>NW_006921652.1:11673201-11705768 GCF_000298275.1 Orycteropus afer afer
TATTTTCACGCAAATTCTTCTGCTAGTTGGGGTTTAGTCCAAATCTGCATCCTTTCCTTCAAGGCTCAGGGGTCCAAGATTATCTTCTGTGTCTGTATTAATTGGTTTCCCTTTTCTTTGTTGAAGAGGGTCTGTGCAATCCTTCTGCCTAGTCCGCCATCTTGCCCCACCTCCTACTTTGTCCTTTCTTAACTCTATTAACTCACTAAATACTTTTCAAATTATATCATGGCTACTGAATAATGATTATATTGCCTCTAGTGAATTTCAGCTCTTTGAGATAGACACTTTTATCTTTTTACTTACATATGGTATAAAAAGCAGTAAATATTTGCTTAAAGAGTTAAATGGATTTATAAAAAGCAGTATGTTTAATTAATCCATATCAAGGTATAAATGACAAAGAACCTCAATACTCTCCCAGAAGAAGACACTCTCATTTGTGATAAAAATGCTCAAAAAATTGAGAAGAAAGGGGAAATTTCTCAACCTTGTAAACTTGATGGGTGATGTAAGCGTTCTATAACTGGTCTATGGTATGCTTGCACAAATTTATGAATTTACTAAGAATCATGGAGAACATTCGCAGTGGAGGACTTTTGTGCATGTAAATTATACCTCAATGATGCTGCAAAAAAAAAAAAGGTAAAGTAAAAGATAAAAAGATGATGCTTGCTAATCTAATTGTCTTTCGCTGGAGCAATTTCCAACACTGTGGAGATATGAGGAGTAGATGAGGAGGGACTGTTCTGACTGGTGATGTTAGTGAAAGCCTGATGTTCACCAGGCCCCTTGATCGGGCCCCTTGAAGTCAGGTCACTTCATCACACAGGCCATGTCATTTTTCAGCTCCTCTGCCTCAATTCAGGTAAGAAGTAGGACATCCTGCTCTGTTTCCTGATATAGTTACACCAGGGAATCCTGTAATTGAGAATTAGTAGTATTCAGATCCTGTGCTTTGATTTCTAATTGGTTAGAAGCAGAGTATACATGTGCATGAATGCATGAGTATGTGTAACTGTGTGTGAGTGTGTACATGTGTGCATGAAAGTGTTTGTGTGCAAGAACTAGTATATGTGAATACGAATATGTGAATGTGTTGAAGGTGTGTGAGTGTTTGTAATCAGTACTTCAGTCATCCTCAATGCTTATCTGCTCTTGGAGGATAGGAATCTCAGCAAATGAAAATAGCTGATTAGGAAGACTGAACAGCAGGGAAGGATGACTAAGGGTTTGAAGCTATCTTGGGATACAAGGATGGTCTGAGGCTCATCTCTATGTCCCATATACCTGACCATTTGCACACACACACACACACACACACCCTCACACTATGCTCTAGATATTGAGATCATACTCATTGAAAGGGCTGTAGGTACCTCTGGACCTCCAGAGACTAAGGAGTAGATGCTGAATTTTCTCTTGCTCTTCTTGCTGCTATCACACCTTTTTGAAGGGGAGAAGGGAGGAGAGTAACAAGCACGTGGTCCTCAAATCTTTCATCTTTTTAGGGTACACTGTTCACCTAGCATGGAATAGGTCCTAGCCAGAAATCTCACCTTCCATTTTCATCCAGTTAGAGTATGGATACTGTTTGGGTTCTCTAGAGGAGGAAAACCAGTAAAGCATATCCCTCCTTAGGTTTCAGAGGTGGTATCTCTATGGAAGTAGATTGTCCAATTTTCCTTCCAAGGAGTGGCTGATGGGTTTGAACCTCCAGTCTTCTGGTTAGCAGTCAAATGTCTTAGGCACTATGCCACCAGAGCTCCATATATGTATATAGAGAGATTTATTTCAAGGAAATGGTACATAGAGTTGTGGAGGCTGCAAGTTTTAAATCCATGGGTCAGGCATCAGGCTGGAGGCTTCTCCTAACTCATGTGGTTATATGGATGATGAACTCAAAATTGACAGATCAGATGACAGGCTGCTGGCTTCTGGAGCTACAGGACATGGTGAATCCCACAATTTGCAGATCAGGCAATGGGCTGCTGTCTCACATCCCAAGCACTGGAGGTCAGAGGGTGATATGTTGAATGCAGAATCGAGAAGAGTAAGCTTTGCTACACTATATATTTTTTGGATGCAGGCCAAACTTCCAAGAAAACTCCTCTTTCAGCTGATTGGCTGCTCACATCCAATTACAAAATGGGGATGATTACATAATATCTGCCAAACCACTGAGAAGCATGGCCTAACCAAGTAGATACATAACCATAACTGCCTCAGATACCAAGTTCCAAAACTACAGTGAAACCCAACCACTGCCGTGGAGTTGCATCTGACTCATAGTGACCTCTCCTTGGGTTTCTGAGGTGGTGTCACTATGGAAGTAGATTGCCCAACCTTCCTTCCGAGGAGTGGTTGGTGAATTTGAAACTCCAGTCTTCTGGTTAGTAGTCAAATGCCTTAGACACTACACTACCAAGGTTCAGACCCCATTTAAAACATTAATTCATCCATTCATCTATCCACCCACTCATTTGTTCAAAGAACATTTACTGGGCACCATGCCAAACCCTGAGAACATACTGATGAAAGACTCCTGCCCTCAAGAAGTCTACAATCTGGTTGGGAAGTTGAAGAAAACAGACCTGCACAATTTCAGGGCCTGTGTGTGTGTATGTGTTTAAGTGTATGTGCAGTGAAAGGGGTAGGTAGTGTATGATGGGCTCAGGGAACAGCATCACCCACCTAAGCCTCAGAGAAGGAAGGTTGGTCAAGAGAAGATTCCCAAAAGAAGTGATGCCTGAATTGAATCTTCAATGGTGAGTAAGACAGCCAGGCAGACAAGGGGAAGCAATATATCAGCAAAAGGAAATAGCTTGTGAAAAATTCTGAAGATGAGGCATATCTGGACTTGGACTGGGAGTGTAAGCAGAAGAGGAGATGGATAGGCTTCCACAGGCTCCTTGACATGCTGGAGGAAGAAGACAGGGT
The DNA here is from genome assembly GCF_000298275.1 of Orycteropus afer afer. NCBI lineage: Eukaryota > Metazoa > Chordata > Mammalia > Tubulidentata > Orycteropodidae > Orycteropus > Orycteropus afer. Next base: position 11,676,142 of record NW_006921652.1, read on the forward strand.
TTGGGCTCAGCACCAAGGTAACAATGGCCTACAATTGCTACAGACTCCCTGGCTGTGTCTGTGGATGTTGGGAGCCACTTGGATGTGTTTCAGTTTATAAGGTTTAGGAGGTAAGAAATGTGAGGGAGGAAAAATTCTGCAGACCAGTAAAAAATGTACTCTGGCCCCCTGCCTGTCTGTGGATGGTGGTTGGGAAATGCTGGACTAGAGGATCTCTAACATTCCATGAAACTAATGTTCCAGCTTTCCTCGTCTGGGAGCTGCAAAGCTAAGTCATTTTCTTCAAAATGTCAGGGAGTTGTGAGTGGAACCATGCCAACGAGTGTGACAGAATACAGATTACATGCCTCCTTCAGGGACCCCAGGCAATGGAGACATGGTCCCTGTCTCAGGGACGGCCATCTATTAGGGAAGGTTGGGGCCTTCTTGGTTCCTCAAAAGCTGCCAAGAAGACATGAAGGGTAGAGGAAGCCCCACTTCTGAATTAAGGAGGTCCTGTGCATGTAGTAGCCTTACAGAGAGGAGCTGGGCTCTCTCTAGGCCCAAGGCACTCACACAGCTCCACCCTCAGCTACCATTGTGGTCACAAGAGCTTTGAATCTTTTAACCCCATCAAATAGGTCAAGAAGAATTTCATGTTTCCAAAAGCATACCTTGAACACTTGTAGTATCTCAAAGCACAGTGTGATGTAAAAGGTGGCAATCATACCTGAAAGAAAATGAGAATGTGGAGCTGTTAGAGGCACCCTGTTCTTTGCAAATGTCTTTGTGGAGGTAAGATGAAGCCCTGTGTGTCGTGAGAGCATAGCCTTACCCTCAAACAACAGAATCAAAAACCAGCCCATCTTCATTATACACAAGTACTGTAGTTGTGAATTTGCCTGCTCCATAAAGTTGATTTGTAACCCCAAAATCAATGCTGATGGTACTTTTGTGGCCATGGGCAGATATGCACAAAGCAGAGAAAGATTAAGGTTGCCTGATGTTCATGTTCCCAGCTGAAGTAGGGAAAAGGTGATGCTCTGCCTCTTGTTTTAGGTCTTATACTGTAAACAAGAGTCCTTTTCATGGTTTATTTAGTGTCATATTTTTTGTAATTATCCTTTTTGTTGGTAATTGTAGTGCTTAGTGTTCCTAAGCACTAAAGGGCTATAATGTGCCTTCACAAATGTTAGATAAACACCATTCTGGCATGAGTAGTAGTTCTGTTGTCCTTGAGTTCATTGTTAATGAAAATATATACATATTATATATATACCAAAAGCACTGCCGTTGAGTCAGATCCCACTCATAGCGACCCCTCCTTTGGTTTCCAAGGCAGTATCACTACAGAAGTTACAGAAGTAGATTGCCCAACCTTCCTTCTGAGGAGTGGCTGGTAGGTTTGAACCACCAGCCTTCTGGTTAGCAGTCAAATGCCTTAGGCACTATACCACCAGAGCTCCCAATATATATACATATGTATATATTTATACATACGTGTACACACACACACGCACACACACACACATATATATATTTATACATACACACACACACACACACATATATATATATTTATACATATATACACACATACATAGGAGCTCTGGTAGCATAGTGCCTAAGGCACTTGACTGCTCACCAGAAGGCTGGTGGTTCAAACCCACCAGCCACTCCTCAGAAGGAAGGTTGGGCAATCCTACTTCCGTAGTGAGACTGCCTCGGAAACCCAAGGAGGGGTCGCTATGAGTCAGGGCCACCTCGATGGCATATAACAACAACAACAACAACAACAACAACACACACATATATATATATATAAAATAAGGTGTCTTTAAGAAGAAATACACATAAAACAAGGTTATGTATTGATCAGTTGACCAAAATGTGACCAAAGGCTCTGTGGTAGTTAAGTTTGTGGGTCAACTTGGCTAGGCCTGGTTGAGTGGCTGGGCAGCTGGATGTAGTATTCCCCATGATGAGACTGGTAATCAACTCCATGGGAGAATTTACTCTGAGCAGCTGAGTAGCTGCCTTAGGGATGTGGTATGCTTCCTATATGAGAAGCCTTGGGGAATGGTCTCTAGCTTCTGGCATGATTGAACCCTGCATGTAGCCATTTCATTGTTCAGCAGCCTTCCATGTTCTGCTGACCTTGGGACTTTCAAGAGACTTGAATTAATGGCCTGCCATGTGGTTTGGTAACATCAGGACTGTGGCTTTTTACTTGTTAACCTTGGGCTTGTCAGTCTCAGTAGCCAGTGGCTGTCTGAGTGAAGAAAAGCCTCCAGCTTCAGTGGGCTGGGAGCAGGAGGCAGAGCTGAAGCTCAAGGTTGAGGAGCTTTCACCCAGCCCCTAGAGCCTGGCACTTTGAACTCAGACTTAAAGCCTCCAAACTGTAAGAGAATAAACTCCTGCTTCTTCAAGCCATCCCATTTGTCGTATACTCCTGTCAGAGCTGTACTAGGTAACCAAAACAGGCTTGAAGGGACCTAACTTTGTGTTTCCCCTAGAAAAAAGGTCTCAGTGTTCACGAGTGTTTGTAGTTACTCTGTTGAACATAACTACTGTGAATAACATGAATGGCCTGGATTTGACTTTCCCAGCCAAGTAAAAGCATAGACAACTTCAACTCTATTCAGGGTGTGTTCAGTAAGTGTTGCACTGATCCTTGTTCTTGACTCTTTGCCCATGTCATTCCTCCAGCTGGGCTACCTTCCCTCCTTCTGTACCAATCTTGTCTTGCATCCTACAGCCTCCTGAAGCTCCAGGATGGCACTTACTACTGTGTGCCTTTTGTTAAGTTGTTGAGAACATGTCCTACCTTCCTACTAAGCCCTCTCTGAGGGTTGATGCTCTCTTACCCTCTCTATCCCCGATGTCCATCTGTTTACGCACAGTGATGGTACATACAGAGGATGCTTAATAAATGTCCAGTAGGATCAGACTGAAGTTTGTGTAGCCCAGTCCACAATGATTAGTGATCCCTTCCAAGTAAGCCCAGTCCACAGTGATTAGTGATCCCTTCCAAGTAAGCCTCCGTGGAAACACAGTCACCAATTGACGAGTTCTTCTAGTCTGCAAAACTTATCTTCCCAGCGAGATGAAAGCAACTTTAGGGCTGCGTTGTTTCTTCTTTTGTTTCTTAGAATCCCAGAAGAGCTGAGTGGAAGGGTTCCTAGAAACCATTTATGGTTTTCCCAGTTTTATTTGAACAAAATTAGGGCCCTAGTGCAGGGAAATGTGGTGAAGGAAGAGAACTTAGGTGTGTAGCTTCAGACCTGGTTTGAATCCTGGATCTATATTTATTAAATATGTCATATTTTCCAAGGCATTAAGTACTCTGAGCTTCATTTTTCTTATTTATAAAATGGGCATTAATTCCTACCTCAAGGGGTCGGGAATATAAAACAAGGCAACAGTGTATGGCCCCCAACTCCTAATAGGTACCCACCCTAATTTTATCCAGAGACAAGCATTGTTAGGACTTTGATGCATTTCATTTCCATCTTTCAAACATGGCATTTAAAAACATGATTGTGATCATATGGTATATATGAAGTTGGCTATATTGACTTTCGCATTGTCATTATTTCCTAAATAATCTGTAATTGCAGAACTGATTTCATCTAAACCCAAGTCATTCAGGAGACAGAATGCAAATTCCTAAGTCTTTGCAATTTTTTTGTTTCAATTTAATATCTAATTTTATTGCATTGTGGTCAGAGAATATGGCCTATACAATTTCTTCTTTGAAGATTTTGTTGAGGTATTTTTTGTGGCCTACAATGTGATCATTTTTGAATGCATGAGGAGTGCTTGAAAAGGAAATGCATTCTTTGTTTGTGGGATATTAGGGTTAATAAGCACATTAATTCTGCCTTATTAACTATATTACCCTCTTGCTTTTGTAGTTATTTCATTAGTCAAATGGTGAGGCAAGGCTGTTAAAGTCTCCCATAATGCTATGTTCTTGTCAATTTCTCATTGCGTATGTAACAGATTTTACTCTATGAAGCTCAATACTGTGTTAATAACTGCATAAAAGTTTATGAGCATTGAAACAAATCTACTATCCTTTACCATGATCAGATGACTCTTTGTCCAGTCAAATTGTTTCGTTTGCTATTATTGTGACTTTTGTTCTCTGTTTCTTTTTCCTCATTTGACCAGCATACGCTTATGAATCCTTTTTCTTTTAGTCTTCTATGACAGTTAGCTATATGTGTGTCTTTTGTAATTGGCATATAATTGTATAGTTATCATATTTTTATCATCATAGAAAGATAGATAATATTCCATTCCTGTTGTTTATAATTCCACATGAGACCTCTGTTCCGTGTTACTGATAACTTTCCTTTGCCTTTTGCACCATGTGGCCTTTGTTTTGTCCCCAACTTGGCATCAAGTTGGTATGGCAAGAAGAGAGGCTGTATGGGAAAGCAGCTCATGTCTAAGATACACTTTGGAGATTTACTCCAATTTTTCAACCTAAGGGAAGTACTCAGACATGACACAAATTAAATCATCATTGGTGGTATGGACTTAGGAGTGCTTTCTTATGGCAAAAGCCAAACACTTGGACACATGGTACTCAAAGATGAGACTAGCCCAGTGTGAAATGCTGAGGGCCCTGGAATCCACCTCACAGTTGGAGGGAAGCCATAGGGGCTCTTTAGCTTGATTTACAAACTTTAGGGGCAGATCTGTCCCATGTTGGATGCTTCAGACAGAGAAAGAAGTCATGTAGGGTTATGTCAACTCACTACAGTAAGTATAAGAGATTCCCTGGTGAAAACAGCAGGCCTTGATAGATAAACAATCTCTTTAAAAATTAGACTTTCCTAGTAGTGATACTGCCTCGGAAACCCAAGGAGGGGTCGCTATGAGTCGGGCCGACTCGACGGCAAACAACAACAACAACAACAAAGAAGGGGAAGTGAGATCTCTGCCAGAGTTCCTTTAGCTTTATCTGGTGCGCAACCATGATTCACCTGCTGACACACTTCTCTGCCTCTGGCTGTCTCTGAGATGGGCTGTGCAGAAAAGGCTTTTAAGACTTTTTCCTTTGTGGGCCCCTACCCACTAGCCACTCCCCGGAAGGAAGACTGGGCAATATACTTACATAGAGATACAGCCTCGGAAATGCAAGGAGGGGTCATGATGAGTCAAATCTACTTGATGGCTGTGAGTTTGGTTTTTTTTTGTTTTGTTTACCTCCATAAACATTTTAAAAACTGTATTTTACCACTGTGTTGATACAAAAACCAAAACCAAAACCAAACACACTGCTGTCGAGTTGGATCCGACTCATAGCTACCCTTCCGTGGGTTTCCGAGGTGATATCACTAAGGAAGTAGATTGCCCAACCTACTTTTCGAGGAGTGGCTGGTGGGTTTGAATTGCCAGCCTTCTGGTTAGCAGTCAAATGCCTTAGGCACTATGCCATGAAGATTAATATAATTCATGTATTAATGTCACTATTATTGTATGACCCTAGTATGGTGGGTCAGCAAAAAAGAGGAAGACCCTCCAGAAGATGAATTGACACAATGGCTGCAATGGCATAGCAAGGATTGCGAAGATGGTGCATGATCAGGCAGTGTTTCGTTGTGTTATATGTAGGGTTTCTATGTCAGAGTCAACTTGACAGCACCTAACAACAACAACATTATCATATTCATATCTTTCTTTTGATTTTAAAAGTAGTTAAAGTGAAAACATTTTCGTAAGTCTCTAAAATAATCATGAGCCCACAGTCCTGTGCCTTTTGTGCCTAGTGAATAAGTTGGCCCTATAGAAGCCAGGGCCATGTGTCAGATTACCTAGCCAAGATAAGAGAGAGGACTGTGCGATGTGGTTGTAACTTAGGATGCTTGCTTCAGAGGCAGAGGGCTCTGACTAATAGGTCAGACAAAAGCGACATAAATGGTCTCAAAGCCACAGACACCTCTCCATCTGTGGCAGGCACAAGGCCTGCCCGTCCTCAAATGGGCATGTGGTGATGTGGGAAGCTGCTGGAAGGCCCTTAAGGCTTCTGACCACAGCCAACAAGATGGAGAAAAGGTCTCCACACAGATGTTGGGACAAGAGAGGTGTTGTTATGAGCCACACAGTCAGGGTTAAAGGAGAGAGTTTACAAAATTAGAGCCACCTGGAGTATGTTGCTGCCAGAGGGAGTTAGGGTGAAGCCTTCCAACATGTTTTTGATGTTTGCCTTTATTAGCGGTGACCCCATTCTCCAAGTTAGGCTTAATTCTGGTTCTTTAAAAATAGATTCCCTCAGCCTCAGCTGATTGACATTTTGGGGCTGGGTAATTCTCAGGTGGGTAGGATATTTGTACTGTGCATTATAGAGTGTTTAGTAGCATCTCTGACATCTACCAGTAGCACATCCATCCCAATTGTGACAACCAAAAAATCTCTGTAGACATTCTCAAATGTTCCTCAGGGATCAAATCACCTCCACTTAAGAACCACAGTTTAAGATAAGTAATAAGGCGAAAATGTCATGACACCAAAGAGCCTAAAGATGAGTCATTGGTTACCTTGCTGCCCGTCATATGTTACATAACGTTTACATATTACCACCTCCTAGCAAGTTTGTCTCCCTTCCTCTCTCCCTTCCACCTCCTTCTTCCCTCCTACCTTCCTTCCTCTTTTTCAATTAAGGTCTAAGCATATTGCTGTCCCACACACAGTTTTTTGGGAGACAAGATGGACACAGGAGTTCCAAGATGGTGCAAATGGTTAAGCACTTGCCTCTACCTGAAAGGTTGGAAGTTCAAACCACCGAGGGGCACCTCAGAAGACAGACTTGATGATCTGCTTCTGAAAGGTCACAGCTTTGAAAACCCTATAGAGCAGATCTACTTTGCACACACAGGGCTGCTACCAGTCAGAATTCCCTCAACAGCAACTGACAACAACCACAAAGACTTTGCACACAATTGCTCATTTGTTTCAGAGGGGGACGTTTCTCTGACCCTTTTTATAACTTCTCTTGGAGTTAAACTATTAGTCCTGGGTAATGTCAATTATAATTCTGTTGTCTTATCTGAGGATAAGGGGTGAGTCTCTCTGTGTTCTTCAGTAGCAACATTGAACAAACTAACAGAATTGGAAACAGTAATTTTTTCAAGAATTTTGTCAGTCTTACATATTTCACTTGTTACAACTTATAAAATTCACCTTTGGAGAAAGGTACAGATTCTTGTGTGGCATATTTCTTTACCATAGAAAGCTGTTAAAGTTTGTTAATACTATTTATTCCTGCAAAGAGAATTTATCCATCCATCCACCCATTCTATGGTAAGAATTAACGGAGTTTTAGACCTGTTAAAGGGAAGTGAAAATGAGAAGAGCTTATACCTCATGAGAATAAATACATTATTTCAATTCTTGCAATTAGGGTTATTAATTCAGGTGGAGAAAGAGAAGATAGGGACACTGGCTGCCCTTTAGAGGACAGACAGAACAGTAAGGTAAAATCAAATTGCATGTGGGCAGATGAGGGACTTGGCTTCACACACTGTGTGGAGAATGTGCTGTAGCACCCTTGTGGTCAGCAGGCTTCCCAGAACAAGCCCAAGGATTCCATGGAGATGATACTCCTTAATTTTTTTTCCATGTTAGGGTGCCTGGTCACAAACAGGACAGGTGTGACTAACTGTAGGCATATCCTCCTGACCCAAGCAAATGTCAGCATTTATGAGGTAAATGTAGGAAAAAACAATGGATTTCCCAGGAGTCTTAAGAAGTGGGAGTCACCCACTTATTTCTGGGTGAACCTTATGGCAAACTTCCCCTGTGCAGGGAAATGTACCACATTAAATCCAGAAATTAAGTTTGAAAATAAAGAATGGGCCAGTGTTGGTGAGCTCTACCAATCAAGTAAGAAAACAGCTCAGTAGCCGTCTGCTCCAACTCTAGATGGAGGCAGAGACTTCATCTAGAACTGAAGGCAGAGACTGTAGGAGAATGGGTGGGGGGAGCAGGACAACCAGGGCTAACCCACAGGGTTGTGCAGATTGTGGACCGCACAAAAACACCATAACTGAGCAGATTTTATTTTATCATAGCTATCAAAGCATTGTATATTTATTACTAAAAATTTTTAAAAGCCCTATTTGCACAAAGTAGGGCCATACTGACAAATGGCCCTAAAGGGCACATATCTAATGATATTTCTTTCCAGTAGTAGAAATTCCAATGCAATTTATTTCTGTGGATTCTTTTCTTCCTCCAGTTTTAAATTTATCTTAAATCGAGGTATAATTTACATGCAATAAAATGCACAAATCTGAAGTGTACAGCTAAATGAATTTTTACATATAGATACAGGCACATAAACACCACTTATATCAAAGTATTCCCTTAGTGGCCTAGATCAACTCTTTATAGTCAAAGAACTAATAACTCAAGAATAGAAGTTGCACATGGAAACAGTCACTAAGTCCTAGGTATTGCCTCTTCATTTTTGACAAGTGCAGTCATTTTTAAAAAAGCACATTGACCATAATTACTTAGATCTAAGTCTATGTTTAACTGACTTCAGTGAGCTCTGCCAGTCGTTTTATACTACACCCTCCCATTTCTTGAGTTCTTCATTGGCAGGATAATCTCTCTCTAATATATATATATATGTATATATGTATATACACACATACACACACACACACACACACATATATATATATATATACATATGCACATACACACATATGTGTATACACATACATATGCATGCATTTATATTATATGTATGTACATACACACACACTTACATATAGACTAAGTCTCTGGACTGCTGGCTTAGAGTTTAGGTTAAGGTTTGGGGAAGCTGTTTTCAGCTTCAGTTTTCCTGCTAGGTTTTGCCTTCATACCAAATTAGATCACATCTGGGCCCAGCCTTTTTCCATGAGTCAAAATGTGGAAAAAAGGAAATGTGCAGTATCACTAAAGTAGGAGAGTACCACTCACATTAAGAAAATCAAGAGAGTTCTATAAGATTACAAATGGAAGGACAGCAGCAAAACCAATCTACTGTAGCCCCTCTTGTGGAGAAGCACTTTCTAGGGAAGTGAGCAGGACAGAACGTGTAGACCTTACTGCCCCTCTCTGATTTGAGGGATGAGGGTTAAAGGAAAGGATGAGGGAGAAGTGTACCAGACTAAACTTTTTTTGGCCTCCTTGATTCTGGTGGTTTTGGATTACTCAGTGGGTCAGGCTCTGCTGTGAAAGAGACAAGAGCAGGCACAGCTCAGATTCCTGAGCTTACTCTTGCAACGGCCAGAGAAGCCCCAAAATGTGAGGTGAGACTAAACTTCATAAATGAGTGTGAAGTCCCTAAGGGTTTGCTAAGAAAAGAAAGAGGGAGGAGCTGAAAGAGGGAGACAAATTGGATGAGAAAGAAAGAGGTAGGATGTGAAAAAGGAAGAAAAAGACTGAAAATAAGAGAAGGAGAAAGAAAAAAAGAGGAGAGTGAGTGAGATGACCTGAAGTGAGGGCAGGAGAAAAGGTTGTGGAAAAGAAGGGCTGGTGTAGTGGCGAGGAACCCCCATTGGACAGGATTCCATTTCTTCTGTTTACTATCTGAAGTGACAAACAGAAGTGCCAAAGGTCCAACAACCAAGTGACTGCCTTCCACTTATATTACCACTCAAATTCCCAGCCTATCTCTGAGAATGGGGAGGGGGGGAGATACCCAGCTGATGCAGTGACATCCGGGTCCCACTAGGCGGCTGCGGTCCTCCTCTGGAACGGCAAGCTTAGCAGAGAATTCCTCCCCTGTAACCTGAGAGCCATTTCCTCTTTGCTCTGGTCCCTGGAGAAGATGAGATGGAATTGTGATGAAAGGGATTCTAAATAGAATAAAGGAAACACACACACATACACATACACACAGTTCTTGGAAGTAATTATTGTATGTGAAAACTATAGCCACTGCTGAGGGGCTGGGGCCACCAGAATTTCTCACCCAATTTCCCTTAGCAACCAATGGCTTTTCTCTGAAAGCCAGAAGATAGGGTTGGGAGATGAGTTTGAAGCCAGGTTAGGGTCTCCTTTTGGTTAGGGTTAGAGTCAGTCTATGGTCAGAGTTAGGGTCAATACATAGTTAAGGTTAAGGCTCTGTTTGAGATCAAGGTTGTAGTTTTTCTGTAGCTGGGAAGAAGTGTGACTATAACTCACATCATACGAAATGAACCCATGAATGTTGGAGCTTTGTTCTCTAAGGAAGAAAACAAACAAACCAGGGATGATTTATTGAAAGGGATAAGCATCTAATGGGGTTTTGAAGGGGAAACCTGGCAAGGCAGAATAAAACCTTGAGGGACTAGAAAGAATAGCTGGACTCAATTAAATGCAATAATAATGTAAAAATGTAACAATAGTGAGAGAGGAACTGACAGTCCCAAACTAATGGTGCCTGCTCATCAGAGTCCAACTCATCATCAGACCTATTAGGGTGAGATTCCTCCTGGGTGAGAGGACAGAGAAAGACACCTGAGCTCCCTGTGGGGGAAGAGAACTCTCCACTGGGTTTGGCCAAGAGCATCTGTCCACACATTTCTGGCCCTGAGTGTCTCTGGGCCCTGTCTCTGCACTTGGGGTGCCAGGCTGGGTGGACACAACCTGGAAATAAAGAGGAGTAATGGAATCAATGTGAGTCTGGCACACACCGACCAGCCACTCCCAAGCTGGAGATTGACTGGATTGTCGCTGGGAAGCTAGAGCCTTGAGTTAGAGAGCAGTAAAGGGCCCACTTAGCCCAAAACCACTTTCTTCAGGTGACCTCCCCATCATGGCCACTCCATCTGGTAGCTCCAAGGGGGCCCAAGGCCCATCCATTGCAATTCCTGGCACTTTTTAGTATGGTATTGGTATGTGTTTTAGCTATACTTTCTTAAATGATAACATCAGTAGAGTATCTCCCTTCTCCCCTTGGCCCTTTCCTCAGGGTATTCCAGCATTGTCAGCCATCTCCAATCACCATGAGGGGTGGCCTTCATCCATTGGTCAAAGGTGTCCTTTATTAGTCAGAACATGGCTTTTTGAAAGATTCTCTTTCCCATCAATCTGGGAAGAGGACTCCCTGAGGGAATGTCTCCCTCAGTAATCTGGGTATCTTTGAGGAAATACCACCTCCATCAGTCTGGGGACTCTCTGAAGAAATACTTCCCTTAAGAGGTCTCACTGTAATTAATCAATGGATCAATCTCTCCCTCAGTGTGGATTCCCTGAGAATATTCCTTCCCTGGCAGTATAGGGCCCCTGAGGACCATCATCCTCAGCAGACTGGGAAATCTATGCCAATTCTGAGATAAGAATAGTCATAACAAGGTGGAAGTGTCAACCAACAATGTGAATCAGACTCAAATTGAAGGTCAGGATAGGGATGTCAGCTGATGCCCATGCCCATGCCCATGTGGATTTTATAAAGGCATTGATGACAGACCTCATAGTGATTGTGGTGTTAGTAATTAAGGAAGTGGTGATACCTGATGGTGGTTTCAATGATGGGATGATGATAGGGATGGTAATGAGAATCTTGGCAGTGGTGGTGCTGGTAATGGTATTGGTTGATGTTGGCAGTGGTAGTGATGGTGATGAAATCACAGTGATGGTGATAGCAGTAGATGACGTTGGTGATGAAAACTATGCTGATGGTGTGATGAGAATGGTATAGATGGCAGTTGTGATAGCAATGAGGATGACCACAGGGATAGGGGGTGGCAATGGTGTTGGAGGTGGTAGATGCTTCAAATCCATCACCACCTACTGGAGGGCTTCCTTAAGGAAAAAAGGTTCTGGGAGAAGAGGAACATGGAATTAGAGAAGAAAGGAAGTATAACCCAGAATAGCTAGAGTGAGAATCTAAATCAAACTCAGAAAGGGAAACAAAAGATGTGTTCAGAAATGGTTCCAGTTAGACCAGAAATAGGAACACCAATTACAAGGTCTGAAGCTGTGGCATTCACAAAGATTTCAAGGCGTGAGTGAAAAACAAGTGGAGACAAGACCATAAACCTGAGAGGGGAGGCCTGTTTCTAAGGAGCTCCTTGCAGGGTGGGTCTGATGGTCCTGAAGTCTGACAGTGAGGAAGATGAACCCCTGAAATCTTCAAACCTCTGTCCTGGACAGATGAGTCTTCAGTCTTCTGGTTGCTTCTAACTGGATGGGGAAGGGATGATGGTCAGATCTGTGAACCACTTCTCCTCCCTCATCCTCTTCAGTTTCAACTCAAGGGGAAAGTGGGGCTATGGGAAGGACATCAAAATCAACTTGTGAATGTTAAAAGTATAAACATATCTCCTTGCATCATGTCCTGGGTATTCTGACTCAGTTTGTCTAGGGATGGGCCTGGTGTGTGTATTTTTAATAAGCTCTCAAAGTGATTCTGATACACACACACACACACACACACAAATCCACAGTCAAGATAGCATCACAAATGGATGCTATCTTCAGCAACTGCCACCTCTGCCACTGGGCCTGGGGTATTTATAGCAGAAGGCAAAAATATTTCCACATCAGCACATCTTCACCTGCTCCATCCAAAGGGTCTTGGGGACTGCAGGTGATTGGATGATGTGAGAAGCCAAGAGGTGGGGTGCAAGCTGTAATAGTGACATGGGAGGATGGTCATTTTCCAATAAAGATCTGAAGCCCAAACAGGAAAGGCAGAGTGTTGATGCCCAGTGTTTTCTTTCCAGACATGACTCCACACTGATCCCTGATACCCTAGAGAGGAGACCTTAGAAGTGGGGGAGGGTGGTTGGGGGCGGGGAGGATGCGGAGATCCCTCAGTGGATCAAACTGACGGAAAAGAGAAGGCTGAGACTGAGGGTGCTGATGAGAAGGAGACAGCCAAAGTGACCTTGGGCCCAGCCTATTGTCCCTCTGTGGGAGCCAGGACTTTTGCTTGCAATGTCCTCCATACCACTTGTCAGGGCCAACATGGCTGTTCTTCTAGGCCAGCTCCAGTGTTGTCTCAATCATGAAACACTCTCAAAGGTCTTCTTCTTTTGCTAGGTTCACGGACTATATACTCTGTGTTTGGAATCAGACAGACTCAGTTTTTGCATCCTGTGTCCTGAGAGTCTTTTTGTAGTATTTGCACAGCTGGTTTTCTTCCTTCCCTAACTGACTTGCAAGCTCCCTGAAGGCAACCATGGTGTCTCATTGGTCTTTTTCTCTGACCTACTAGTACAAATAACTCCATGCAAGGGCATGGGGAAGTATAATCAGATTTGCCTCAATGAGCACCCAATGGGAGATCAGGATCCTTGGCTTCTAGTCCCCACCCTGGCTCTTTTGCAGTTTCTTGAGACCCAATCCAATGGGAGATACAAGGAAACACTCATTTTTGTTTCTCCTCTCTCCTCACCAGGCCCTGGCAATTCTGTGCCACTGGTTCTGATGAAGTAGGCTAAACCCATAGCAACAGACTATAAGTCCCCTTACCTAGTGCCCAGCATGGTTCAGCCTGCAGGTGGAGAAGGGCAAACAGGAAAACTTGGAGATGCTGACAATCCTGTTTCCTCTCTTTAAGGTTCTGCAAGGGAGTCACTTCAGGATAGAAGACTTGTAAAAAAGAGCTAAGGGTGGTAAACTAGGTTGAGGGAGTGACTTGAACTGATCAAAGGAACCTTCCTAGAGGGGGAGGAAAGTGAGAAAGGCCTTGGGAATTGGGGCCAAGGACAGAAATGGCTCATTCTGAAGATGGAAAGATCCTCAGGGGTGGGGGTGGGGGCCTGTGTCAGGGCAAGCTAGGAGTAGGAAGGGGTTGAAGGCTAACTTAGCCATTTGAGGAAGCTAAGTAGGGGGAGCATGCAAGAAGGGCTGGTGTGCAAGGGTTGAGGGTCTGAAATATGGCTAAACTAGAGCTCCAGAAGAAGAGGCAGGGGGTAGGCTGAGGGATTAAAAGCAGCTCTGAAAACCAGTAGGTTTTTCAAACTCTTCAATGTCTCGGCTGTCTCCTCAGTCAATGGTCCCATGGTTATCTGAGGTTAGGCCAGAGTAGCTCCATCCCAGGTGAAGGCAGAAAGGCCACGCTTTCAGTCAGAAAATCTACCTTGGGAACTTGAGGTACCACCAAACTTCTAGGTCCTCAGCCCTTCAGCTCCCAGCCCTTCTGCTTCTGGTGAGCTGCAGAGAACTCTACTGTGTGTGTGTACACTTAGTAACTTAGAATATGGGGAAAGAAGCACTTTCCCTGTTCTCTGCCCCAATGGGAACAGAATGGTGCTGGTCACTACTTCTCCATTCTAAGCAGTTGAATCAATAAGCCTCTAAAAGATTTTTTCCTTTGCAGCCAGATGTGGGGAAAGGGACTCTGGGTATGACCCTCTATTGGGTGTGTGAAAGCAGGCACTCTCATGAAGCTTGACCCATCCTTTCATGGCCCCTGCTAACAAGGCCTCTGCCCAATCAAGTGGCACTGTCCTTACCTTGTTCCTCCCTGCTTCCCTTTCCATTTTTTTGTCCTAAACCAGGCTACCCTCCCTCATACTTGGAGGAGTCAGTGCCTGAAGATGGTGATAAGACAAATGAAAACATGCATTCACATAACGACCTGTACAAAGACTTGTATACATGTAGGACAGCTTTATTTGTAATAACCTCTAACCAGGAATGACCTAAATATTCATGGCAGGTCAATGGAGAAACACATTCTGGTGTATCCTTACAATGGAGCACTACTCAGCAATAATAGGAATGAACTACTGATTCATGCAACAAGTGTATGAATCTCAAAATAATTCTGCTGAATGACAGAAAACAAGCAAAAAGAGGTTCATACTGTATGATTCCATTTATGTAAAATTCTAGAAAATATAATCTATAGTGACAGGAAATAGAGCAAAGATTGCCTGGGGATGGGGAGTGGGGAGTGCAGGGTGAAGGGCAAGGGGAAGGGATTACCAAAGGAAATTTTGTGCTGATGGAGATGCTTATTATCTTGACTGTGGTGACAGTTTCATGGGTATATACATGTGTTAGAAATTATCAAGTTGTGTATCTTAAACGTGTGCACTTTGGTTGTTGTTAGGTCTCATTGAGTTGTTTCCAACTCATAGCAACCCCATGCACAGCAGAACAAAACGCTGCCTGGTCCTGTACCAGCTCCATGATCTTTGCTATACCTGAGGCCATCATTGTAGCCACTGTGTCAATCCATCTTGTTGAGGGCCTTCCCCTTTTTCGTTGACCCTCCACTTTACCAAGCATGATATCCTTCTCTAGGGAATGGTTCCTTCTTACAACATGACTTAAGTGGGTGAGATGAGATCTGGCCATTCTCGTTTCCAAGGAACATTTTGGCTGCACTTCTTCCAGGATAGATTTGTTAGTTCTTTTAGCAGTCCATGGTACTTTCAGGATTCTTCACCAGCATCACAACGCAAAAGCATGGACTCTTCTTCAGTCTTTCTTATTCATTGTCCAGCTCTCACACATATATGGGGCAAATGAAAATACTATGGCTTGTGTCAGGTGTACCTTGGTTCTCAAGGAGACATCTTTGCTCTTCAGCACTTGGCATCAGGATTGGAGGAAGACTCATTAATGACCTGTGATACGCTAATGACACAACTTTGTTGGCTGAAAGTGAGGATGACTTGAAGCACTTACTGATGAAGATTGAAGAATACAGTCTGCAGTATGGATTACACCTCATTATAAAGAAAACAAAAATCCTCACAACTAGACCTCTAAGCATCATCACCATAAATGGAAAAATGATTGAAGTTGTCAAAGACTTCATATGACTTGGTTCTACAATCAACACCAAAGAAAACAGCAGTCAAGATATCACACAATGTATTGCATTGGGCAAATCTACTACAAAAGACCTCTTTCAATGCACTTTTCAGTGCATTTTACTATACATCAATTACTCCTCAATGTTGTTGTTATCGTTAAGTGCCATTGAGTTGGTTTTGACTCATAATGATCTTATGTACAACCAAACAAAACACTGACTACTCCTACGCATCCTCACAATCTTTTCTATACTTGAGCTTATTGTTGCAGGTACTGTGTCAAGCCATCTCATTGAAGGTCTTCCCCTTTTTTGCTAACTCTCTACTTTACCAAACATACTATACTTCTCCAGGGACTGGTCTCTTCTGATTAGATAACCAAAATATAAAAGACAAAGTCTGGCCATTCTTGCTTCTAAGGAAGATTCTAGCTATACTTCTTCCAAGATAGATTTGTTCATTCTTCTGGCAATCCATGTATATTTAACATTCTTCACCTACATGGTAATTCAAATGCATCAATTCTTCTATAGTCAACAAAAGTGTTAAAAAAGGTGATCATGAGGATGAGGATAAGGAAGAGGATGATGATGGAAATAAAACTGAAGCAAAAGTCACAGACATATCAACCACAAGGATGGAGTACACTGTGTTCTGACAGTAGTTTAGGTACTTCCCTCTCCCTTTAAACTGTGTGGGTAGGGGGATGAAGTGCCTTCTTCACTTCTGTCCCAAGTATCCCATGTAGGGTTCACAATGCAGAAGGTAAGCAATACATAATTCATTTATTCTTCTAGACAAAGAAAACCCAGAATGATGAATGCTACAATAGGAGACATCCAAGGGAGTTGTAGGAGCACTGAGGAAAGTTACCAGCTTAGAGGGGCAGGCATTCCATGAAATCTTCCCAGAAGCAGTAATAGCTGACCTAGATGGGTGAGTAGGGGGCTGCCAAGCAAAGGGGGCTGGGATGAGCAAGTGTCCAAAGGGTAGGAAACAGCTATGTCAAAGCTCAGAAGTTTCACGGAACAGAAGGTACTCAGAAGTTCCATGGAATAGAAGGTACTCAGAAGTTCAGTGTAGATAGAGTGAGGGTAGGAAAACGGAGGGGCAGGTAATGGAATGCAGGATGAGTTAATGGATGGATAAGTTGGTGGATAGGTGGATGGATGGATGAGAAGCCCCTGCCATGGAGAAGGCCCAGAGCTTGACATTGGAAGGCAACAGTGGTGTCCCAGAGATTTCCTTCTTAAAAGAGGCCTCTGTCATCTCATTGCACATTAGACCACCTCTGGTCCAGCCAGTCAAAATCAGAGCTAAGGATACAGAGATATTTAGAAATATGCCTAATATCTACCTGCCATTCCTTCAGTAGAGGAGAGAGACTCTTTGGCTCTGGGAAGGGGCTTTGGGGGTGGGTTTTCTCCTAGGTAGTGTTATGAGTTCTTCCTCAAGCCTCAACCTTGCATTCCAGATCAAAGATGGTGTTGTAAACAAGGCCAGGGAGGTGAGGGTTGGGTGTTGTTTGCTGAGGGATGTCAGTTGGAATGACCTGAGCTGGCCTCATCAGTCCCTGGGGGCAGTAGGAATGAAGTGGGGAGGATACAGAACATGCTGGGCTCTTATGGGCAGGCCAGCTGTTCTCTCTACACACAGGGTGGCCTTGGGCAGCACAGCCAGACCTGCCCTGCAGGCGTGGGGTGAGCCAGAGAGGCAAATTTCTGCCCTGGCTCGGGCCCACTCAGTGTGTGGCCGCAGCTTCCCCAGCACACGGCTGCCTTAAACCTGGCTCATCTCAGCTTTTGCAGGGTACAAGACTGTGTCGGGTCAGCATCCACCAATTTGGTATCCTCAGCACTCAATCACTGGGGGCTACAGAGACCAACAGGACCCAGCCCCTGTCCATGGGCAAGGAATGTCCAGTTGAGTAGACTTGCCTTGACCTACCATAGTACCTTCCTTTCCCTTTGGATACATGATTCCTTTATATTCCTTCCTTCTATAATACGTTCTGGGAGCTCTGGTGGTGTAGTGTCTAAGGCATTTGACTGCTAACCAGAAGACTGGACAATCTACTTCCTAGAGATACCGCCTCAGAACCCCAAGGAAGGGTTGCTATGAGTCAGAAATGACACGATGACAGTGAGTTTATAGGACTCTCTTCCCTACCCCTGACAAGATCTAAAGGATCTTTTACCCTCAAGGAGTGGCACAGTTCCTTGTTCCCTACCAGCTGGCCTGACTAACTTCCCACTCAACCGAGCAACGGCTATAGCCCAGCCAGTATGATTGGGATCCTAACGCATGTGGAACATCTGTTCATGTCCTTTGCTGATTTTTTAACTGGTGTCTGCTGTATCCATCAGGGTAACAGTATGATAAAGGAGCACTGCCCCTTTTTTTTTTCTCTAGGGTTGGTGTTTTAATAAGTCTTTGAGCTCCAAGGCAGGTGGCTCCAGGGACTATAGCTACAGATGTTGCTCTCAACTCTCACCAGTCTCTCACTGGCTTTGCCCTATGCTAGGCCAAGGGCAGGCACAATAGCCAACTCTCCCTGCCAGGTCCACCTCTGTCTCCCCACCTACCCTGTCTCACTGGAGGAAAGCCCTGCTCCCTGATGCTTCTGATCACGTCTTCATTCTTGGGTTGGGGAAGTACCATTCCCTTCAAATGGCAGTTCCACTGAAGCCCACAGAGCAGCAAATCCTGGTCCCCACTTCCTTCCAAAGAGGATTATTCCATTTACAAGTCACATTCTACAAAGTATCACATCTTACCATGTTCTTTAAGAAGAGGGGAGAAGGGGAAAGGGAATGTCTAGGTTACCACTGAAATCTTTGGGATGCTGGCAGGGCCAGGGCACTCAGCCACTGACTGACTGTTGGCAGAAGTCACGGGGCTTTACTGGAAATCAACCCATCCCCTTCCTTCTCCTGCTTCTTCCCTCCTGCCCTATGGCAAGGTCTGCAATGACCAAGGACACACTGGTGGCCTTTGCTGCCCCTTGGCAGGTACCTCCAGGAAGTAGACTGAGAATAGAGCTTAAGAATATAGTGAATATCTGTTTCAGAGCCAAGCCAAGGCATGGTGTCTGACAAGAGCAAATGGGGTCCAGGAGGCAATATCTGTGAAAAATAGACAGCCCGGGAAAATGAGCATGCAGGGTTGAGACACTTATAGGCCACCTATCCAAACTCCCATCTTATAGACAGGGAAATTGAGTTCTGCTGGCCCTGACCTGGGATTTCAGAAAGGAGGACCCTAGGGTCCCTATGGAACATCTAGAGGTATGCCTAACCCCCCCCCACACACACACACACACAACTAACTCATGATCTGTTGACCCCTCCATGGCTCTACCATTGTGATAGTGACAACACACACACACAAATAGTGCATCTCTTGCACTAGTAGTGGGCCCAGCACACCTTTGAAGGGTAAATGAAATCTGAGGAGTCACTGCAAGACAAGCAGGGCTTGACATACCCAGGCTGCATCCTGACCTGGGGTTTTCCCTCTGAAGCAGAGAAGGTGAGTGTAAACCCATCAGCTGGATCTTGGGGGCACTGGGGAGGATGGATAAGATAAGAGATTTGGAGACCATCAGAGTGAACCCCAAAGCAGGGAATCCCTAAACCTAAACCCTGACCAGCTTCCAAGCTGCTCCTGGTGGCCCAGGCTCCAAGGCTGAGAAATGGGTAAGGTCCCAACCTCACCCTGCAGCACCCAATCAGTTAGAAGCAGAAAGAGGAAGCTGGCAGCTGGAAAAGGTCTTGGACCACTTCCTCCCCCCCGCCCCCCACTGGTGAATCAGAGGAGACCAGTAACAAGAGCCAGACTGGCCTGACCTCAGCCATCTCTATGAGTCATACTGAGGTCCCTGTGCTAATCTTAACTCCTCAGAGAGGACTTGTTGGGACTTGCCACCAAGTCTTTTTTTTTTTTAGAAATTGATTGAAGTTTATTGAACATATGATTTGCAAATCAGAATAACTTTTCTACGGTAGTGTCAGAAATGTTCCCAAGATGAGAACTTTTACAATTCTTATACTAAATCTTAGGAGATCTGGTAGCATAGTGCCTAAGGCACTTGACTGCTTCTGAGGCTGGTGGTTCAAACCCACCAGCCACTCTTTGGAAGGAAGGCTGGGCAATCTACTTCTGCAGTGATACTGCCTCGGAAACCCAAGGAGAGGTCACTATGAGTTGGGGCCGACTTGATGGCATATAACAACAACAACAACATACCAAATCTTATCAGCATTGCTATGGGAAAAAAGATGGGAACAGAACTGAGAAATTGGTGGTCAGGAAGGATTTTCATACATCATTGTCTTGAGGAACAATTAAAATTATTACTGATTTACCCTAAGCATATCTTCCAATCTGACCCTTGGAGTCTATTTCCAGAGAATTCTTCAAAGAGCACAATGATCAAAGAAAAATGGTCCGTTGTTTGACTCAAAGGTGGCTTTTAGGGACCAGCTTTTTCAAGGCTCAGAATTCAAAAGGACACCTAAGGGCAATGGTCTATGTAGGTTACTCCAACTTCCATGAAAGACAGAAATCTGAATTCCAGGAATATTAAAACTCTTTCTGCCTTCCTTCTTTTTGATTATGACTCTGCTATAGAATCTTTGGGAGCTTTGGTGGCATAATCCCTAAGGCATTTGACTGCTAACCAGAAGGCTGGAGGTTCAAACCCACCAGCCACCCCTTGGAAGGAAAGTTGGGCAATCTACTTCCATAGTGATACCACCTCAGAAACCCAAGGAGAGTTGCTATGAGTTGGATCTAACTCAACAGCAGTGAGATCAAATGTTCAATAAGAGTAACTAGGCACCATCTGGTTTCTTCTGTTCTCATGGCAAAGGAGATAGATGTTAATGGAGGTACTCAGACATATAGTCTAGTCCTTTCTCTGATTCCAGGCTCTCCTTTTTCTCTCTGCTGCTCTGGTCAGATAAAGACCAACTGTTGCACCTCTGATAGCTGCTTGAAAACTTTTAGGACCCCAAACAGTACTCAATGAACTAGGAAACACTAATGATAGTATTAGGCTAATAAACCATGACCCTAATGTCTTTAAACAAGGGAAAAAAATCTCACAAAATTTTAATTTATACATAAGCAGTATCAGTAATTACTTTTTTTTTTTTTAACTTTTATTATGGTGAAAACATACACAAGCCACTCACTAACATAACAACTACCATATTTACAGTTCAGGGACATTGATGACAAGTAATTGCTTTTCATGTGCTTCTGTAGCAACTGCAATCTGTAATAGATCAGACTGTGTATTAATAAACACAGCAATGTTAATCTATTAAGGCACAAACTCCTCCTTGGGAGACTAATAATCAATCTAGTGCTATTCTATTTTGTAAAATCATAGCTTGAACTTCAGATACTTGTCTAGCTATGTTTTGTCAACAAATCTTGACTAGCAAAATACTGTTGGAGTTGATGTGGCCTTGGGCACAGGTCACAGAATGGAGCCAGAGTGGAGAGGGGCTGGTCTGGGAGTTAGGCTCTGTCTCAGCTGACTCATGAACTTGAGAAGTCGCAGTGAGGAGTTCAGCAAGATGAGCGCTCAGGTCCCTCCATGCTCAGATGTTTTCACAGTCCAGGGCTGAGCAGGGTCCAAGAGGGAAGGGACCAGAGCTATAGGCAACATGAAGCCTTCAGGCCTTCAGATCTTAGAAACTGCTCACCAAGGACCTGGCTCCTAAGGATGGATAACAGGTGATGACAGCCTGGGTTCTGGGGCTACCTGAATGCAAAATTTGTTGTGTGATTTTGGAAAAATCACTTCTCAAATTCCTTTTCTATACTGGAGGTGGTACAGTGAGTGGCTTTAGGCCCTGGACTTTGAAGTCAGACAAACCTAGGTTGGAATCTTGCTTCTAACACATGCTAGTGTGTACCCTGGTGTCATTTAATCTCACCAAACTCATCTATCTTGTCTGTAAAATGATAATAGTACTTTTCTCAGGGAATTATTATGAAGATTAAATGAGGTAATATAGTGAAATACAAAGCTCAGTGTCTGGTACACAGGAAATACTAAGTAAATTGTAGCTACTGTCATTACCAGCTACTACTTCTGGGCCTCAATTATATCTTTTATGTTGTTGTTGTTGTTGTTATGTGCCGTCAAGTCGGCCCCGATTCATAGCGACCCCTCCTTGGGTTTCCGAGACAGTATCACTATGGAAGTAGGATTGCCCAACCTTCCTTCCGAGGAGTGGCTGGTGGGTTTGAACCGCCAGCCTTCTGGTTAGCAGTCAAGTGCTTTAGCCACTATGCTACCAGAGCTCCTTATATTTTTTATAAAAGGAGAAAATGATTTTCTAAAAAAAGACTTCTAAGTCCCTTCCGCTAACTGTCCTTTTCTCTCATCAGCTCCTTGGTCATGAGTAATCAGTTCAGAACCTAGGAACTTCAGGGAATGAGAAGACGATGAACTATGGAAAGATCTCTGAGCTAAAACAAAAAAACAATCTCCTTGCCATTGAGTCAATTCCATTTCATAGTGGCTCTGAGGCAGTAAATATTTACAGAATTAGATCGCCCCATCTTTCTTCTTGGAGCAGCTTGTGGATTTGAACCGCCTACCTTCTGGCTAACAGTCAAATACCTTAGGCACTGCACCACCAGAGCTCCTTAGCTCTCTGGAGCTAGAGACAAGAATTTACAATGAGATAGAGGGATTTCAGGTGAGAAAGGTGGGCTCTGGAAAGGCTTGGTGTGGGAGCAGCAGCCCAGCCAGGTCTGGCTCTCAGACTCAGGGGATGGGGCTGGGAAAGAGTAAACCCTTGATTTCTGGGAGGAAGTACCCAGAGAAAAGGTCTCATCCTCTAACCACATCTCCTCCATCCTCAGGCTGACAACTCACAGCAATCTGAGCCGGAAGATCTTTCTTTCACACCATTTCCCTTGATAGTCTTTCTACCATGGCCATAAGGCTATATTATATTAAACGATTGTTGACGTTTCAATGGTGGAATAATTTGGAAAAGGATAGTGGTAATGGTTGCACAACATGTTGAATGTAATCAATGTCACCAAATTGTACATGTAAAAATTGTTGAATTGGCAAATGTTTTGTTACATATATTTTTATCACACACACACACATACAAAAGATTGTGGGATATGCCATTATTAGAAGAGGTGGAAGGTAACACTTCCTTTCCTTTTCTCCTACTATGCTGTGTGTGTTTGTATGTGTGTACAAGTGTGTGTGTGAGTGAGAGTGAAAGAGATTGAGATTGAGATTGAGATTATATCTGAGAGTATCCATCAGTGTCCTATTTAGGTCATCTGAGCAGACAGGCATGGACATCCTTGCTGTCTATCAGAGAAAGTGGGGCAGTGATGGAGCTATGGCCTGATGCTAAACTGAGAATGTGGAGGCCCAGAAAGGCTGGATCAGCATTTCCAAACTCCTACAGGGATCAGAAAGAGGCCCTGTTTGCTTAATATCTGACTCCAGAACCAGCAGCCTAGGGAGGTCAGGAGAGACCAGAAGCCCTCTTCTCTCTACGGGGTTGATCATGGAGCCTCAGCTCCCCAGAGATCTTGGGTGGGGCCAGAGATAGGGCAGGAGGGAGTAAAGGTAACTCCTGTTGGGAAGATGAGACCACATGGAGACCCTAAAAGGAACATGGACTCTGGGAGGGCAAGGTGTTGAGTTTAGAGCACTCATACAGCTTCTCAGGAAGATTCTAGAGCACTTAGAGGGCCTGGGTGGCTGTTAGGTGAGATAAATCCTAAGAGACTGTGAAACAGGGTCCTGGGTGACACAGTGAAGACACAACCAGCATCTTTTATAATGTTGCCAAGGGCAGGAGTCTATACAGGGTGCTAAAAAGTGGAGGGTGGGAGAGAAAACACCAGTTAAAAGACAGCGTTCAAACTCTAAATTCCCACCCTTATAGGGAGGTGGGAGAGGGGCCTGCTGTGGAAGCAGGGAGGCAGGAGTAATCCCTTGACAGAAGGAGCTTTGACTCAGGGGTCAAGGGAACAGCTGTGGGAGTCACGAGCACATCTGGCTGGCGCTGGGCTGGGCTGGAGGAGGGTGAGCCTGTGGCTGGCAGAGAACCAGGGGTGGTGGAGAGAGATAGGGCCAGTGTTTACTCCCCAGCTGAGGTGTTGCAAGAGGAAGATGCCTGGGGGAGGAGGAGGTATTCAAGCGGAAACAATTTATCTGGAGCTCTGGAGCGTGAGGAACAGCTGGGGAGGGAGGCCCATAATCAGCATCCTGTTCCCAAGGCCAAGTGGGATGCTAGGAAGGGATGCCCAGTCCCAAAGCTGCAAGAAGTCCCATCTCCTGTCCTGCCTGCCCACTCACTAAGAATCCAGGTCTGTGGTCCCTGCCCTGAGCAGGGCCAGTTGATCAGCTACTCTACTCCTAGACCCCAGCTTGGGGAGCCCTTCTCAGATGGAGGCCCCATTCGACTGCAGATTTTGTCTATTATTGTGACACCCATCCCATGCCATGGCACCATAGACAGTCCTTCTACCTGATGGCTCTGTGAGACAAGTGTGTTCTCCTTTCTAGAGATGAGAAAACAGAAGTCATAAGCAACTTGCACAGACCACACAAAAAAAAAGGGCTCTGGAAAGAAATTGAACCCAAGTCTGTCCTACAGGGTCACTCAGATGCCCCTGGGCCATGTGAACATGGGCTGTGGGCCTTCCCTGGTTCCTGTAGGTAGCTTCTCTCTCTCAGTCTAGCCCCAGGACCTCTTCTCCAGCCTGTTCACTGACGACCCTTGAAAGGTCAACAAACCCCACAAGTACACAGTACCATTCCTTTCCACTCCTCCAGTAAGGGAATAATCGAACTGTCTCCTTCTCTTGTCTCTGCACCTACACCTGGACACATAGAAATAGCAGGAGACTCAGAGCAAAGATTTCCTGAGCAAAACCAGGTAAGGGAACCAGTGCTGGCAGAGCTCCCTGGACCTCTCCCTCACCTCTCAGGAAGGATTTCTAGGTCAGCCATGAACCACTAGCTTCCATTCTGAAGGTGGGAGAGTAAAGGAGTAAAGTGGCCACCAATTAGAAAGGTATCTTGATGTTCACCCATATTTCAGATGGGGGAGAAGAGTTCTGGGGAGCCTTGCTAAACCAGGAAGGTTAAATTTACCTCCTCCCACTTTTAAAACCCACCAGTCAGAATGCCAGAATGACAGCTCCAGCCCCAAGTTCAGCTGATTCTCAGGGAGTGTAATGTCCTGCCTGAAAGGATATTGCACATGCCATATCACCCTGTGCCCTCCTCCAGACCAGGGTCTTTCCCTCCCACTTCTTTGTGTCTCATTCATGGAAGGGGAAGTCAAATTAACAAGTAGAGAATACCTAGTATGTGTCCCATAATGGGTCAAGTACTGGCATATTTGGTCTTTGCAACGATCCCATGAAGCTGGTATGACCACTCCCATTTTTCAGATGAAGAAACTGAGGCTCAGAGAGGAAGAGACTGGCTTAAGGTCATATAACCAGTCCATAGCTATAATTTTAATGGTTGTGTATTTAATGTATATTGTGTGCTTGTATATTAGTTAGGATAGGTGAAATTATGCTACAGTAACAAACATCTCCCAGATTTATTTTTCTCTCACTCAAAATCTATAACCTGAGCTCTTCTACCCTTCCACTCTTGATTTAGGCTACTTTGATCTGGGCCTCTGCCACCTCATAAGAAGACTTCTTATTCACTGAGTCAAATGGTGAGACAATTCACTAACTCATGGGTCACATGCAAGGGGGAAGGAGATGTGGGGGAGTGTGCTGGCCATGAGCGGGTGGAATGTTGGTGATCACTACTGCCTCTGCCACAGCCAGGCACGATGCTAGACACTGGGTCCAGCCAAGCCAGAACCTAAACAAGTTTCCAAGCCTCCTGGGAAGTTGTCTCATCATATGCCTTTTAGGGTTTCTGTGTCCTACAATATGCCTACCCAGGCTAAGCTCTTTCAGCTGGTGTGAACTTAAGGCTCAGCCTCAGGTGAGCCTGGAGAAAGGGCCCTGTGATATAATCCAAACTAGTCCAAGACAACTTTGAAGTCATACTTCCTTAGCTGTTACTTCTGTAGGTAGCATTCTGTGGCCGCCACCCACAGGGATACCTTCCAAACCCTGTACTGAAAGCTCCTGATTCAATCTTTGACTAGCACCATAGCTATTTCTCTAATTTCTATATTCCTAGGGAGCACAGGTCTTTGCACCTGGGTTCTAGGGCTCCCCAGTGGTCTAGAACTAAGCTGTTCTCCCAAGCACCCTATCCCTAACCCTGACTCAATTGTTGTTGTTAGGTGCTGTACAGTGGGTTCCTGTCCCTATTTACAACAGAAGAAAACACTGCCCATTCCTGTGTCATCCTCATAATCTTTGCTATGCTTAAGCCTCTCATTCCAGCCTCTGAGTCAACCCATCTCGTTTAGAGACTTCCCCTATATCACTGACCTTCTACTTTGTTATTGTTGTTATTAGGTGCTGTCAAGTCAGCTCCGACTCATAGTCAGCTCCTATGTACAACAGAACAAAACACTGCCTTGTCTTGTGCCATCCTCAGAATCCTTGCTATACTTGAACCCTTCATTGCAGCAACTGTGTCAATCCATCTTGTTGAAGATTTTCCCCTTTTTTGCTGACCCTCCACTTTGCTAAGCATCTTATCCTTTTCCAGGGAATGGTTCCTTCTAACAACATGACCAAAGTAGGTGAGACAAAGTGTGGCCATTCTGGCTTCCAAGGAGCATTCCTGTTGCACTTCTTCCAGGATGGATTTGTTAGTTCTTCTGGCAGTCCATGGTACATTCAGTATTCTTCGCCAACACTCCAATTCAAAAGCATCAACTCTTCTTCAGTCTTCCTTATTCATTGTCCAGTTTTTACATGTGTATGAGATGACTGAAAATACCATGGCTTGGATTAGGCTCATCTTAGTCTTCAAAGTGACATCTTTGCTCCAAATCACTTTAAAGAGAGGTCTTTTGCCCCAGATTTTCCCAGTGCAATATGACATCTGATTTCTTGACTGCTGCTTCTGTGGGTGTTGATTGTGGATCTAAGATGAAATCTTTGACAACTTCAATCTTTTCTCCTTTATTCATGATGCTACTTATTGATCCAGTTGTAAGGATTTTTTTTTTTTTTTTTTTTTTTTTAGTGTTGAAGTGGGGAGCTCTGGCGGCATAGTGCCTAAGGCATTTGACTGCTAACCAGAAGGCTAGGGGCTCAAACCTACCAGCCACTCCTCAGAAGGAAGATTGGGCAAACTACTTCCGTAGTGATACCGCCTCAGAAACCCAAGGAGGGGTCGCTATGAGTTGGATTTGACTCAATGGCAGTGAGTTTGGTTTTGGTTTTAGATGTTGAAGTGTAATCCATACTGCATACTGTAGTCTTTAATCTTCAGTAACTGCTTCAAGTCATCTTCACTTTCAACAAACAAGCTTGTATTGTCTGAATATCACAGGTTGTTAATAAGTCTTTCTCCAATCCTGATGCCACATTCTTCACATAGACCAGCTTCTTGGATTATTCGGTCAACAGATTAAATAAGTGTGGTGAAATGATACAACCCTGATACACACTCTTCCTGACTTTAAACCATGCAGTATTTCTTTTGAATGACAGTCTCCTGGTCTATTTACAGGTTCCTCATGAGGACATGAGGACATGAGGACAAACAATGAAGTGTTCTGGATTTCCCATTCTTCACAATGGTATCCATAATTTGTTATGATCCACACAGTTGAATGTCTTTGCATAGTCAATAAAACACAAGTAAACATCTTTTTAGTATTCTTTGCCTGACCCAGAGACCTCCCTTTTTCTGCCTCAAGAATTTCACTTAATCCAGGATATAGGTACAGAGTCACCCATCCAGGGCAGGTAGACAAGGGAAGCCCCTATGGGACTGTCAGGCTCCTCAGAGACCTTTTCCATCCACTCAACAGAGGAACAAAACCAAACCACATGGGCTTGAAAAGTCATAGGGCTTCAAGTTGCCTGGGATCCAAATCCCCCAAGAAAGTAAGAGGATTAATGAGATAGTCATGTAAAGTGCTTAGCATAGCATTCAGCAAATGTAAGACAAACTCATACACAATGTTATCTTTAAAATCTCTATCCTAGAGTATTAACCTGAGGGTTAAACCTGCATACATGGCTGTTTACTTGATGTCTCTACCTAGATGCTCCACAGGCATGCCTGATTTGTAACTCCCCAATAATTCTCTCACTGTCTTTTTTTTTTTTTTTCCCTTAAACTTCTTTGTCAAAGTTCATTTCCCACTCAGGAATTTTAAAGGCCATTTAGTGCTTCTCCCAGCTGACCTTGCAGCTAGGACATGGACAGGTGACCTGATCCTGATCAAAGGAACTACGGCTTCTGGGAAAAGTTTTCATCTATATTACAAGAGGCTCATGTCTGGAAACTACTCTCTTTACTAGAAGTTAGTGTCTTGAGATGACACCTGGATCCCCAGAAGTCACTTTGCAATCATCAGAGGACAATCCCAGGTACAAAGCTAATGAGCTGAGGAAGGCAGACCAAAAGTATAGAAAAATTCTGAGTCAGTTATGTAATAGTACCAGTGAATTAACCCTGGGACATGCTACAGAAGATAACACATGTCTCTATTCTAAGCTGCTTCCAGTTTGATATTCTATTTCCTGTACTGAAATCATTCTAACTAATATACACTTCACATTCAATAAATCAAAAAATAAACTCAACTCCCTTGCCAATCATTCTTCCTCCAGAGTTCTTTATCTTAGCAAATGACAATTTCTTTTGTCAGAAATACTAGCATTGTCCCTATTTCCTTTTCCTTCACTTCCCTCATCTAAATATCATCAACTACATTGACTCTCCTCCCAATGTCACTTCTGTCCCTTGCCAGGATGAACTTGACCATCTTCTGCTGGTTTTCCTGACTCCTATCTGTCTCTGTCCAGTGTATTCTCCACAGTCTACTAGAGTATGGCGAGAACAGAGTGGCTCTGTTCTCCGGACATGTTCAGTCACACCTCCATGGTCTTGCACTTGCTGTTCCCTTGACTAGAATGCTCTCTTCATGCCTTCAAAGAACTCTTGTTCACACTAAGGGACCAGCACAAGGTTTTCCATGTGAACCCTTTTTGACTTGTCTGATCAGAGCTAGTTAAACTATTTGTGTTCTCTCCATTGCAATATTTAACCATCAGAATACTATAATGGTGTCATTGCCCATTTATTGCCACAACCAGACCACATGCTTCTTGAAATGAGGGAGAGTCTCTTAATTACCTCTAACATCCAGGACCCAACAATGTCAGGCAGTTGATCTTAAAAATTCTTCATGCAGTGAACAGACAGCTATGTAGAATAAGATGACTTCCTCTTGAGTGTGGATGCCTATTCTGATTATCTTTGCTGTGTAACAAACTGCACCAAAATTTAGTGGCTTAAAACAAAAATGGCATTTATTTTGCCTGCAAATCTGAAATTTAGGCAGAATTCCATGGAGAGAACTTGTCTCTGCTCCACCCAGCTTTAGCTGGGTTGGATCAAAGGCTGGGGGCCAGGTTCATCTGAAGGTCCATTCACTCACAGGTTTGAGGGTTGATGCTGGCTGTCAGCTGAGATCTTAGCTGAAGCTATCAGCTAGAAAACTTCTACATGGCCTTTCCATGTGTCAGGTTTCCTCACAAAATGGTAACTAGGTTCCCAAAGTGAGCATTCTAAGAGAGCCAGGCAGAAGCTGTATCAACTTTGATGACCCAGCCTCAAAAAGACACAGGTTCGAGGATCTTTGTAGGAGATCCTGGATAGACAGGGGGAACAATGTGGAACAAAACTCAAAATCATTTGGG
>NW_006921652.1:11706326-11740711 GCF_000298275.1 Orycteropus afer afer
AGAATGCAATCTGCTTCAGTGTCCCTTTAAATATTGTAAGTCAACTCTTTTGTCAACCTGCACCCATTGTCTTTAGTCTCCCTCAGCTGTTCCTTATGAGACATTATGTCCAGACCTCCCTGGCCCTCTCCCTGTGCTGTGCTCTGAATGTGGCTTGGACATGTGGCTCCGTGCAGTGAGCAGATTATAAGTGGTTAGAAGCTATTTGTGACCCAGCTATGCCACGTTCCAATTTTATGAACTTGGATAAGTCATTTAAATTCCTTGGGCATCATTTTTTTCCTCAATAAAAAAGGAGCTGATGTTATCTGCCCTATCTACCTCACAGAATTGTGCTAAGGGTTGAGAGAGTGAGGCTGAAATGATAGTCTTGAAGGCCAGGACAGAGTTCAGTTGCAGGAAATAGTGGACACCAAAGCTGTGTTAAGCAGGAAGGGATTTAACATAGGTGATTAGGGATTAAGGAGTCCTGGTGGTGCACTGGTTAAAGCACTCTGCCTCCAAGCAAAACATTGGCAATTCAAACCTACCAACTACTCCACTGGAGAAAGATGTGGCAGTTTGCTTCTGTAAAATTTACAGCTCCAGAAGCCTTATGGGGGCAGTTCTACTCTATTTTATAGGGCAGCTATGAGTTGAAATTTGACTCCATGACAATAGGTTTTATTTGGTTTATTTAGAGCATTACAAAATCACTGGAAGGGCTGGAAGGCGCAGGATCAAGGCTGACCTTCTGGGAAATCCTTCCTGCACACAGCCAGAGGATTTTGTACCTCTGCCACAACCAGAACGGTCAGGAAACAGGAGGCTTCTGTGGGATTGGAACACCACCTCACAGCTGCTTCTCAAGGTTCAGGAAGCTGGTGACTGGTGTAATGGTCATTAAGGCTGTTCACCAAATATTTCCAGTTCTTTCAGGCACATGCTCCCTTGGAGTTCAATGACCATGTGACTCAGTGAGATATGTGTCATTTCTAGTGGACGTTTTTAAGTGCCATCTTGTAATTTCCTGCGTTCTTTCTTTTCTTCTGTCACTATGACCCACAATGCTGGCTGGGTCTCCAAGTGGGAGAATCAGGAAACAGAACCCCAAGGCACCCATCACATGTGGGGACGATTTGTTATTGTAGCATAGTGTAGCTCATCCTGACTGATAGAACTGGTCACTGGAACACTGCTTGCCCAAGCAAGCTGTAATTTCACCTTCCAAATCCTACAACCAGAGGGCAAAACCTATGATTTACACCCAGAATCATAGTTTTAGAGGAGTGTGGGGAATGTAGTTGCTAGCTTTCCAGCCTCTATGGTATGGGAAGTCACTCTAAAAAGACTGCTGATTAAGGGCAATTTAGCACATCACCACAGCAAACACACTGGAATTCTGAGAATTCTCCAGCTCAAACAAGAGTGAGAAGAATTTGAAGCTTGATAGTTGGGCCAAATAGGACTAGATGAAGGGAATCAAAGTATAAAACCTCCAAAATTTCAGATGGTCTTGGGAAGGCACGTGGATGATAGGGAGCCAGGATTAACTTTCTTCTTCAAATGAAGAGAGCTATAGTTATGTGTGTTTGTGTGTGTGTGTGTGTGTGTGTTTGTGTAGTGCATGGTAGTAAGCACAGCAGACAGAACATATTTTGCTTATATGTATTGCTTTATAAATTATTATGTGCTATGTGAACTACAAGGAGCCCAAATGGTGCAGTGGTTAAAGTTCTCAGCTGCTGACCAAAAGGTCAATGGTTCAAACTTACCACCTGCTTCAAGGGAGAAAAATGTGGCGGTCTGATTCCATAAAGATTTACAGCCTTGGAAACACTACAAGGTAGTTCTACTCTGTCCTTTAGGGCTACTATGAGTTGGAATCAACTTGATGGCAGTGGGGATTTAGTTTGGATGGGAAATACAGCACCATCTTTATTTCCAACTGTCAGAGCTCTGAATAGGCTGGGAGCATGTCTTACTCATCTGTGTATCCTTAGCATCTAGCACAGTGCTGGGAATATAGTAGACATTCAATAAATGCTTTGTGAAGGAATAAATTTGCCAATGTTCCACTGAGGGACTGACTTGAAGAACTAGACCCAATGTTCCAAGTGTGGTCTGATTATTCAAAGCCTGGTGGGAACACCCCCCCCCCAGGTCTCAATATTATACTTCTCTTAACGTGGCCCAAGATTATATTAGTCTCCTTGGCAGCCACACTGCACAGATGATTCATGTTGAGCTTGAGGTCAACTGTAGTCTCTGAGTCTGTTTCACATGAACAGCTATTAAGTAAGGCAGAGCTTCTCTATCCTGTCCATGTGCAATTGATTTTTGAATGAAACGCCTTATGTAACATTTTATCCTGCTGAGTTAGAGTTCATCCTTCTAACTTCTCAATATCTATTCAAGTTGAAGTCTTTTAACTCACTGTATTATTCATCCCTCTTGGAGTTGTTTCATCCACAATTGTGACACAAAGTTGTTTTGCATCTCCATCCATGTTTGTGATAGAAATGTTGAACCAGGCAGGGCACTGGAGGTTCCATGTGTGTGGATATCAACTTTTTAATCAATATTACGGGGCATGGTCATTTAGCCATCTATGAGTCTATCGGTATTTGTAGAAATCCATTTTGTCCACAAAATAAGACCAGAGACTGTCACAAGTTGAAATAACAAAGTATCCAAAGTCCCTCTGGTCTCTGGTACTCTTATCAGAAGGGGAAATGAGTTCAGCCAGGTATCATTTGCTTTTGCAAAGCAACACTGGCTCTCAGAGACTGTCACTTTCTCTAAAAGGCTCTCAGAGACATTTCTTAATTTTATCAATATATATTAATAATCACTAATGTTTAAATTCTTAGACCTAGTAATTCCAAGACTGTGTTAACTGCTGCAATCTGAAAGAGTAGAAACAGGGACATGGCAAAATCAATTGTGGTACAGTCTCCCCATGGAATAATGTGTATGTAATTAGAACAGTAATTATTAGGAAGAACAAGAATGTGGTAACACAGGGGAAAATAAACTTAGATATAACATGAACTCATAAAAGCAAGCTACAAAATTACGTGGACCCCAGAGGTAAAATCACATGAGAGCATGAAGGGGATTCAAATATTGTGGGAATTGGGTTAGAGAGACAACAGATTGGATGATTTTTCCTCTTTATTTTCTAAACTTTCTATATCTCTACAGAAAACTGCATCTGAGGCAAAAGCAAAGTGGGGCATTTTATGGGGTATGTGATCCAGGGAAGCAGGAGGTGGGAGGGAGAGACAGGGACTTCAGTGCAGAGGGAGAGGGAGCAGCCTCCACTGCAGATAGCTGTTGCTGGATCCTGGGGACCCCAAGGGGCCATATGGAATGCCCCCTTAGGGCTATCTGTCTGTGAGGAAGCTGAGAGCTGCTCACTAGTCAGAGGCTCACCTCATGGGGTGTTAACTCTCCTGCACTTCCAGGTTGCACATGTGAGGGCCCCTAAGGGGTTTCTGGGAGCCATTGCTGTGGACCCAGACACCTCAGGTGCAAAGCAGGAGGCTCAGGACACAAGCCTATGGTGAGATGCTGTCAGGTGGTGCCCATGTGACTGCAGTTGGCAGTGGGTAGGCTATGAGCCAAGTGGGGCTGAGAGAATCTGAAGGGCTGCACAGGTTGGGTATGATTCAGTCTTGTTATTGTTAGTTGCTGTCAAGTCAATTCTGGCTCATGGTGATACCATATGTGCCGAGTAGAAATAGTCTATAGAGTTTTCAAGGCTGTGTGTGACCTTTCAAAAGCAGATTGCCAGGCCTGCACTCTAAGGTGCCTCTAGACGAGTGGGCTTGAACCTCCCTCCAACTTTTGGTTAGTACTTGAACACATAATTATTTGCACCATCCAGAGCCTTTGCTAACCAGAAGGCTGGTGATTCAAACCCTCCAGCCACTCCCCTGAGGGAAGGTTGGACAATCTACTTCCGTAGTGATATACTGCCTCGGAAACCCAAGGAGGGGTCACTATGTGTCAGATCCGACTTGACAGCAGTGAGTTTAGAGACTCCGCTAATGCTTAATAATTACAAAAATCTCCTCTATTCCATTGCTGGAGATTGGCTTACCTGTCTCTACTTCCACAATACATCCTGAAAATCAGAAGAGTCTTTATCATCTCTCGTTTTCATCTTTCCTCCTCTCCTCTAAGGGATTTCATCAGCAATTTCTCCCAGAACTTGAAACCCGATTCATTTCAGCCTATTAGAGATACTTGCACCCTCCTAGACCTCTCCAAAAGAGCTCTGGTAGCATAGTGCCTAAGGCACTTGACTGCTAACCAGAAGGCTGGTGGTTCAAACCCACTAGCCACTCCTTGGAAGGAAGGTTGGGCAATCTACTTCCATAGTGATGCTGCCTCAGAAACCCAAGGAGGGGTCACTATGAGTCGGGGCCGACTCAATGGCAAACAACAGCAACAGCAACAGCAGACCTCTCCAAATCTCCCTGGTATCAGGTGGTTGACAAACCCCCCTCTAAGCAGACTGTTGTCAGGGAGAGGGTTGCTGGCTCATTCTCCAGGGAAAGCAGAGTGCTTTTTAGGAGGTGAGGGCTCAGCCATCTCTCTCATTAGAGTTTCTTTAAGCCTTGACACATTCTGGTTGCAGTCATCCTGACACAAGACATTTGACTGCTAACCAGAAGGCTGGCAGTTCAAACCCACCAGCCATTCCTTGGAAGGAAGGTTGGGCAATCTACTTCTGTAGTGATCCTACCTCAGAAACTCAAGGAGGGGTCGCTATGAGTCAGATCCGACTCCACAGTAGTGCGTTTTTTTTTTTTTTTTGTAATCTGAGTAAGTGGAGGGTCAGTGAGAAAGGGAAAGGCTCTCAATGAGATGGATTGAAGGCAGCAGCAACAATGGGCTCAGGTATAGCAAGAATTGTGAGACTGGTGCAGGACCAGGCAGTGTTTCGTTCTGTTGTGCATAGGGTCACTAAGAGTCAGAGCTGACTAGAGAGCACTTAACAACAACAACAACAATCTGAGGAAATTTTAGGGAAGGGTTGTTTTTGGCTATGTGCTGAACCCATATTTCCCACCACTTATTCCTTGTATGCTGGTGGTGGTAGTTTTTGTTTACCTTTTTGTTCTGAGTTTTTCATGGGAGCACATTGATCTTTTGAGTCTTCTTCTCCAAGCCACTATATTTTCCCTATTTGAAAAGAAAATCTACTTTCTCAAGGTCCAACATGCACAACTGGTTTGGCCCACCACTCCCTTCCTGTGACATTGAGAAGGCAAGATGATAAAGTCTTTTTCTTCCCAGGTCCCTATCACTGCCATTTTACCACTGCACTCCTCTTTAGTTGATCAGAATTGAGTTTATCCTGCCAGTTCCGTTTGTTGCTTTTCGAGAGATTAAATAATCAGACAGGCAAGTATGTAACAAGCATCCTCTGGCTTCAGGAGATGGCCTTGTAATTGGAGTCCCATCACTCCATCCAGGACTTGACCTCTGCGGATTCGGGGCCCTGGTCTTGGACTTGGAAAAATACTTGCCCTCCTTCTTCCACAGCAGGCCAGAAGCCCTCTCAGCCCTGAAGAGGGGATCTGGGAGAGGAGGCTTCCCAGAGCAGGTCTTGCCGTCTTATGGAGGCAGAGAGGGAAGAATGCCAGATTGAAACTAGCTCCACCACTCATTAGCTGTGTGACTTTGGATAAGTTACTAAACCTCTCTGAGCCCTGCTTTCCAAATCTGTAGATGTTGAGCTTTCTAATCTTACCAGAAAGAGTCAGAGGAAGGTCTTCCACACACAACTACCATGGAGGCTACTTGGCTGACAGTCATTCCAAGACGTCATATACTATATCCCGATTCCCGAGAGGTTGTAGTATGAAAAACATGCATCTTAGAACTGATGAAGTAGACTACTATCTACTTATAGAGTTTTTGTGAGAATTACATGATTTTAAATATGCAAAGCACCAAGAACAGTGACTGGCACACAGCATCATATAGATGATACATGTTTGAATAATGAGGGAGAGGATGGTGAGGAATAAGGCCTCCCAGGAGGGGACACGTTCAGAACAGCAGAGCTGGCTCACTTTCCACTGTCCTTTGTGCAACAGAGATATTTTCTGGGAATCAACTGGTCTCCAACTTATTTTCATTCAGATGGTGCTAAAGGACTATTTCTCACCAATGGTATTATGGGGTACATTAGCAAGTGGTCTACAGAGAAATACATATCCACATCCAAATTATTTTAAGGAACTGGCTCATTTGATTTTAGGGGCTGGCAAGTCCAAAATCCATAAGCCAGGTGGCTGGCTGTAAACTTCAGCAGTCTTGAGTGCAAATTCTGTAGGCCAAAGGCATTTGATTGCTAACCAGAAGTCTGGTGGTTCAAACCCACCAGCCACTCCTCAGAAGAAAGATTGGGCAATCTACTTCTATAGAGATACTGCCTCGGAAACCCAAAGAGGGGTTGCTATGAGTTGGATCCTACTCAATGGCAGTGATTTTTTTTTTTTTTTGCAAACCAAATACAAACCAAACACACTGGCATTGAATTGATTCCAACTCATAGTGACCCCCATTGGGTTTCCAAGGCTGCAAACCTTTACCAAAGTAGATTGCCCCATCTTCCTCCTACAGAGACACTGGTGGTTTTGAACTACTGACCTTCTGGTTAGCAGTCAAATGCCTTACCTACTACACCATCAGAGCTCCTACTAACAGGATATACGTATGTTACAGTATTGAGGCAGAATCCTTCTCCCTCAGGAAACCTTAGTTTTTACTTGTAAGGCCTTCTACTAATTGGATAAGGCCCATTCACTTTATGCAGGGCTGTCAAATTTACATAGGGACAACTGATATAAATGTTAAACCAGTTGCCATAGAGTCAATTCTGATTCACAATGACCCTCATGTTTGTCATTGTAGAGCTGTGCTTCAAAGGATTTTGAATGGCTGAGTTTTCAGAAGTAGATCACCAAACCTTTCTTCTGAGGTGATTCTGGGTGGACTCAAATCTCAAACCTTTTGGTTAGTAGCGAGTGTGTTAACCATTTGCACCACACCTGAATACCTTTATCAACATCTAGACTACTGTTTGACCAAATAACTGGGCACCAGAGCCTAGCCAAATTGACACATAAAATTAATTGTCACAGAGTGTTGTTGTTGTTATGTGCCGTCAAGTCGGCCCCGACTCATAGCAACCCCTCCTTGGGTTTCCGAGGCAGTATCACTACGGAAGTAGGATTGCCCAACCTTCCTTCCGAGGAGTGGCTAGTGGGATTGAACCGCCAGCCTTCTGGTTAGCAGGCAAGTGTCTTAGCCACTATGCTACCAGAGCTCCCGTCACAGAGGGTAGCATCCTAATTAAGGTATTTCAAAAGGGAGTATGACTTCTCCACAAACTCCCTGTCCACTGGACACATGGAGAGGCATCTGAGGCCCTAGGGGCTGACAGGATCACATGACAAAAAAAATCTGGGTCCTTGAGTCATCACGTGGAAGAAAGTCACAAACCAAGTAAGACCACCTACACTGGATTGCCAAATAAGTGAGAGAGAAACTACAGTTGAATTAAAGCCACTGAAATGCAGGGGTTTATTATGATGACCCCAGTATCACCCTAACTAAACACAAAGCTGGCAGGGGAGGCAGTGAGGAGGGAGGGCATTTGTGGAGGGATTTGGACAAATGGAAGAATGTTACAGGGAAATATAAGGGCTCCAGAATCACGATCTCCCTCATCTCTTCGCCTTTCAGTGTCTCAGAAAAGAGTTGACAACCTCCAGCCCTCCAGCCTCTTCCCCCACACAGTGCTGACTTTATATCCATGTTTTCATCAATGGACCATTCATTCAATATGTAATGTGTCTCTACTGTGTGTTAGCACAAAATCCCTGCATGATGCGGCTCTACTGGGTGTGGTTCCAGCACAGGCCCCCGTCTTGTGGTCAGACCCACTCGTGCAGCCCATACATCATCCTGACGTCCAGAAGAGACCCATTAATCACAACACCTCATTTGCTAATGTGGCTTCCTCAGCTGTTCTCCACTAGGAATGGAGCACCAGCCTTCCTGCAGTGGGTCTGGGTTGTGGGAGACAGCAGCCTTCACTCCACAGATCCATAGCGGGGCTTCCAGGCCCCACTTCCAGGGCCCCAGAGACAGGCTCCTGAGAGCTTCTATCTGGGATGGGGTCTCTAAGACAGAACTGCAAGGTTTCCTCCAGGAAGCTGTTGGGAGGCCAGAGATCATTCCAATCCCCTTTGGAAGGCAAATCCCAAAGCCATTACCTGAAGGGAGCTCTAAGTTTTATTTCTCTTTTCTTTCTTTCTTTTTCTAAAAAAATTCAAACACAAACTGTTTGTCTGCATTTTCATTCAGTATGTTAGTATCAAGATTAAATAGCCCGTGGCTGCTCCCCAGTTAACCTCTCAGATCATAAAACCTCTGTAGTGACTGAAAGCAGGAGTCCATCACAAGGCTTTCTGTTCCCCTTCTCAGTCCCCCCAGGGCTAGTTACAAGAAATCCAAGTTACAAAGTGCAGGCGCCCCGTGGCCCAGTCCCAGGGAGCCTCAGAAGTCCCCCAGCCTGGGAAGAGGTTCTCATAACCCTGGGCCACAATTGGGTGTGACAGGTTGACTCAGGTTGACCCAGGGTTTTCATGGCGCCCCTTCCAGACTCCTGGGCAGGTGGCCAGCTTGGCTCTTGTCTAGGCCAGTGGGTGGGCTCTGGCCTAATGGGCAGGCCTGCTGGAGGAAGAAATTTCCAGAAAAGAGTGGCCTTGCCTATCGGCAGATGAGACCAGCCCCTTGTGTGGAAGTTGGTCTCCTCTCTTCCCTCCCATGACTGTAAACCCCTCACAGCATTTAGGATCCATGAGCTTTTTCTGCATCTAAGTGTTGAGACCTGAGAAAAAATAACTTGCCCCAAAATACAAAAGTGCAAAATAGGAAATAATAAATATTTAATGAATATATTCAAACTTCATTAATTGTACAGTTTGGTACTCATGAAAATTCCCTTCCATTTGAAAACAATTTGTACCTTAGATTTTCTCGCCTTTACAAATTCTTGAGTATGCCTGATGATTGCTGGGAAATCAGAGCCAATCGTAAACTCCATGAGTAAACTGCAGCCAAATAATTCCAAAAGCAAAATTATAAAAATTCTTTCCAAGTATTTTATAGCAAAATAATTCTATTTAATGTGGGATGTGGGTGCTTTTTAATTCTTTTATATACTCTGGGGTGAGGCCTACAAAAGTAAGACTGTCTCGTACCCAGGAAGGACCTGCCTCCCTCTTCGCCCCTTCTTTCCTTTCCTTCTCCTCTCCTCCTTTTCTCTCTTATTTTCAAACACTTCCTTTTCTGCAGTTTCAGGAAAGCTTCATGGATGCTTTTTTCTATTAATTTGTATAAAAATATAGCTTAAAAAATGTTTGAGACCTTTCCTGGAAGTAAAGAGCTCTGGTGGTGTAGTGGTTAAGGCCTTTGGCTGCTAATCAGAAGGTCAGCAATTCGAACTCATCAGCCTCTCCAGCAAAGAAAGATGAGGCAATCTGCTTTCATAAAGATTTACAGCCTTGGAAACCAAGTAGGTTTCGCTGTGAGCTGGAATCGGCTTGATGACAGTGAGTTTGGTTTGGTTTGGGGTTTGGTTTTCCTAGAAGTGGTGAATGCCACTTAAAAGAGATGGCTCTTTTTGTTTCCTATAGCTGGAGTCCCTAAAACTCAAAACTCAGTGCCATCAAGTTGATTCTGACTCATAGCAACCCCTACTGGGTATCCAAGGCTGTACTTCTTTACTAGAGTAGATTGTATTATCTTCTTCCCATGGAGCAGCTGGTAGGTTTGAACTATCAACCTTCTGGTTAGCAGCCAAATGCCCTACTCACTATACCACTAGACCTCTTTAGCTGGAGTCCTTGGGTGGTTCAAATGGCTAACCTCTGGACTACTAACCAAAATGTTGGCTATTTGAATTCACTCAGAGGCATCTTGGATGAAAGGCCTGGTTATCTGCTTCCAAATGCTCACAGCCTTGAAAGCCCTAGGAAGCTCAGTTCTACTCTGCACACATGGGGTCTCCAAGAGTCAGAAGGTTTGAGCTGACTTTTGTTCTCTGAGCTTTTCCTAGGGACAACCTATTCTGCTGAAAAGGAAATGCCCTTGCAGTAGAGGAACTGAAAAACCATTGTGCCTGGCTCCTCATGGTTGGTTAGATAGATCCCTTACTCTGTTTGGCTGAGTGATGGGCCTCCTTTGCTGTCCATGGATTCTGATAAACCTCAAGTTTCCACCAGCAATAAATAGATGGTGCAACCTGTGGTTTAGCTGAAAGACCCGTTTTTAAGCAGATAAGCTGGTCACCCGGCAGCCCAGTACCTTTTTGCCAAAAGCCCTCCTGTCCCCTGGGAAAACACACCTTGAGCATTTGCGTGACTTGTAGGGTGGAGTTGTGACCCACAAAAGCCTCTGCCCAAGAGGGTGGGGATTTGTGCAGGGCTAGCCATTTGCAGAACCCGGCAGCCTGCCGTGAAAGCTCCTGGTTCAGGAGAGAAGCTCCAAGGGCATCCCTGGAAGTTCACCTGGGACCCCAGCAAACAACACTGGTGAAGGCCATTTTCTTAGTCTGTAGGAGCAAGTTCCACAACATCTTCCAAGTGGCTTATCCACATCTCTTTATCCTGCAGCTTCTCCCCTTCCATTCCCCCTCACACCCTGTTCTCCAAATACCAACTCTTGAGCAGCCCCTGCCCTGCTGCCTCAGCCTTAACTTCCTCCTGGACTGTCCATGGCCCCAGCCCTGCACCTGGCTAACTCCCAACCTTCTTCAAGACTCAAATACCCTTTCTTCCATGAAACCTTCCCAAATAACTCTTCATGTCCCCAGACCAGACAGATGTGCTGCTGTGTACACTGTGCCATCTATGTCTGTCTGTCTGTCTATCTGTCTGTCTATTATTGTTAGTTGAGGTTGACTCAATTCTGACTCATTGCAACCCTGTGTGCAGAGTAGGAGTGCTCCATAGAGACCTTTCAGAAGCATATCACCAGGTCTATCTTCTGAGATGTCTCTGGGTGAGTTCAAATTGCCAGCTTTTTAGCTAGTAGCCCAGCATTTAACCATCTGTGTACAGAGATAGGCCTCAACTTATGACATATTGAAGCTATGATGAGCTGCACTTCCAACCATTTTTTTTTTTGTTGTTGGTCATTTTATCATTAGTAATATGTACTACATACAATATTGCAGTGCATAATTTGCTGATGTAATTCTCAGATGTTCACTTGCAGATATTTAACGGTATGCTTTATAAAGATACTGATAATAAAAGGCGATAATAATGACAACTTAAAAAAAAGAGGTACTCAATTTATAGAACACGTACAACAGAGTGATCAGAACAGAATCCTATCATAAACTGGGGACTACCAGTATGTTATGTATGTATGTATGTATGTATGTATGTGTGTATAAACCAAAACCAAACTCACTGCCATCAAGTGGGATCCAAATCATAGCAACCCCTCCAATTGGCCATGGGCACCAGAGGGGCAACAGTCACATGGAGAAAAAGCTGGACAGACAGGAGTGCATAACTAAGAAGGGAAGTGGGGGTGGGTTACTAGGAAGGGAGAGGAGCAAGGTGGGTTACGGTTGGGGATGGGAATTGGGAAGTGAAATAAAATGTACATGAAACATTGAATATAAAATAAATTCTGCTCTGTAAATTTGCACCTAAAGCACAATAAAATAAATAAAGTGTTAAAGAGCAAAGATATTACTTTGAAGACTAAGGTATGCCTGACCCAAGCCATGTGATTTTCAATTGCCTCATGTATGTGAAAGTTGGACAATGAATAGTGATATGAAGTAGATTGCCCAACTTTCCTTCCAAGGAGTGGCTGGTGGGTTTGAACTGCCAGCCTTCTGGTTAGCAGTTAAATGCCTTAGGGAGTAGGCTACCAGTGCTCTCATATATATGCATATATGTATAGAATTGTATAACGTACCTAGGTGGAACGAGGGATATCATTACTGATGTCAGATGGATATTGGCTGAAAGCAAAGAATACCAGAAAGACGTTTACCTGTGTTCTATTGACATGCAGCGGTATTCAACTGTGTGTATCATAACAGATTATGGATAACATTGTAAAGAATGAGAATTCCAGAACACTTAATTGTATTCATGAGGAATCTGTAAAAAGACTAAGAGGGAGTCATTTGACCAGAACAAGGGGATATTGCACAGTTTAAAATCAGGAAAGATGTGCATCAGGGTTGTATCCTTTCTTTCACCATACTTATTCAGCCTGTATGCTAAGTATTCTGAGAAGCTGGACTGTATGAAGAAGAATGCAGCATCAGGATTGGAGGAAGATTCATTAACAATCTGCAATATGCAGACATCACAAGCTTGCTGGCTGAAAGTGAAGAAGACTTGAAGCACTTACTGATGAAGGTCAAAGACTACAGCCTTCAGTATGGATTACATCTCAACATAAAGAAAACAGTTTTCACAACTGGACAAATAAGCAACATTATGATAAAGGGAGAAAAGACTGAAGTTGTCAAGGATTTCATTTTACTTGGGAGAGCATCCCAAGTAAGTTGCATCCATGGAAGCAAACCAAAAAACCAAACTCACTGCAGTCAAGTCAAACTCGACTCATAGCAACCCCTCCTTGGGTTTCCGAGGTGGTATCACTATGGAAGTAGATTGCCCAAACTTTCTTCCGAGGAGTGGCTGGTGCGTTTGAACTGCCAGCCTTCTGGTTAGCAGTCAAATGCTTTAGGCACTATGCTCCCTCCACGGAAGCAGCAGTCAAGAAATCAAACATTTTCTATTGGGTAAATCTGCTGCGAAAGAGGGAGCAATTGGCCATGGGGCACCAAAGGGGCAATAGTCACATGGAGGAAAAGCTGGACAGACAGGAGTGCATAACTAAAAAGTGAAGGAGGCGAGGGTCACTGGGAAGGGAGAGGAGGACAGTGGGTTAGGGTTGGGGATGGTAACTGGCGAGTGAAACCAAATGTACACAAAACGTTGAATGTAAAATAAATTCTGCTCTGTAAATCTGCACCTAGAGCACAATAAAATAAATAAAGTGTTAAAGAGCAAAGATATCACTTTGAAGACTAAGGTGTGCCTGACCCAAGCCATGTTGTTTTCAGTTGCCTCATATGTATGTGAAAGTTGGACAATGAATAAGGAAGACCGCAGAAGAATTGATGCACTTAAATTGTGTTGTTTGTGAAGAATATTGAATTGATCATGGACTGCGAGAAGAATGAACAAATCTGTCTTGGAGGAAGTACAGCCAGAATGCTCCTTAGAAGAGAGAATAACCAGACTTCACTTCTTGTACTTTGGTCATGTTATCAGAAAGGACCAGTCCCTGGAGAAGGATATCATGCTTGGTAAAATAGAGGGTCAGAAAAAGAGGGGAAGCCCTTCAATGAGATAGATTGACACAATGGCTGTGATGATGGGCTCAAGTAAGGCAATGACTGTGAGGATGGCACAGGACCAGGCGTTGTTTCATTCTGATTTACATAGGGTCATTATGAGCTGGAATTGACTTGATGGCACCTAACAACAATAAAGTGGCAAAAGTAGTTTGTCCTGACCTAATAACCTAAAGGTTAGTGGTTCAACAACCGCCTCCCCCCAGCAGTACCAAAGAAAAAAGTCCCCGTGATCTGCTTCTGTAAAGGTTATACCCTCGAAAACTCTATGGAGCAGTTCTGTTCTGTAACACATTAGGTCATCATGAGTTGGAATTAGCTTGATGGCAATGGATTACTATATACATACATACATACATGCATGCATGCATACACACACATATACACAAACATACATATATAATTATGTATATCTATATATACATATACATACATAGATATGTTGTCTCTCCAATCAAACTGTGAGGATGCAAATGGAAACTCATTCATCACTGTGCCATTCTTATTCCAGCCCAAGGCTGGGCACAAAGTAATGCTCAATGAATGGATGGGTGGATGAAGGCAAAGCTTGGGTGAACAGAAAGTTGAGACAGATTTCCATGGATCTAGGTTTGACCACAGGAGCTCTGTTGGCATAGTGCCTAAGGCATTTGACTGCTAACCAGTTCAAACCCACCAGCCACTCCTTGGAAGGAAGCCTGGGAAATCTACTTCTGTAGAGATACTGCCTCAGAAACCCAAGGGTGG
Source organism: Orycteropus afer afer (assembly GCF_000298275.1). NCBI lineage: Eukaryota > Metazoa > Chordata > Mammalia > Tubulidentata > Orycteropodidae > Orycteropus > Orycteropus afer. Next base: position 11,720,542 of record NW_006921652.1, read on the forward strand.
GTCACTATGAGTCAGATCTGATTTGATGGCAGTGAGTTTGGTTTGGTTTTGGTAGGCTTGACCACCAGCAACTGCAGTTTACAAGTCTTGGAAAGTGTGGGATCAAGTGAGGCCCAAGGACTAGGATTCAGGACCAGGAAAGTGTCTGCCTATCTTTGGTCCTCTCTTCAGTAACACCTGTGTTTGCCGTCATCTAGCCAGATGAGGCCCCTGACTACCTGCCAGGCCAATGTGAGCTGACCTTCCTCCCTAGCAGCAGGCACAGGATGCAGAGGAGCAGTGAGGAGCTGAGGTGGTAAAGCACCAATCTCTGGTGCTAGATAGACCACCTGAGCTCAACCTCAGCTCCACCTCTTACCAACTATGTAATTTGAGGTAAACTATTCAACTTCATTGGGGCTCAGTTGATAGTAGTACCCACAATGCTGAATTATTGTATGGGTTTAATTAAGACCCTACAGATAAGGATATGCAAGTATTAGTGCATGATATACCTAGCCAACCTCCTAGTCACCAACCTGAAGACAAAGTCAGAGGTAATTTTGAAGTCAGTTAGGATCAGTGTGAATTCATTTAGGGTCAGGATATGCTGTGGTTCCATTATATTCAGTTTGGCAACACTCTCAGCACTTTCCTCCTTAAGCCATGAACTTCCCAGGAGTTTGCCCTGGAGCAAGGAGGATAGACCAGAGGAGCGAACCCTGCTCTCAGTGAGGCCCTCAGGTGTCCTGGGGAAAGTGGTAGTCTCCCCTACTCACAACCTGCCTTTTCCGTGCTGCCCTATCATCAGAAGAAGGGTTCCAGAACCAGCCTCATGCCCAGCTCTAGGAAGCCATGAACACCAACATGGGCAGGAACAGCCTGACTTTGGCATTACAGCGTGGGAAACACTGCACCTACTGTCATGCTCCCCACCTGGCATGAGGCCAAAAACAACAGGCCATGCATCTGTTGCCTGTCTGCCTGCCTGGCAGGGAGGAAGCCTTGTATAGGGCAGGTGGGGAGGAATAGAGCCCTGTCATGTTCTGGGAATGTCAACTCTCCTCTCTGTCCATGCAGCCATCTGCCAGCCCACCTTTTAAGCCTTGCACTGTGGAGTGGCTCCTCGAGACACCTGGTAGACCTGCCCCCAGGCCTTTGCCTTCACTTTCCTAAACATCAGTCCTACAGCCTAATCAGAAACACAGCCTGCCGCTTCCACTGTGGGGATTCTGGATGACACAGACAGACCCAGGGGAAAAAAGGACACAGTGACAGTGAGGGGTGGCTTTTCTAAGGCTTGGTTTTTAGGAATTTGGGGAAAGAGAGAGAGAGAGAGAGTATCAAACCTGGTCAGTACTTTAAGAAAGGCTTCTCCAGAAATCTTTTTCAGATTGTGGAAGCACCATAATGCCATGCTTTCCTCAATGCTTTCTGCAGTTGTTCTAAATGACCATTTTCAGCTAGCCAGGTGGCCAGGCTGAGGGTGAGCACAAGGGTGGGAGCAGATACCTCTCCCTGGACTAATGCTTCTCTCTGTTGCTCCCTGGGGCTGTGTCTGGGCCTTATTGTCTCTGTCTTGCCCATGACATGCTCTGGGAAAGGACAAAGTCAGCTGACTGCTCAGCCCAGCATGGTTAGGATTATTTATCAGCATAAGAGTCTTACGGTCAAGGTTAGGGAAGGGGTTTAGGGACCCTCAGCATGGACACCCAGAATCTATGGTGGCCTTTTCCCTGCTCACCAGACAGAAGCCCTGGGGCCCTGGGGGCACAAAGAAGGTGGGAGTCCCCTCTTCTACTGTGAGCAAAGCTCCAGTACAGGAAGGACCAATGGGAGCTGGTATGATCCGTCTTGAAAATGTCACAGCTGTTCACCCAAGTCAGAAAATTTTCTTTTCTATCTGTCTCCATGTCCTCAGACCACCATCTTCAATGAGGTGGAGAACAATGTGTCCCTCCTCACAGATTTTTCCCTGACTCAATTAGAAGCTAGGTGCCCCTTAGTCTCCTTGTGTTCATTCTCTCTCTTGAGCCCTCTCCTCCCGAGCCAGCTCCCCTCTGTTTGTGGCCAGACATGTTCAGCCAGGGGCCTTTATTCAGGTGCCAGCTTCTCTGCCCAAAAGGACTCCTCCTCTTTCCTCATCTCCCAGGGCAGAGCAAAGGGTTGACCACAAACAGGAGGCAGACACACTCCTCACAGGGCATCCATGTTCTCGCTGAAGACCTGCAGGCGCCTGGCCTGGGGCACATCTCTGAATGTCAATATCTATCTTCCCTTTTTTTTCCCTTCACTCCTTCCATGGCCCTCCCCAAAAAACTCTGACCCTACTCATGAGGCAAGAAATAAGGGCTCCAACAAACCATCTGGCTCTTGTAATTCATGTGGTCAGGAGTGGAATATATTGTGACCTCCTTCCCAGTGGTTTCAAGACTTAAATGAGCACCTCCATTACCTGAGGTGTTGGTTGTAAAAACAGATTCCCTGGCACCATGCCCCATGATTTTCATTTTGTAGTTCTGGAGTAGAGCCTGGGAGTCTGAATTGCTAACCAGCAACCTAGCTTGCATGCTTGTGTTCAGCTGCAAGTGAGGGAATAAAGCTAAGAGAGGAGGGCTGTGTACCTCAGGAAGGTCACTTGCTCCCCCAGAGCACACTAGTAAAACAACTTATCACAATCAGCTGTCACCTGATTAAATCACCCAGTGCTGTGTGGAACAGACAGTGAGCTTTATACACTCTCAGAGATGGGTGAAATCAGGAAAGTATTTGAAATTGGCCTCTCTGATGAGGTGGAACTTGGGGTGGGTCTGAGAGACCAGCAGAATTTGAATCAAAAGAGAGGAGAGTAACTCATCCAGATCAAAGAAGAATGAAGAAAAGCAAAGACACATGGAAACAATTAGTCCAAGGAACTGTTTATATGACCATGACATCACAAGAACTAGATGGTGCCCGGCTATCACTGTCAACCACTCAGAGGGGGATTGGTGCAGGAGATCCTGGATAGAGTAGGAGAACAATGTGGAACAAAACTCAAAATCATTAAAAAAAAAACAAAACAAGAAAACAGGTTTGCTTGTCTGACTGAACCTGGTGAGACCCGTGAAACTATGGCTCCTCGTCACCCTTCAAGTTTGGAACTGAATTCACTCCTGTGGCTTCCAGCCAAACAATAGACAGGCATATGAGGTGGACATTTACATCAGGTAGATACATGCCTTGGATTGATCAATCATGGGAGAACAGAAGGGCAGTGTTTGCACAGGGAAATAGCTAGGGGTGAAGGAAGAAGTGCATGGGAGGGAAAGACACAGAGAAGAGGTAACTATGGGGAGGAAGTGGGAAGAGAGCTGTTACATTGTGGGGAATTGTAGTCAATGTCATGAAACAAAATGTATATGAACTACTATGTGGAAAAATGAATTTGCTCTGTAAACTTTAACCCAAATCACAATAAAAATTTAAAGAGAGAGAGGAGAGCAGAGGCATGCAGGCAAAAGGATTGAGAGACGATGAGGTGGTTGTACCAAGGGGAAGGAATGCCAGTGGAGGCATTCCAGACACTGAAGCAGGCTGGGCCATTCACACTCGGTAGGATCGGCCCTTATGGGGATCAGTACAAGAGGTGGGGAAGCAGAGAATAGAGAAGAATGAGTGGCCTCCAAAAAAGTTGGAACTAAATGGTATAGGTATCTTATGTCAGCCCTAATTCTGAGTTCTGATGCCATGTTTCTCTCTTAGTCCCTAGTCAGGGTTAAGTGCAGATGCAGCAGCCCTGGGAAGAGGTGTGGTTCTGGACCAGCAGAGTGTCTCTGGGATAGCCCCAGGCAGCCCTTCCTTAGCATCTTGCCCAAATGTCAAACTTCCCTGACCAGGAATGCCCACCTCCAGCCATTTAAGTCTCCATCACACAGACCCAGTATTTAGAGGATTAGAGGACCTGGTTGCTTTTGGCTTCCCTTCCCTGGCACCTGGTTCAGGGGCCCTGGCCTTGGCTTTATCATTAATAATCCCTTCCTTCTCCCCCTTTCCATTTCATGCTTATGTCACTTGTTAAAGTGCAAGCTCAGTGATGTTGATGAAACCCAGTGCCTGACAAGGGCTGGGAGGATATAGAGACGCCACAAGGAGTGTGCTCAAGATGCCCAGCAGAGGGATCCCTGGCCTAGGAGTCTCAAGGCCTGGGTTCTGGTCTTGGCTGTTTTGTGGTCTTGGGCTAGTCATTTTTCCTCTCTGAGACTCAGTTTCTTTTCCATAAAATGGGAGGGTTGAAATAGGTCACCTCAAAGTCTCTCCCTGAGTGGTGCAAATGGTTAATACAATTGACTGCTAGCTGAAAGTTTGTAGGTTCAAATCTACCCAGAGGAGCCCCGGAAGAAAGGCCTGGTGAAACACTTCTGAAAAATCAACCAATGAAAACCTTATGGAGCACAATTCTGCTCTGACACACATGTGGTTACCATGAATTAGAGTCAATTAATTGGCAACTGGTGAAGTCTCTCCTGCTCCTGTCTGTGTCTTTGGGACGACCTGCAAGGAATGTGTTAAAGAGATGTTAAGCCAAGACCAGAAGTGGTGAAGTCAGCAGCATTTTGTAGAATCAACTTGGACCAGATGCAGAAAGAGAGAGGTTTGTTTTAGAGATTGAAGTAAGAGTTCAGACCATCTTGAAGTGAAGGGAGATTGATGATGTAACTGGCAACACATTGAGGGACACATCTAACCTGTGTCTGAGCCCCTTGGTGGGGACCCAGCCTTCTTGCCCCAATCTGCCCAGCTGTGCAGCAGGCCCTGTGACTAGAAGGCCTTGTGGAGGAGACTGGGACCTCACAAGCCAGAGTTCCATCGATACTACGGGCCAAACCAATCATGGACTAAAGCATAGTTGGAGTGTCTCAGAGTAAATTGGTCTCTTCTTTGAAAAAGGGAAATTGCAGGAGAGGAAGCCAGAAGGGCTAAACACCCTTCAGCTTCTCGAAAAACAGAAGGATTGATGGGGCAGGAATGATGCTCTGTCTTTTTCAGAAATCTGATTTTAGATGAGTGCAGATAAAATAAAATTTAAAATGTTAATTAGTGTTTTTGGACATTTAGTATGTGCCAGGAACTATTGTAAATGCAATGCATGAATCAGCTCATTGAATCCTCAAACAACTCTATGAGGCAGGCATTTTTGTTAATAGTCCATTTTACAAATATAGAAACTGAGGCACAAAGAGAAAGTGACCCACCCAAGATCACATAGCTGGCAGAGCGAGAACTGAAGCCCAGAAAGCTACTTCCCTGACCAGAACCTCACAGGGCAGGGATGGGCCTGAGCTCCCTGGCACCCCTCAGTGCCCCATTCTCTGTGGCTTTCTGTGGACCCACCTTCCCGTGGCTCCATACCAGTCTGGCCCCCAAAGGGAAATAAAGTTTCAAAGAAGTGGTGGCAGGGGTCTCCTACAGCACTCAGAAGGGCTAGCTCTCACATCAAGGACTAGCCTGCTTTGAACCGTTCCACAGTCTACAGTGTAGACTCTCGACAGTTCTCAGCTTAAAGCACACGATGACTGACACATCACCTGCTCCTTGAGATGCCTTCTCTGATGCTTACATCTTTCCTGAATCCCTCTGTTTCCTGCTACTTTATTTTCAAATAACATGTAGATCATGTTTCTCATTTTTTCTATTCAAGTATCTTTTTTTTTAGTCAACTGGTAAAAGTGCACTAATGGTGACATTGGTGGTTCAGTGGTAGAATTCTTGCCTTTCATGAGGGAAAACCTGGGTTGGATTGCGGCCAATGTATTCCATGTGTAGCTACTACCCATCTGTCATTGGAGGCTTGCATGTTACTATGATGCTGAACAGGTTTCAAAGGAGCTTCCAGACTTAAATGGACTAGGAAGAAAGGCCTAACAATCTACTTCCTAAAATGAGCCAGTGAAAACCGTATGATTCAGAGCAGCCTAATCTGCAATTGCTCACGCAGATGATGCAGGACCTGGCAGTTGTGCGTGGGGTCTCCATGAGCCAGTGGCCTACCTGAAGGCAGCTAACAACAAAATACTCTCACATCTGCATGTTCTCTCTCTTTCTCCGTTGCAGGCTCTTTGTACAAAATTCTCATTCTTGCAGCTCAGGTATAATTTCCTATCAGTAAATATATTTAGGAGATTATATTGCACAGTTAAGAGACTCTGCAGCCTGAACCTGCCATGGTTCAAATTCTGTCTTCTGTATTTATTAGCCAGGAGCTCTGGTGGTGTAGTGCCTAAAGAACTTGACAGCTAATCAGAAGGCTGTTGGTTCAAACCCACCAGCCACTCCTTGGAAGGAAGGTCGAGCAATCTACTTCCACAGTGATACTGCCTCGGAAACCCAAGGAGGAGTTGGTATGAGTTGGATCCGACTCGACGGCAGTGTGTTTGGTTTTTTGGTTTGGTATTTATTAGCTACGTAACCTTGGGTGAGTTACTTAACTTCACTGTGCTTCACATTCTCTCTACATAAAATGAGGGATCAAGTAAAATAATCTATGTGAAGTGATTAGAATAATATCTGGCATGTATTAAATATTCAAAAGAGAGACAGTACCTCATATTAAAGATGTTGATTCTTCATCATTGTTATAAGTGTAATAGGATCAAGTTGTCTTCTAAGATAGGAGGGTCCTTTTAGATGGAAGGCTCTAAGACTCTAAGATGAGTCTCTGGAGGGATAGGATTTTTTTTTTTTTAATTGTGATTTAGGTGAAAGTTTACAGAACAAATTCATTTTCCATTTAATGTTGTTGGTGTTGTTATGTGCCCTCGAGTTGGACTCGACTCATAGCAACCCTTCCTTGGGTTTCCAAGGTATATCACTACAGAAGTAGATTGCCCCATCTTTCTTCGGAGGAGTGGCTGGTGGGTTTGAACTACCAGCCTTCTGGTTGGCAGTCAAGTGCCTTAGGCACTATGCTACCAGAGCTCCCTTCCATTCAATAGTTCTTAAATACTTTGTTTCATGATGTTGATTGCAATCCTCATAATGTAACAACTCTCTTCCCACTCCCTCCCTGTGTCCTTCTTTCCTATGCATTGCTGCCCCCTGAGCTTTCTTCCTGTGAAAATGCTGCCATTTTGATCTCCCATGGTTGATTGTTCTAAGAAGTGTAATTGTTCAACTTGTAGGCCTGTCTGTTGTTAGACTAGAAGCCACAAGAGTGAATTTAATTCTAGGCCCAAAAAGTGACTAGGAGCATAGTCTCATGGCTTTCTCTGGTCTCTATCAGAGCAGTAAGACTGGTCTTTTTTATGATTTTGAGTTTTGTTCCACATTTTGCTCACATTCTATGCAGGATCTCCTACTTTTATCCCTTTCCAAGTGGCTGACAGTTGTACCTGGACACGATCTTGTTCTTCTGGTCTCAGGTCATGTAGGCTGAGGTTCACATTGTCTACTAGTCTCTTGGACTAATTGCTCCCATGTGTCTAATTTTCTTCATTCTTCTTTGCTCCAGATGAGGAGAGACCAATTGTTGCATCTGAGATGGCTGCTCGCAATCTTTTAAGACCCCAGTTGCTACTCACCAAAGTAAGATGTAGAACGATGCTTTTGTGTAGTATGTTAATACCAATTGAGCTTGATGTCCCCATGACCATGGTCTGGAGACCATAGACCCAGCAACTCACTCCTTTAAGGTGTTTGGCTGTGGCTAAGAAGTTTGCCGGGAGCTCTGGTAGCGTAGTGCCTAAGGCACTTGACTGCTAACCAGAAGGCTGGCGGTTCAAACCCACCAGCTGCTCCTCAGAAGGAAGATGGGGCAATCTACTTCCATAGTGATGCCACCTTGGAAACCCAAGGAGGGGTCACTATGAGTCGGGTCTGACTCAATGGCATGTAAAAACAACAAGAAGTTTGCCCTGTTAGCTCTATTATATATATGAACATTTTCATAGCACATACAAATACATATGTAGAAATACTGCCTGCCAAACTTACATATGGTCATGGGTATATTTCCTTTTGCCTACCCATACCTTATCATTTAGCTTGTCTAAGGACAGAGATATTTTTTGTCTATAAGCAAAGGCATAGCAGGCAAGAGATGAATTACTCTGTATAATGGTTATTGTTGTTGTCACATGCCTTTCAACCAGTTCCAACTTACACTGACCCCGTGTATAACAGAATAAAACACCGCCCGCTCCTGCACCATCCTCACAATTGTCATCATGTTTGCCCATAGTTGAAGCCACTGTGTCAATCCATCTTGTTAAGGGTCTTCTACTTTAGCATAGTGGCTAAGGCACTTGACTGCTAGCCAGAAGGCTGGTGGTTCAAACCCACCAGCCACTCCTTGGAAGGAAGATGGGGCAATCTACTTCCGTAGTGATACTGCCTTGGAAACCCAAGGAGGGGTCTCTATGAGACCGGTCCGAATTGACAGCACATAACAACAACAACAACATACTTTACCAAGCTTGAGATCCTTCTCCAGGAACTGGTCTTGTCTAATAATATGACCAAAATGCAAAGGAGATGAAGTCTGGCCATTCTCACTTCTCAGGAGCATTCAGGCTATACTTCTTTCAAAGTAGATTTGTTCATCCTTCTAGCAATCCATGGTACAGTTTAGTATTCCTTGCCAACACCACAATTCAAATGTATCAATTGTTCTGTTGTCTTCTTTATTCATTATCCAGCTCTCACATGTATATGAGACTATTTAAAAGACAAAGGCTTGGGTCAGGCACACCTTAGACCTCAAAGTGACATCTTTGCTTTTTAACCCTTTAAAGAGATTTTTGCAGCAGATTTACCCAATGCCCTGTCATTTGATTTCTTGACTGCTGCTTCCATGGACATAGGTTGTGGATCCAAGTAAAATGAAATCCCTGACAACTTTGATCTTTTCTCCCTTTATGATGATGTTGCTTATTGGTTCAGTTGTGAGGGCTTTTGTTTTCACTATGTTGAAGTGTAATCCATACTGAAGACTGTAGTCTCTAGTCTTTAAGTCTTCTTCACTTTCAGCAAACAAGATTATGTTATTTACATATTGCAGGTTGTTAATTAATCTTCTTCCAATCCTGATGCCACCTTCTTCATACAGCTGAGCTTTCCAGGTTATTTGCTCAGTGCACAGACTGAATAAGTGTGATGAAAGGATACAAACAATCCTGATGTACACCTGTCCAGATTTTAAACCATCCAGTAGTGCCTAAGACATTTGACAGCTAACCAGAAGCCTGGCGGTTCAAACCCACCAGGCACTCCTCGGAAAGAAGGTTGAGCAATCTACTTCCGTAGTGATACCGCCTCCAGAAACCCAAGGAGGGGTCGCTACGAGTTGGATCCAAATTGACAGCAGTGAGTTTGGTTTTTGGCTTTTGGTATCCTTTTTTTCTGTTTGAACAATTGCCTCATAGTCTATGTACAGGTTCCTCATAAGCACAATTAAGTGCTCTGCAATTCCCATTCTTTGCAAAATTATCCGTAATTTGTTATGATCCACACAGTCAAATGTCTTTGCATAGTCAATAAAACTCGGGGATAAACATCTTTCTGATATTCTTTGCTTTCAGCCAAGATCCATCTGAAATTAGCAATGATATGTCTCCTTCCATGTCTTCTTCTGAATCTGGTTTGAATTTTTAACAGTTTCTCATCAATTTAAAGGAGCTCTGATGGCATAGTGCCTAAGGCATTTGACTGTTAACCAGAAGGCTGGTGGTTCAAACCCACCAACCACTTCTCAGAAGGCTAGGCAATCTACTTCCTTAGAGATATCTCCTTAGAAACCCAAGGAAGGGTCACTATATAAGTCAAATCGACTTGATGGCAGTGAGTTTGATTTTTGGTTTGGTTGTCAATATATTGCTACAACCATTTTTGGATTATCTTCAGCAAAATTTTACTTACATGTGATGATAATGATATTGTTCAGTAATTTCTGCATTCTGTTTGATCACCTTTCTTTGGAATGGGCACAAGTATGGAACTCTTCCAGTCAATTTTCCAGGTAGTTGTCTTCCAAAATTTCTTGGCATAAATGAATGTACACCTCCAGCACTGCATCCATTTGTTGAAGTATCTCAACTGATTTTCCTGGAGCCTGGGTTTCTGCCAATTCCTTCAATGGCATCGACTTCTTCCTTCAATACTATTGGCTCTTGATTGTATGCTATCTCCTGAAATCGCTGAACACCAACTAGTGCTTTTTGGTACAATGACTGTGTATTTCTTCTGTTTTCTTTTGAAGCTTCCTGTGTCATTCAATATTTGGTCCATAGAATCCTTCAATATTACATTTCAAGGCTTGAATTTTTTCTTCAGTTCTTTCAACTTGAGAAATGATGAGCATGTTCTTCCCTTTTGATTTCTCCAGGTCTTTGGACATTTCATTATAATAGTTTGCTTTGTCTTCTTGACTTGTCCTTTGAAATCTGTTCAGTTTTTTACTCCATCATTTCTTCCATTTGCTTTAGCTACTCTCCATTCAAAAGCAAGCTTCAGAGTCTCTTCTGACATTCATTTTGGTATTTTCTTCTTCACCTGTCTTTCTCATGACCTTTTGCTTTATTTGTGTATGATGTCCTTAATGTCATCCCACAACCCATCTGGTCTTTTGTCACTGGCATTCAATGCATCAAATTATTCTTCAGATGGTCTCTAAATTCAGGTGGGTTATACTCAAGGTTACTTTTAGCTCTTGTACCCTTGTTTTAATTTTCTTTACCTTCAACCTGAACTTACATAGAAGCAATTGATGGTCTCTTCCACAATCAGCTGCTGGCTATGGAATTTGAGAGCATCAAACCTGTTACCCCTGGATCTCCCTTGCTCTATGAGCTTGTCAACCCAAACTATTAGCATGTCCAGAAGCAGCAGGAGTTGGTATTTGGATTACACACATATTTTTCAACCACGTTTATCATTTGATTAAATAGCCTTGGTGGCTCAGCAGTTAAGTGCTTGTCTGCTAACTGAAAAGCTAACAATTTGAACCCACCAGCCACTCTGTGGGAGAAAGTTCTAATGATCCACTCCCAGAAATATTACAGTCTAGAAAACCCTATGGGGCAATTCTACCCTGTCATGTGGGGTTGCTATTGGTCAGAAATGACTCAATGGCAACTAAAAACAACAATAACTATATCCTTTGCTTTTGTATTTTCTTTATGGTTGTAGTGGGCACTATGACGAGCCACCCAGATCTCCCTTTGGGACTATAGGGCTTAATCCCTCAGTTACAGAGAATGTTGCTGGCAAGGAGCCCTAGGTTGTCAGCTCACAGAGCCTACCTTGCCCAGAGTCACATCTGTACTAGTTATCTGGTGATATGTAGCAAATTACCCCTAAACATAGGCACTTAAAACAAAAAATCAAGAACCAATCTCACTGCCTGGAGTCGATCTGACTCATAGCAACCCCTCCTTGGGTTTTCAAGGTGGTATCTCTATGGAAGTAGATTGGCCAATCTTGCTTCCGAGGAGTGGCTGGTGAGTTTGAACTGCCAGCCTTCTGGTTACCAGTCAAATGCCTTAGGCACTATGCCACCAGATCTCCTAGGCACTTAAAATAGCAAACATTTATTACTTTGCAGTTTCTGTGAGTTTAGAATTTGGAAGGATCTTATCTGTGTGGTTCTGGCTCAGGGTCTTTCATGAAGTTGCAGTCAAGATTCTGGCTAGGCATTTAGAAGCAATCAGCCCTAGGACACGATGGCCTCGAGACAAGAAGAACTAGATGGTGCCCGGCTACCAATGCCAACCACTCAGGAAAGGATCAAATCTGGAGATCTTGCATAGAGTGGGAGGGAAAATGTGGAATAAAATCCAAAAACTCAATAATGATCAGAATTGCTGGTCAGATGAAATCTGGCAAGACTCCCAGTACTATGGCTCTGGAATACACTCTGTGCATGGAATAAAACACACACCCCAGGGGCGGGCTATCAGCCCAATAGTTAGTTAACAAGATGTACTCACAGACCACTCAACCCAGGATGATGCACTCACATACTCTATGGTAATACATCCCTTAGAGCAATAGACCATGGGACACCAGAGGACCAGCATTCAAATTGAGGAACTGTAGGACAAACAGGAGTGCATAAGTATGAGGGGCACAGGGGTAGGGAGGGGAGGAGACTGGGTTAGGGTTGGACATGGTGAATGGGGAATGAAACTAAATGTATGGTTACATTGAATGTAAAACAAGCTCTTAAAATAATAATAAAAAAGATGCTGGCCAGGGCTCCAGGCATCTGAAGACTTGCCTGGGGCATCGTCTGAAGACTGGCTTGGGGCTAGAGAAACATTGCTTTTTTCTTTTTCTTTTTCTTTTTTTCCCTTTGATTGAAGACCCACTATTAAAGTTGACCCACTAAAATGACTGGGGGCAGGAGACCTTAGTTTCTCACTACATAGGCCTCTCCAAAGGACTACTTGAGTATCTTTGCAACATGGTAGCTCCTCTTCTTCCTGAGTCAGAAGGGCAGGAGAAAGCTGCAATGCCTTTTATGATCTAGTCTTAGAAATCACACACCATCATGTCTGCCATATTTTATTCATTAGAAGCAAGTCACCAAGTTTAGCCCTCATTCAAAGAAAGAGGAATTAGACTCTGCCTTTTGAAAGGAGGAACTCTGATGGTGCAGTGGTTAAGGCATTTGGCTGATAGCCAAAGGGTTGGCAGTACAAACTCATTGGCTGCTCTGTGGCAGAAAGATGAGGTAGTCTGCTTCGGTAAAGATTTACAGCCTTGGAAACCCCATAGGGCAGTTCTTCTCTGCCCTATAGGGTCATTATGAGTTGGAATCTACTTGATGGCAGTGGGTTTGGTTTTTGGTTTCTTCGAAGGGAGGAGTGTTAAATAATCTGGACATATTTTAATGCCCCATTCCTGGGGGAACCCACATCCAATTTATGGTCAAGTCCTTCCCTTCCCTTTCACGGTTGATATTCCCAAGAACACCCCCTAATAAATCTCCTACATGATCATCTCAGAGTCTGCGTCCCAGGGGACCCACCTGTGAAAATGGTGTTTTTGACTAATGTGTTTTCCTTACGGTAAGTCTATCAACCTCTTTCTTTGTGCTCTTGTGTTTTTAGAAAGGCCTTCCATTTCTAAGATGAGATAAACATCTAGATTCTGTCCTAAGTCTTTGATTTCAAACTTTACTCTGAATTATTTAATATAATTGGAGTTAATTTTGATATATCATGTGAGATAAGGATATAACTTCACTTTCCTTTCCAGTGTTTAATCATTTGTCCTTGTACCAGTTTTCTGTTTTGAATGAATTTTTCTACTGATGTAAAATGACACCTTTACTTATGTACTATTATATAATTGGGCTGGTTTCTGAGCTTTCCATTTTGTTCTGGCACTCCAGACACATTGTTTTGATTATTATATTTTTGAAGTAGATTTTAATGTCTGAGAGTGCAAGCCACTCTTCCTTTTTCTTCTTATTCAATATTTTCATGTATTGATTATTTCATAAATATTTTAGAATCAATGTGACAAGTTCTCCACTTCCCAAATCACATTTTGATTAGAATATATTAAACGTATTGATGTCAGTTCTTCTGAAAAGTTTTTACAACACTAATTCAAGACTGAATTATTTTCTGCTTTGACATTTTTGTTGAAACCAGGTGTTCTCATAGTGGAAGGAATTTTGAATGGAATGAAAAAGATTTTTTTGAGATAATATGGATTTTTATACAATTAGTGAGACACATTTATTCTGAGGGATCTCTGGTGCTGGATTTGATGGAATGAGGCCTCCTTCTTCAGATTCACACAGTTTACAGGCCCCCACCAGATAGCAGCAGTGGGAAAGCATCTTCTCAATAAACCCCAGAGGCAGAAAATGTAGGTGGGCATTATATGTCCCACAGGTTGTGAAAGGGTTGAAATTTCCCATAAAAGAAAATAACATGCTTATCTATAAAAATCTTATTTAATGTTTCTCGTTAAAGTTCTTTTTGGTTATGCTGCTGTTAGGGGGTGGATATGTGGCGAGGGGTGTGTGTGTGTGTGGACTTGTGTAAGAAGGTTATGTATGCATAGAATGTGTATTTGTTTTTTTTCATATGGGCCCCATTATGCTTATAGAGTTTATTCCTAGATATGTTATAGCTTCTGTTGCTCTTGGGGATATATTTTTCTAAACTATGCTTCCTAATTGGTTGTTTTGATATGTAGAAAAGCTATCAGGGTATGTATATTTATTCTTTTTTTTTTTTTAAAGCCACTGTGTGCTCTTACTGTTTCTAATAATTTTGTAATTGATTCACTTTTATTTTCTTAAACAGTAAAATTATCTGTAAATAATAATAATTTTATTTGCTTCTTCAATAATTAGACCAACAAGGAAGAGAGCAGGTCCTCAAGAATGCAGAGAAAAAACACATTCTTGCCTCATGCTAGTTTTGTTTCCTTTTTGTACACATGTACTATATGAGCATAGTACAAATGTTAGAGAACTTCAAAAAAAAAAATTAAAATCACCTGAAATCTAGGCTTCTGTTGTAACACTTTGATAAATTTTCTGTTTAGGCTGTTTCAATGCATATACATGTATATACCCATTAGCTCTGGTAGCATAGTGACTAAGGCACTTGACTGCTAACCAGAAGGCTGGCAGTTCAAACCCACCAGCCACTCCTGGGAAGGAAGGTTGAGCAATCTAGTTCCATAGTGATACTGCCTCGGCAACCCAAGGAGAGGTCGCTATGGATCGGGTTTGACTAGATGGCACATAACAACAACAACAACAATTATGAAATTACAAATATCACAAAAATAAACAATATTTATAACATGTATTTTTAACCTACTATATATTGGAGCTCTGGTGGTGTAGTGCCTAAGGCATTTGACTGCTAACTAAGAGGCTGGTGGTTCAAACCCAACAGCCACTCCTCGGAAGGAAGGTTGAGCAATCTACTTCCGTAGTGACACCACCTCGGAAACCCAAGGAGGGGTTGCTACGAGTTGAATCTGACTGGACAGCAGTGAGTTTGGTTTGGTTTTTTGGATAGCCTGAAAGAATTTTCACAGAAAATAATATATATCTATATCATAATTTTATACTGGTATTTTGTCTTTGTACCATTATTAATTCAATCAAGCTTCTATTTTAGGATTTGTCTCTAATAACTGACATTCTGGTCTTACACTAAAAGTCCTTTTTACAATAATCTGAATGCTGTCCACTACCATACTTAAGGTAAATTCTTAGAAATACAATTGGTAAATCAAATGATACATGTTCTTTAAACAAAATTTGATATATATACTATTGTCCTATCAAGGATTACAAGAGAATTTATAATCTGCCCCATTCATTGGCACAGGCTTCTGTCTTAACGTCACCAACACTGACTTTATCATCCCTTTTCATCTCTGCCAATCTGAAAAGAAGAAAGAGGCATATCGTTTCAATATGAATTTTTTTATTATTGGAGAAATTGAATATTTTTCAAGTTTATTGGAAAGTGTATCTTTTAAGAGCTGCCTACTTACATAGTTGCCTAGATTTAGATTTTGAGAGAAGTGATTATGTACTTTTGCTATTGAATTTCAAGCATTCCTTATAGATAAACAGTAAACCCTTTTGTCATATATATTGCAGCAAATATTGCTTAAAGTTTGTGTTATGGCATATAGAAAGCCATGGAAATCATATAATAAATAGTCATGCACGCTATCACATGGCTTTATGAAATATTAACTATGCATCAATTTGTGTCAGGTATTTGAAAGCAACCAAACATTTCCATTATACTTGATGTACTCAGTTCTTCTCCATAGCTGTATTCTCTCCTCCTCTCTCCAAATCTCATCACCATCATAAATTTATTATCATTCCTAAGCATGTTTTCATAGCAATACTACATGTGTGTGTCCATAAATAATGTATATAGGTATATAGTATCGTGTGGGTTATGTGTGTGTAATTGTGTGAGGAGTTTTTTTTTTTTTTTTTGCACGCTTCATGTTTTACTTTATATAAATGGAATTATACTGTTGATATTATTCTGTAATTTACTTTTGGTCAACATTATGCATATTGGGATATACAACTGTAATTTGTTCATTTTAACAGAGGCATAGTGTTCTATTTTATAAATATACCCCAATTTGTCCATTTTCTTGTTGTTAGGTGCATGTCTCTTTGAGTGCACGTTCAAGAGTTTCTCTAGGTACATGCCTAGATGTGACCTGTCTGGAAACCGGCAAGCATGTTTACAGATTTCTTAGATAGTGCAGAATTGTTGTGTCATTTTACTCTCTCATGAGTATTGTTTTTTATTCTAATAGATGATATTATCAGACTTTTGTCAATACTATGAGTAAAAGATTGTATTAAATTGCTATTTTCACATTTGTCTGATTCCAAGTGAAGTTGGTTGTCTTCTTCCACATTTATTGGTTATTAGGATTCTCTCTTGGATAAATTTTCATATACATTGTCCATTCTTTTATTTACTTTTCTAATTGAATTATAGTTATCCTTTGTAGTTGTATATGTGGCAGATTGTTTTACAGTTGGGTTGGCTTAATAGTTTTGTCTTCCTTGAGCAATATGTTAAACTTTAATGTTCCCTCACTTATCAATGTTTTTCTTTAGGGTTTGGTGTGTGTGTGTGTGTGTGTGTATTTTAAATACATCTTTTCCTACCTGAAGATTATAAAGATGGTCCCCTACAGTTTCTTCATAAAGTTAAACATTTTTGCATTCCACAATTTGATCTTTGATACACCTGGTGTTTATTTTTTGTATGGTGTGAAATAGGGTTCTAATTTTATTTTATTTTTTTCATGTAGCTAACCAGAATCCCAATGTGGTGCAAATAGTTAAGAGTTTGGCTGCTAACCAAAAGGTTAGGGTTTGAGTTCACCAAGAAGTGACACAGAAGAAAGATCTGGTTGGCTACTTCTGAAATGTCAGCCACTGGAAACCCTCTGGACAGAGTTCTACTCTGACATACATAGAATCACTAAGAGTCAGAGTCAACTCAACAGCTACTGGTACTGGTTAGCCTAGTACCATATATTAAATAGCTCATCCTTTTACCACTGATTTGTTATGTCCCTTCTGTCTTATCAACTTTCTATATATAAGCAAATGCTTCTGGGCTTTCTGTTCTGTTCCACTTGTCAGCCCCTTCCACCAACAACATATTATATGAGTTATACACTTATAATGTCTAATACATAATCAAAAGAGTTTCTATACCAAATTTTTTCAAAGTTTTCTTTTTTTTATGTAGTCAAACAAATTTTTCTTTTATATTTAGCTTTGTGTTTGGAAAGTTATGACCTACCCCAAAATTACATAAATATGCATAAATATTTCTAGCCTTCCCACCTTTGTCCCTGCCAAAGAATATTCTGTGTCTGTCTGCTCAGACCCCTGGGTAGAAATAATGAATAGAAAGAATTTCGCAATGAGAAGGAGCTAGAAGAGAGCTGGGAGACCTTCACATGGGAAAGAGAAACAGTTCTAGCGAAAGAATAAAGTGCATCCACAAGAGAAGAGATGGAGTACAGGAGTTGAACTATGCATTCTCCATTTTAGAATAAATTTTGGTTGGGAATTTAAGAGCAAAATAAAGACAGAATTTTGTAGCTGCCAGCTGCTATCCATGTGGAAGATGTTCTCTCACTTATCAACCTCTCAGGGAATGACAGCAATGGGGAGAAAACCAAAGAAAAACAAACAAACAAACTCACAGCCATTGAGTCAGACCCAACTCATAGCGATCCCTCCTTGGGTTTACAAGACAGTATTTCTTTGAAAGTAGATTGCCCAGTCTTCCTTCCAAGGAGTGGCTGGTGGATTTGAACCTCCAGCCCTCTGGTTAGCACTACGCCACCAGAATTTGTGCTTCATTAAAAAGGCACTGTCACACATGCACGAGCTGCCACCACAATCCATTGGTGTAAGTAAAGATTTAAATGTCTTTCAATTATATATTTTTCTGTCTGGAGTCTGTCTGACTGTCAGTTCGTGGTAAGACTGAACTATGAAGCAACCCAGATTTTATCTGGGTTAAATAAATAGTCACCATTTTTTTTTCTTCCTAGGACTTTCATAACCCTGTTTGCCATTTATTTTTAATAGCTAACAAATGTACACAGTGGAAAATAGACATCCCTCCCATAATTTTTGCCTTGTCTCCACGTTGTCCTCTTCAGAGGTTGTGTTTCTCACAACTGGTTTCTCAGATAACCTTCTAGAGACATTCTATGTATATGTATAGGAGCTCTGGTAGCATAGTGCCTAAGGCACTTGACTGCTCACCAGAAGGCTGACGGTTCAAACCCACCAGCCACTCCTCAGAAGGAAGGTTGGACAATCCTACTTCCATAGTGATACTGCCTCAGAAACCCAAGGAGGGGTCGCTATGGCCGACTCGACGGCAAACAACAACAACATGTCTACCTTGTACCTTCTTTTTTTTCCATACAGTTTTTGTTCCCACTGGACACTTTATTTGGAGATCATTCCCTGTCAGTGCATAAAGATCTTCCTCATTATTTTATTTATTTATTTATTTTTAATTTTTTTATTGTGATTTGGGTGAAAGTTTACAGAACAAATTCACTTTCCATACAGTAGTTTACATACAGTTTGTCTCATGACATTGACCACAATTTACAACACAACAACTCCCCTCCCACTTCCTCCTGATACTTACCTCTTCCCTGTGTCCATCCCTCCATGCACTCCTGCCCCCCTGAGCTGTCTCCTGTGCATAAACAGCTCTTCTTTCTCCCATGAGTGTTATCTCCACGGAGGTAAATGTTCAACTCATATGCCTGTCTTTTGTTTGGCTGGAAGCCACAGGCATGGGTTCAATTCCAGACCTGAAGGGCAGCTAGGGGCCATAGTCTCAGTGGGTCCACCAGGCTCTGTCAGACCAGCAAACCTGGTCCCTCCCCTCCTTTTTTTTTTTTTCTCCGAATGATTTTGAGTTTTGTTCTACATTGTTCTCCCTCTCTATCAAGGATCTCCTACATAGATCCCCTTCCAAGTGGATGACAGTGGTAGCTGGGCACCATCTACTAGTTCTTCTGGTCTCGTAGTCATATAGGCTGCAGACCAAATGGTGTACCAGTCACTAGGACTAATCATTTCCATGAATTTTTGGTTTTCTTCATTCTTCTTTGCTCTGGACAAGGAGAGACCCATCGTTGCATCTAGAGAGCAGCTTGCTAGCTTTCAAGATCCCAGTCACTACTTGCCAAAGTAGGAGGTGGAACAATGTTTTGTATAGTATGTTATGTCAACTGAGCTTGATGTCCCCTGCACTATGGTCCCAAGCCCACAGGTTCAACTACTCAGTCCCTCTGGGTAGCTGGCTGTGACCAAGCAGTGACTACAACCTTGCCCCTTGTCAGCTCTTCTATACACCTGGGAATTCTGATCATTCACATAAACTTATAGGACTATTGTCTGCCAACCCTATACATGTTCTTGGATACACTCCCCCCTTCATAGACACACCTAATAGTTCAGCCTGTCCACCCATCTGCCCACCCGTATACTCATGTTTGCCTTCACTGACAATTCATCTTTGTTGTCTGTACCTCCCATGTACCTCTCTATGTCTTTCTCTTCCTCAATGCCACCATATTGATCACTCACATTTGGTACATTGCCCTTCTCTTCACTCAAATCAATACTTGTATCTATCTATCTAACAGTGTTCCCTCCTTTCCTCTCCCACCCCTGGTAACCAACGAAGAAAATTTCCTTACATAGATAAACCTTTGCCTGACTTTTACAATAGCGGACTAATACAATATTTGTCCTTTTGTGATTAACTTATTTCACTCAGCATAATGTCCTCCAAGTTCATCCACATTATGTGGTGTTTTGCAGATTCCACATTATTCTTTAGCATTGCATAGTATTCTATTGTGTGTATGTACCATAGTTTGGTTATCCATTCCTCAGCTGATGGATACCTAAGTTGTTTCCATTTTTTGGCTATTGTAAATAGTGCTGCAATGAACTTGGGTGTGCATATAGCTGTTCTTGTCATGGCTCTCACTTCTTTAGGATATATCCCTAGTAATGGAAAGGCTGGGTCAAATGATATTTCTAGTTCCAACTTTTGAAGGAATCGCCATACTGCTTTCCACAATGGTTGTACCATTTTACAGTCCCACCAGCAGTGTATGAGAGTCC
>NW_006921652.1:11742926-11744648 GCF_000298275.1 Orycteropus afer afer
GTCTGGGCCAGGACTTTTTTTAGTTGGTAATTTTTTGATGACCTATTCAATTTCTTCTTTTGTGATGGGCCTGTTCAACTTTTCCACATTAGTCTGTGTTAGTTTAGGTAAATGGTATGTTTCTAGAAATCTGTCCATTTCCTCCAGATTTTCAAATTTGTTGGAGTCCAGTTCTTCATAGTATCCTGATATTATCCTTTTTATTTCAGTTGGTTCTGATGTGATGTCACCCATTTCGTTTCTTATTCATGCTATTTGTATCCTCTCCGTCCTTTCCTTTGTTAAATTTGCCAGTGGTTTGTCAATTTTATTGATCTTTTCAAAAAACCAACTTCTAGTCTTGTAGATTTTTCTATTGTGCTTCTATTTTCTGTTTCACTGATTTTTGCTAGAATCTTGATTATGTCCTTTCTTCTCGTGACTGTAGGTTTTCCTTGCTGTTCTTCTTCTAATTGTTGGAGATGTTGGTTTAAAGAGTTGATTTTGGCTCTTTCTTCTTTTTTCATGTGTGCATTTATTGCTATAAATTGGCCTCTGATCACTACTTTTGCTGTGTCCCAAAGATTTTGGTACGTTGTGCTTTCATTCTCTTTTGATTCAAGGAATTTTTGAATTTCAATTTTTATTTCTTCTCTTACCCAGTCTTTCTCAAGGAGAGTGTTGTTCAGTTTCCATGTGTTTACTCTTTTTCTGTTGATCTTCCTATTGTTGATTTCTAATTTGATAGCATTATGATCTCAGAAGATGCTTTGCAGTATTTTGATGTTTTTAAATTTATCAAGGCTTGCTTTATGGCCTAACATATGGTCTATCATGGAAAATGTTCCATGTGCACTGGAGAAGAATGTATATTGTGCTGCTATTGGGTGAAATGCTCTGTAGATGTCTATAAAGCCAAGTTGGTGGATTATGTTGTTTAGCTCTTCTGCATCTATGTTGAGTTTCTTTCCAGTTGTTCTATCTTTCAATGAAAGTGGTGTATTAAAGTCTCCTACTATGACTGTGGAGGAGCTCTGATAGCATAGTGCCTAAGGCACTTGACTGCTAACCAGAAGGCTGGTGGTTCAAACCCACTAGCCACTCCTTGGAAGGAAGATGGGGCAATCTACTTTCATAGGGATACTGCCTCGGAAACCCAAGGAGGGGTCGCTATGAGTCAGGTCCGACTCGACGGCACATAACGAAAACACCTATGACTGTCGAGTCATCTACTTGGCTTTTCAACTCTTTTAAAGTCTGATTTATGTGTTTTGGGGGTCTTTCATTGGGTCCATAGATATTTATTATGGTTATATCTTCATGTTCATTTGATCCTTTAATCATTATATAATGTCCTTCCTTGTCTCGTATGACGGTTTTTGTCTTAAAGTCAATTTGATCAGAAATTAATATTGTTACTCCTGCTCTCTTACAGTTGCCATTTGCTTGATATATCTTTTTCCAACCTTTGTTTTTTAGTCTATTTTTGTCTTTTTCTCTAAAGTGTGTCTCTTGTAGGCAGCATATCAATGGGTTTTGTTTTCTTATCCAATCTGTAACTCTCTGTCTCTTGAGTGATTCATTTAGTCCATTAACATTCAGTGTAATTATTGACAGGTATGAATTTGTTGCTGTCATTTAGTTATGTGTTTTTTCATGGTGTCCCTGGTTTCTTTGTTCCATATTATTTTCTGTGCTGAGCTTATTATGTTTATGAATCATGTTATCATTTCCTTTGTTGCT
>NW_006921652.1:11745608-11773497 GCF_000298275.1 Orycteropus afer afer
GGTTTTTTCCTGTGTTTTCTTTGGTCTGTTTCTCAATCCTTTGAAGATACCTAAATATAATTCTTTTGAATTCCTTATCAGAGAGTTCTAATGCTGCTTCTTCCTCAGGGATGTGTTCTGGATCTGTATCCTGCTCCCACATTTCTACCACTTTATCTTACTTCTTTGTGTGGACTGTGATTGTTGTCTCTAAGGCATCATGGCCTTGTTGTATTTAGATCTCTGTTAACTGTTTGTGAAGAGCAGCCAAGGATGATTCAGGCTCTTCTTGGTGATTTTTTTATCATTGGCCTGCTGGTGGAGAAGAGGTGGTGGCTCTCGCTCAGTAAGTGAAGTTGCAGGAGGTGTGGGTGTTGTTGTGTCTTATGGGACTGTTGCTATCTCCCACTCAGTTAGACAAAAATTACAACTGAATAACCATCAAAAAACTGAAAGCACCTGGACAAAAAAGTACACCATGTAATCACACAGGAACAGTAACCAAACAAAGAAAAAAGAGGAAAAGAAGAAGAAGAAAAAACAAGAAAACCTGCAATATCTTGGGATACTAAGAGAAAAAGGGTAGAGAAGGAGTCTAATGAAGAAAAAAATGGGAAAAATGCAAAAGCAAAAACAAGGGGGTTAACCACAAGAAGGAAAAAAAAATTGCAACGAGGAACAGGGTAAAGAAAAAAAGCTGAAAAATAGGACCTGGGAGGAGAAAAATAAAGAATAATAGTAAAAAGGACAAAAGTATCATTAATAATAATAGTTTTAAAACAGACAAAAACAAGCAAATTAATAACCAGAAAAAAGAAAGGGAAAAAGAAAAATATCAGGCGATGGCAGGGCAGGGCACCCAGGCTCCGTCAGAGCACACAGACTAAGATGGAGTTCCTGTGGGCTCAGAAGGTGGGTAGGAGTAGGGGATGGCTGCAACTCCATTCACCAAATGGGTGTGGAGTATAAGAGTAACAAGGAGAATGTCACACCTTTTCAGTCGTCCAGGTCCAGAGTGTCCTTGGAGTACTGGTAAGTGAAATCTGTTCTCAAGCCCTTGGAATCTGGGAGAGCGCTGTCTCTTTAAATATCAAGCCACTTGTAAACATTCAAAATGGCTGCACCCTCTGTACAGGCAAAAGTCCACAGCTCAGCCCATCCTCCTGTTCGCTGATTTTCCTTCTATTCACCAGCCACCAGAGCAATTCTCCGTGCAGTCCCTGGCTAGCAGGACTGATTTTTAGGTTAATTCTTAGGTCCCACCAGACTCAGTATTCTCCAAGCTATCTGTGCCATGCTGTTAGGATCCCTCCAGACACTGCCAGACCACAGCTCCGTCTGTCTCCTTTTTTGGTATTTTCATGCAAATTCTTCTGCTAGTTGGGGTTTAGTCCACTTCTATACCCTTCCCTTCAAGGCTCAGGGGTCCAGGATTATCCTCTGTGTCTGTGTTAATTGGTTCCCCTTTTCTTTGTTAAAGAGGGTCTGTGCAGTTTTTCTGCCTAGTCTGCCATCTTACTGGAACCTTCCTCATTATTTTTAACAACAGCATAATAGTTTCTTACATGAATAAAACAGTGTATCAGTCCAGTCCTTTTGGGTGGGCCTTTACATTTTCCCAATGTTTTACTGTTGTAACTGGTGTGTTGAGCAAGCACGACTCATGATATAATCAAACTAAAATTTTTTATTTTTTTCTTCTATCATCCCTTTAAAAGCATTTCTTTAGGATAACCTTTCCTGCCTCTGTTTGATAACACTGGCAGTTCTCATGGACTTTATTTAAAAAAAAAAAAAAAAAAACCCACTGCATCCAACTCATAGCGACCCCTCCTTGGGTTTCTGTGGCAGTGTCTCTACAGAAATAGATTGCTCAACCTTCCTTCCCAGGGGTGGCTGGTGGGTTTGAACCACCAGCCTTCTGGTTAGCAGTCAAATGCCTTATGCACTATGCCACCAGAGCTCCCATAATACCTATGACCATGTAATAAACTAAACTCCTGAACTTGACTTAGAGTTACATCTTCTCCCCCCGCCTCCCGACTCTGGCCTGATTCTAGCTGAATGCCTGCAGTGGGGAAGGGGTGTGGGTGCCCCAGGATTTATACTTCTTCCTCTATCACCATTTCCCTCACTAATTGCTGCTTCACTCCCCTATGAGAGTCAGGTTGTGTGTGAGAAGTGAGGAGCAAGGAAAAGAAAGGATGTTTATTGTTATTTGGGTGGGTGATTTTGAGCTCTCTGCCCTTGACAAATAGTCCATGCTCCCTTATCTTATGGAGCTTTGTGTAGCTGCTGGAGGCTGCCCAGAGAGCCCCTCTTTCCTATAATTTTCCTAACCTACCTCTGATGATCACTTGAGACTCCTCCCTTAGCCTGAGATTATTAAAGTACCTCCAGCTTTGTTCTGGTAGCATAGTGCCTAAGGCACTTGACTGCTAACCAGAAGGCTGGCGGTTCAAACCCACTAGCCACTCCTTGGAAGGAAGTTTGGGCAATCTACTTCCAGTAGTGATACCGCCTCAGAAACCCAAGGAGGGGTCACTATGAGTCAGGTCCGACTTGGCAGCACATAACAACAACAACAAAGCTTTGTTCTGCCACATTCTCCTTGCCCTCTGGGAAGCTCCATTAAACCAGATCCAGGGAAGCCCCATGCTGGTTCTCTCCTTCCTGCATAGAAATCTCCTGTGTATTTTCCCATTTATGGCCTACAGAAACACTCACAAGTCTCTGGTTCCATTAATCCCTGATTCCAATGCAAGATAATTGCTGGACTCTGCCACCACAGCCAGGAGTCAGCCTTTTGTATCTTCTGGATTTATCATAAGGGAGTCAGTCCCAGCTCTCAGGCCACTTTAGCATCCTCAGATCTGTAGCAGACTTCAGTCTTCGGTCTCTCCCATTGCTGGAAACACTTCTCCAAACTGTCTGAGAAGCTCCTTGAAACCCTTCTTCCTATTCTTAAGGGTACCCTCCCCACCTACTCCTCTAAAAGCAGAATGAAGACCCCAGAAAGGCAACAGCTCTCTCTAAAGAATTTTCTTTACTTATCCCTTCACTCTTGCAGTCTCTGATCTTGTCTTCATTTTTGAGCTGGGTTAGCAGTCCAAGAATCATCGAGCAGATTCTAGGCAAAGTTTCTTTGTAAGTCTGCAGAAGGGGAAGAGGCTATGGCATATCACTTTGGTGTCCTGAGAAAAGAGCAGTCTCATTCTAGCACTTTGTTACACTGTCATAAATAATGCTGCCATTAATATTCTTGTCCATGGATATTTATTTGTGCACATGGACCAGTATATCTATATGAATTACAAAATGAATTAACAGAAGAGGAATTGTAGGGTCAAAGTGTATGAACATCCTTTTATTTTAATAGACATTGCCAAATTGTTCTCTAGAGAGTTATACAAATTTACACTCAGCCAAAAATGTATGAGAGTGCCTGTTTCCCACTCCCTAGATTAGCTTCATATTTTACATTTAAACCTTTAATCTACCTGGATTTATTCTGGTATAAATTATGAGCTATTGTTTTAACTCCTCATATCCCCTACCCCCACATATTTTAGAGAGTAGACTCAAATTTATATATTGAATAAACTCACCCTTTCCTCTGTGATTCAAAATGCCACTTTTCTCTTGTAAATTCTTGAATATTTTTGGACTTGTTCTCAGCTTTGTCTTCTGTTCCACTGATCTGTTTTGTCTATTCCTGTAGTAGTTCCACATAATTTTGATTACTACAACTTTATTATTTTAATATCTAGTGGAGAAACACCCATTTCATTATTCTCCTTTTTTCAAAAATTCTCTGGATATTCTCAAACTTTATTTTGCTGTTGATTTTTAGAATCATTTGATCTAATTCTAAAAATACCTTATGGATTACAATTAGGATTAAAAATCATTTAAAATATTCTTTGTGAAAAATGGACAACTTTACAACATTAAACAAAACAAAATACTCTCATTATTTATTACAAAATTGTTATTAAAGCGAGCTTTGTGATTTTGTGCATACAATTTATTTCTGTATATCTCTGGTAGTGTAGTGCCTAAGGCGCTTGACTGCTAACCAGAAGGCTGATGATTCAAACCCACCAGCGACTCCTCGGAAGGAAGGTTGAGCAATCTACTTCTGTAGTGATACTGCCTCAGAAACCCAAGAAAGGATCGCTATGAGTGGAGTCTGACTTGAGGGCATATAACAACAACAACAACACTCCCATTTGTAGGGGATATTTTCCTATATATACTGCTGTTGTAATCAAGATCTTTTTCCTCTTATAATTTCTAGTAGTTAATATTGGTATCTAAAAATAAAAGCTTTTTTGAACAATCTTAGCATGTACAGCCATTTTTAGTTTATTTTCTTGATTTTTCTGAATAGATAATCATGTTGTATCAATAATGACAGCATTACTAGCCACAGTCCAAGTTTTATGCTACTTATTTTTATTTTGTTTATTTAATTCCCAACTAGATGTTGTCAAACTTTTTCTGCAAAGGGTTAGATTGTAAATATTTTAGATTTCTTGGCCATATAATTTGTGTCACTGCTATTCAACTCTAACATTGTGGTGCAAAAGCAGCCATAGATGACATATAACTGAATGGTGTGTCCATATTTGGCCTACACACTAGTTTGCTGAGCCGTCATCTAAACACTCCAACTAAAAGGCAGATAATGTCAGTTTAGATAGAAAATTAACATGCTAAAAACTACTTTAAATTTAAAATCATATATAGATGGAAAGTAAAAGGATGGAATAAGATATGTCAGGCAAACATTAATCATAAGAAAAATGGAGTGGCTATTTTAGCATCAATGTTAACTCAAGAACAAATAATATCACCAGAGATAAAATATTTCACAATGATAAAAGAACAAATTCATGAAAAAGATAGAACAATCTTAAATAGGCAACCAATAGCACAGTTGCAAAATAGATGAAACAGAAGCTGACAAAATTGAGAGGAAAAAAAATAACTATAATAAGAATTTTCAAAACTGTTTTCTCAGGAATTGAAATGACAAGTAGACAGAAAGTCAATAAGTATGTAGAAAACTTGAATAACACTGTGAAATAACATGACCTAATTGGAATTTATAGAACATTCCATGCATCAACAGCAGAATGCATATTCTTTTTATGAGCCTTTTAAAAACAAATCTCAATAAATTGAAAAAATATTGAAATCTTCAAGTATTATATCTGAGAAAAAATGGAATTAAACTAGAAATTGATAAAAGAAAGATCTTTAGAAAACCCTTGAGCATTTGGAGATTAAACAACACATTTCTCAATAACTGAGTAAAAGAACGAATCACACATTAAATTAGAAAACATTTTGAACTAAATAAAAATGAAAAAGAAACATAAAATTTTGTGGAATGTAGTTAAAGCAGTGTTTAGAGGTAAATTTATACCATTAACTGTTTAATGATTAAAAAAAGAAAGATACAAAATTAATAACATAATTACCAACATAAGTTATCAAAAAGAAAGAAAATTACAATAAGTAAAAAGAAAGAAAAAAAATAAGATAATAGCAATAATTGATAAAATAAGAAACAGAGAACCATGAAAGAAAATAAATAAAACCAAAGTTAATTCTTTTAAAATAAATTTTCAATTAGTAATTCTTAGCTGGATTTCAGTTCATTTTACTGTGGTGGCTTACATGTTGCTGTGAGGCTGGGAGCTATGCCACCGATATTTCAAATACTAGCATGGTCACCTATGGTGGACAGGTTTCAGTGGAGCTGCCAGACTAAGACAAACTAGGAAGAAGGACAGGGCCATCTACTTCTGAAAAATTTGACCACAGAAAACCTTATGAACAACAATGAAACACTGTTTGATACATTTTATAAATAACAGTACAACGTTGTTTACTATAATGCCACAAGATGAGTCCCTCAGGTTGGAAGGCACTCAAAATAAGACTGGGGAAGAAATGCCTTCTCAAAGTAGAGTTGATTTTACTGACATAGAAGGAGTAAACCGTTTGAGAACTTCATCTGCTGAGGGGGCACGGCTCAAAGTGAAAAGAAGCAGCTGCAAAGATTCATTGATATTCATAGCATGGACTATATACAGGAAATTGGAAAATTGGAAGTTGTCAAAAAAAGAAATGGAATGCATAAGGATCAATATCCTAGATATTAGTGAGCTGAAATGGACTGGCATTGGCCATTTTGAATCAGCCAGTCATATGGTCTACTATGCCTGAAATGACAAATTGGAGAGGAATGGCGTCACATTCATCATCAGAAAGAATATTTAGAGATCTATCCTAAAGCACAATGCTGTCAGTGATAGGATGATATCCATATGCCTACAAGGAAGACCAGTTCATACTATTGTTGTTAGATGCCATTGAGTTGGCTCCAACTCATAGCAACCCTATGTACAACAGAACAAAACATTGCCTGGTCCTACCCCAGCCCCACAATCCCTGCTATACCTGAGCCCATTGTTGCAGCCACTGTATCAATCCATCTCATTGAGGGCCTTCCCCTTTCTTGTTGACCCTCCACTTTACCAAGCATGATATCCTTGTCCAGGGAATGGTGCCTTCTGACAACATGTCCAAAGGAGGTGAGATGAAGTTTGGTCATTTTCACTTCCAAGGAGCTGCACTTCTCCTAGGAACAGATTTGTTCATTTTTCTGGCAGTCCATGGTACTTTCTGTATTCTTTGCCAAGACCACAACTCAAAAGCATCAGCTCCTCTTTGGTCTTCATTATTCATTGCCCAGCTCTCACATGCATAAGAGGTGATTGAAAATACCATGGCTTGGGTTAGGCGCACCTTAATCTTCAAAGGGACATCTCTGCTTTTCAGCACTTTAAAGAGGTCTTTTAAAGTACATTTTCCCAGTGCAATACGTCATCTGATGTCTTAACTGCTGCTTCCATTGGTGTTGACTGTGAAATCAAGTAATATGAAATCTTTGACAAGTTCAATCTTTTCTCCATTTATCGTCATTCTGCTTATTGGTCCTGTTGTGAGGATTTTCATTTTCTTTATATTGAGATGTAATCCATATTGCAGGCTGTAGTCTTCAGTCTTCATGAGTAAGTGCTTCAAGTCAACCTCACTTTCAGCAAGCAAAGTTGTGTCATCTGCATATGGCAGGTTGTTAATGAGTCTTCCTCCAATCCTGATGCCGTGTTCTTCTTCATATAGTCCAGCTCCTCAGATTATTTGCTCAGCATACAGATTGAATAGTATGGTGAAAGGATACAACCCTTCTTGATTTGAAACCATGCAGTGTTCCCTTGTACTGTTTGAATGACAGCTGCCTGATCTATGTACAGGTTCCTCATGAGCACAATTACGTGTTCTGGAATTCCCATTCTTCTCAATGTTATCCATAATTTGTTGTGATCCACACAATCAAATACTTTTGCATAGTCAATAAAACACAAGTAAACATCTTTCTGTTATTCTTTGCTGTGAGTCAAGATCCATCTGACATCAGCAATGATATCCTTCTTTCCATGTCTTCTTCTGAATCCAGCTTCCATTTCTGGAAGTTCTCTGTCAGTGTACTGTTGCAACCATTTTTGAAATATCTTCAGCAAGATTTTATTTGCATGTGATATTAATGATATTATTTGATAATTTCCATATTCTGTGGGATCACCTTTCTTTGGAATGGGTACAAATATGGATCTCTTCCTGTCAGTTGGCCAGGTAGCTGTCTTCCAAATTTCTTAGCATAGCCGAGTGAGTGCATTCAGCATGGCATCCATTTCTTGAAACATCTCAATGGGTATTCCATCAATTCCTAGAGTCTTGTACTTCATCAATTCCTTCAGTGCAGCTTCAACTTCTTCTTTAATATCATTGGTTCTTGATCACATGCCATCTCCTGAAATGGATGAACATTGACCAATTCTTTTTGGCACAGTGACTATGTATTCCTTCCATCTTCTTTTTGATGTTTGCTGCATCATTCAATATTTTGCCCATAGTAACTTTCAATATTGCAACTCAAGGCTTGAATTTTTTCTTCAGTTTTTTCAGCTTGAGAAATGCAGAATGTGTTCTTTCCTTTTGGTTTTCTAACTCCAGGTCTTTTGATAGTTCATTATAATAAGTGAGTTTGTCTTCTCGAGCTGCTCTTTGAAATCTTCTGTTCGATCCTTTTATTTTGTCATTTCTTCCATTTGCTTTAGCTACTCTTCATTCAAGGGCAAGTTTCAGAGTCTCTTCTGACATTCATTTTGGTCTTTTCTTCCTTTCCTGTCTTTTTCGTGATCTTTTGCTTTCTTCTTGGATGATGTTCTTGATGTCATCTCACAATTATTCTGGTTTTCAGTCTTTGGTTTTCAATGTATCCAATGTATTTGTTAGATAGTCTCTAAATTCAGGAGGGAT
This sequence comes from Orycteropus afer afer, assembly GCF_000298275.1. NCBI lineage: Eukaryota > Metazoa > Chordata > Mammalia > Tubulidentata > Orycteropodidae > Orycteropus > Orycteropus afer. The sequence goes on from NW_006921652.1 coordinate 11,753,985, forward strand.
ATAATCAAGGCCATATGTTGGCTCTTGTGGACTTGTTTTAATTATCTTCAACTTCAACTTGAGCTTTCATATGAGAAGTTGGTCTGTTCCATAGTCAGCTCCTGGCTTGTTTTGACTGAAGATCTCCATCGGCTCTTTCTACAGATGTAGTGTATCTGATTTCTGTGTACTCCATCTGGTAAAGTCCATGTATATAGCTGCCATTTATGTTGTTGAAAAAAAGTATTTGCAAAGAATAAGTCTTTGATCTTGGAAAATTCTATCATGTGATCACCAGAGTCATTTATATCACCAAAGCCATATTTTTAACTATCAGTGATTCTTGTTTGTTTCCAACTTTTGAATTCCAATCATCAGTATAATCAACACATCTTGATTGCATGTTTGGTCAATTTCAGATGCAGAAGTTGGTAAAAAATCTTTCATTTCCTCATCTTTGGCTTTAGTGGATGGTACATAAATTTGAATAATAGTTGCATTAACTAGTCTTTCTTTTAGGCATATGGATATTATCCTATCATTGACAGCATTATACTTCAGGATAGGGCTTGAAACATTCTTTGTGGCAGTGAATGCCATGCCATTCTTCTCCAATTTGTCATTCCTGGCATAGTAGATCATATGGTTGTCTGATTCAAAATGGCCAAAACCAGTCTGTTTCAATTCACTAATGCCTAAGATATCAATTGTTATGCATTCCATTTCACTTTTGACAACTTCCAGTTTTCCTAGATTCATGCTTTTACATTTCATGTTCCAATTATTAATGGATGTTTGCAGCTATTTCCTCTCATTGAGTTGTGCCACATCAGCAAATGGAGGTCCTGAAAGCTTTACTCCATCTGCATCATTAAGGTCAGCTCTACTCTGAGGCAGCTCTTCTGCAGTCATATTTTGAATGCCTTCCTACTTGAGGAGTGCATTTTCTGGCACTATATTGGACAATGTTTCAGGACTATTCATACAGTTTTCCAGTAATATATCAGACAGTGTTTCACTGTTATTCTTTAGGTTTTCACTGGCTGTTTCTTTAAGAAGTGAATGGCCCCTTCCTTCTTCCAAGTCTGTCTTACTCTGGAAGCCCTGCTGAAACATGTCCACTATGGGTGACACTGCTGGTATTTGAAATACCGGTGTCACAGCCTCAAGCCTCACAGCAACATGCAAGCCACCACAGTAATAAACTGACAGACAAGTGGTGGCAGTTCATACCACTATTATTCCAATTTATATGCTAACCATTAAAGCCAAAAATGAAGAAAGTAAAGATTTTTACCAACTTCTGCAGTCTGAAATTGACCAAATATGCAATTAATATATATTAATTATTACTGGTGATTGGAATGAGAAAGTTGGAAACAAAGAATAATCACCAGTAGTTGGAAAATTTGGCCTTGGTGATAGAAATGATGCCAGATATTGCATGATAGAATTTTGTAAGATCAGCAATTTATTCATTGCAAACGCTATTTTTCAACAACATAAAGGGCAACCATACATGTATACCTCACCAGATGGAATGCACAAGCATCAAATTGACTACATCTGTAGAAGGAGGTTATGGGAAAACACAATATCAACAGTCAAATCAAAACCAAGAGCTGACTGTGGAAAAGACCATTATTGCTCATATGCAAGTTCAAGTTGAAGCTGATGATAATTAAAACAAGTCCACAAAGCTAACATACAACCTTGATTATATCCCACCTGAATTTAGAGACCATCTAAAGAATAGATATGAGGCATTGAACGCCAGTGACCAAAGACCAGGTGAGTTGTGGGCTGACCTCAAGAACATCATACTTGAAGAGAGAAAAGATCATGAAAAAGACAGGAAAGGAATAAAAGACCAAAATGGATGTCAGAAGAGACTCTGAAACTTGCTCTTGAATGTAGAGTAGCTAAAGTGAATGGAAGAAATGATGAAGTAAAAGAATTGAACAGATCCAATAGAGCCTGGTGTAACCACTGAGACTATGGCCCCTAGCTGCCCTTCAGGTCTGGAATTGAACCCACAACTGTGGTTTCCAGCCAAACAAAGTACAGGCATGTGAGTTAAACATTTACCTCAAGTAGACACACGCCCTGGAGAGAACAATCATGGGAGAAGGAAGGGCTGCTTATGCACAGGGAGATAGCTCAGGGTGCAGAAGAGTATGCAGGGACGGACACTGGGAGGAGGTAACTATGGGGAGGAAGTGGGAGGGGAGCTGCTGCATTGTAAATTTTGGTCAATGACATGAGACAAAGTATATGTGAACTGCTGTATGAAAAGTGAATTTACTCTGTAAATCTTCACCCAAATCCTAATAAAAAAAAAAAAGAATTGAACAGAAGATTTCAAAGGGCAGCTCAAGAAGACAAAGTAAAGTATTATAATGAAATGTGCAAAGATCTGGAGTTAAAAAACCAAAAAGGAAGAACATACTCAGCATTTCTCAAGCTGAAAGAACTGAAAAAAAAAATTAATCCTCAAGTTGCAATATTGAAGAATTCTGTGGGCAAAGTATTGAATGATGCAGGAAGCATCAAAAGAAGATAGAAGGAATACACAGAGTCACTGTACCAAAAAGAATTGGTCAATGTTCAGAATACTTAATAATACAGAATACTGAAAATACTGCAGAATGCCAGAAGAAAGAACAAATCGACCTAGAAAAAGTGCAGCTGGAATGCTCCTTAGAAGCAAGAATGGCCAGACTTCATCTCACCTTTTTTGGTCATGTTGTCAGAAGTGTCCAGTATCTGGAGAAGGATATCATGCTTTGTTAAGTATAAGGTCAGAGAAAAAGAGAAGACCCTTAAGCAAGATGGATTGAGACAGTGGTTGCAACAACGGGTCCAAGCATGGCAAGGATTGGGACAATGGACTAGGCAGTGCTTTGTTCTGTTCTACGTAGCATCACTGTAAGTCAGAGCTGACGCAATGGCACGTAACAACAACAGCAACAATGTTTGTGATAAAAATTCTCAGCAAACTAGAAATAAAAGGAAACTACCTATACCAGATTTATAATAATAATAAACAGCTATGAAAAACCTATACCCTGCATGATAATACTTAATGACAAACAATGCTGTACCTCTGAAATGGGAAACAATGATATCCTCTCTTACTTCTTCTATTTCACATTTTATTAGAGATCCTAGCCAGTACAATAAGACCAAAAAAAAAAAAAGAAGAAGAAGAAGAAGAAAAGAAAAAAGCATCCAGTTTTGGGTAAGAATTACTAACACCTTCTTTATTCATAGGAACTCTGGTGGCTTAGTGCCTAAAGCATTTGACTGCTAACCAGAAGGCTGGTGGTTCAAACCCACCAGCCATTCCTCGGAAGGAAGGTTGGGTAATTTACTTCCATAGTGATACCACCTTGGAAACCCAAGGAGGGGTTGCTGCGAGTTAATTGACTCGACAGCAGTAAGTTTTTTTTTTTTTTTTTGGTTCTCTTTATTCACAGATAACATGATCAGGTACATAAAAAAAAGTCATGGGAATCAGTCTACAGAAAATCTTACTAGAACCAATCAATAAATTTACAAAAGTTAAAGGATAAAAAGAGGCATGCAATATCCAATAAATACTTGAAAATATGTTCAGTATCATCAGTAATAAGGGAAATGCAAATTAAAATCACAATGAGACACCTACTCAATTGCAAAAATAAATATTCTATATCTCCACTCAAATGGTAAAGACAAGAAAGAACAGGAACATTGAACACCATACATTGATGATTGTTTTTGTTAGGTGCCATCAAATTGGTTCCATGTACAACAGAATGAAACACTTCCTGGTCCTGTGCCATACTCACAACTGTTGCTATCTATGCTTGAGCCCATCATCGTAGCCACTGTGTCTATCCATTTTGTTGAGAGTCTTCCTCTGTTTCACTGACCCTTTACTTTACCAAGCATGATATCCTTCTCCAGGTGGTGTAAAATGGCATACCACTTTGGAAAACACTATGATAGTTTCTTATAAAGTTAAACATACATCTACCATATACCCTCTCTTAGAAAACTAAAACTATATGTCCAAACAAATACTTATATATGAATGTTCATAGAAGCTTTATTAATAATCATCCCAACCTGGAAATGACCTAAATATGAATGGATAAACAAACTGTGGTACATTTGTACAATGGAATACTGCTCATCATTGAAAAGAAACAAATTAATGATAAGCATACAATGTGGTTGAATTTTTAGAAAATAGTACTCTGAATGAAAGAAATCACTACATGATTTCATTATACTAAACTCTAGGAAAATCCTAGGGAAATAAAAACAGTGGTTTCCTGAGGCCAGGGGTAAGAGTGGAAGGTAGAGGTTAACTGGGAAGGGACATAAGCAAACCTTCTAGAACAACTAAAACATTCTATTTTTGTAGTATTAGTTATCTGGTAACATACATTTGTCAGAACTCACTGACATATACTTAAAAAGTGTATATTTCATTGTAGTAAATTATACCCCAATAAAATTCATTTTCAAAAAGAGTATTGAGATATACTCATAAAGGATTAAAAAAAAAAAAAACTAACATGTTTACTTCTTATTAATTCCCCAAAACTCTTCCTCTTAAATTTTTGTTGAAATGATTTGATAACTTTATCTCAGTTCTATCATGAGCAAATCAATATTGTTTTTATATTTTCATATCTTTAAAATACAACTGAGAATGTAATCTGATTCAAAACATTAATAATTACAATAATTCAAACAGTTCTGTGTTTATATTACTTCAGTAATCATCACAGATTCTGTTATATAATGATGCCCCATTTATAGACTCTCTGTATTTTTTTTTATTATTTTTTTTTTAACCTCCTGGTTGGCTGCAATATATTTTTAAGTAATTTTTTTTTCTCCTCCCTTAGGAAAGATGTGTGGTACTTTTCTTGTATAAGTATGTTGTTGTTGTTGTTGTTATGTGCCATCGAGTCGGCCCCGACTCATAGCAACCCCTCCTTGGGTTTCTGAGGCGGTATCACTACAGAAGTAGGATTGCCCAACCTTCCTTCCGAGGAGTGGCTTGTGGGTTTGAACTGCCAGCCTTCTGGTTAGCAGTCAAGTGCCTTAGGCACTATGCTACCAGAGTTCCTTGCATAAGTATAGAACTAAGAATTTTCTTCTATTGACTTAACACACAAATGGCACCTTACCTTGCATATAGAATGCTCGAATCAAATTTTTTTTCCCTTCAAAATTCTAAAGATAGGTTTCTAGTTTCTTCTAATATCTAGAGTTGTAAGGAAATATGAGCCCAGCTTCATTACTTTCCATCTTAAAAATCTCTCTTTCCTTGGTTTTCATGATTCCACAGCCTCCTGGTTTTCCCTTACTTCTCAGAATTCTCCTTTTCAGATTCCTTTGTAATACCCACTCCCCCCCTCCTGCTGCTCTTGAATGTTGGTGCTCTTTGAGGTTCTATCTAAGATCATCTCTCTTTTTATGCTATGTTAAGGGTTACAAACTCAGTCAAACATATATGTTAAGGCACTCAATAAAATAAATTGTTTCTTTGGAAAATACAAATTGCTACAAAGGATTCAAGAAGTATTAAGTCTTAAGAAACAAATAATTAAGGAATAAATTAAGAAGATTGGCACAAACTACCTCCAAATATGGTGTTTTTATTACACAAATGGTGGTTTTATTACACAAATATTCATGGAATTGAGAATTTTCCTGCTAAATAAATGTACTCCTCACTTATTGACTATCTCCCCATCTGACATTTTGCATTTATGACTATAGCAAAAAATCTGCTATCTGACCATTTTGCACAATAATGACATATATCTGGCAGTAATGAATGTTGTGGAATTAGGGGAGAGTAACACTGGTTGTGATGGTTAAGGTTATGTGTCAGCTTGGCTGGGCCATGTTTCTCAGTGATTTGGCAGTTATATACCAATATAATTTGGCAGTTATATACTGTTGTTATTAGGTGCTGTTGAGTCAGCTACAACTCATAGTGAAACCCTATGTACAGCAGAATAAAACTGCCTGATCCTGCACCATCCTCACAATGTTTGCTATGTTTGAGCCCATAGCTGCAGATACTGTGTAATGATGTCATATGGTAGTTATTTAATGATGTAGTCATTCTCCATTTTGATATCTTATGTGGTCATCCTCTTATTTTCACATAATGCCAATTTTCACACAATTACATTGTCTTTGGAACCTAACCATGTCAATTAGTGAGGAGTAGATATAAACTGTTATAGAAAAAAGATATAAAAAGTCAAAATTGATTTTCTAAACCTAAATTAATCATGATAACAACAATGACAAAATAAAAAAAGACTACTGACTAATGCTTGAATATTAAATCCTGCACTACACTAAAATAATAATATAACCAAAGACAATAGAAATTATTAAAATAATGTAAATATTATTTAATAGAAAATCTATTACTATAATTTACTGTATCTTTAAGTCAAAGTAAAAAAAAAAGCACTATGATCGTCTAGATAAGTGTAAAACAGTAAGAAAAAGCTGCTAACTCTAGGCTACAGAAAACCACAAAGGAATATTGCATCTCTCCTTAGCAGTGGGGAAAAAAAAAGATAATCTACAAAATTATTAATTTTTTCTGAGCCCATCTGAATTATGATGTAGTAGGCATCCAAGTGAACTGGATTTCAATGAGTGACTGGCCCATCTGAGGAGAGAGAACACAAAAACTGTTACACTTTGGCAGAGCACGGAACAAAGAGTTGGCCACACAAGGTAGAAGGACTCCACTGCTGAAGGAACTTGCCTGCTGTGAAGTGGTGAAAGTAACTATAGCAACAATAAAACTCAAATCTAGTTCACTTATTGACTAGATTGACTCTAACTCCCTCCCCTACATGCACTAATGATTCACAGAAAAATAGCCACACCTATTCGAGGTATAACTCCTGTCTATCTCAGTCTATGCTATTCTTGTACATACAATGTCTAAAATTCAATCAGAAATGAGAAGATACATAAAAAAAACAAGTAAAAAAAAAAAAAGACTTTATCAAAAAATAAAGCAATCTATAGAACCAAATCCAGAGCTGACCCAGATGTCGGTACTATCAATAGGATCTTAAAATAACTGTGACTAATATGTTAAAGAATCTAGTGGAAATGATGACTAACATAATTAAACAGATAGTGAATTTCAAGAGAAATGGAACTGACAAAAAAAAAAAAAAAGAGAGAGTCAACTAGAAGTGCTGTGAAAAGAAACTCATCAGAGGCAAAAAATTTCTTTGATAGGCTTATCAGCAGACTGGACACAAAAGAGAAAAAAATAATTGAACTTGAATACATAGGTTAATAGACATTATCCAAACTGAAGCATAAAGAAGGAAAAATAAAAAGATTTTTTAAAAAAGATGCAAAAGCCATAGAACAATATCTAATTAGAGACCTAGAAAGAAAAAAGAAACAAAGCTGGGGAGAGGAAATATTTGAAGATATAGTAGTTACGAACTTTTCCGAAACTATTGAAGGACAACAAACCACAGCTCCAAGAAGCTCAGAGGAAAAATACTGCACACCTCCCCCTGCCACCAAAAAAATAAAACAAAAAAAAAACCTCTAAGCAAATAAAATCTAGATATGGTATGGTCAAACTACTGAAAACAAAAAGTTTCCCAAGTTGATCTATAGTTTCAATGCAATCCCAATCAAAATTCAAGTAGTCCTTTGGTTGTTGTTGTTGTTGTTATGTACCATCGAGTCAGACCCAACCCATAGTGACCCCTCCTTGGGTTTCCGAGGCAGTAACACTACGGAAGTAGTTGACAAACTAATCCTAAATTTTGTATGAATAATAATAAAAAAAAGCTAGAATAGCCAAAATAATTTTTTAAAAGAACAAAGTTGAAAGACTCATACTACCTCATTTCAAGACTTAACCCTAAAGCAATAGTAATCAAGACAGTGTGGTAAAAGATAGATACTTAGATAAATGGAATAGAATATAATCCAAATATAGATCTTCAGGGAGCTCTGGTAGCACAGTGCCTAAGGCACTTGACTGCTAACCAGAAGGCTGGCGGTTCAAACCCACCAGCCACTCCTTGGAAGGAAAATGGGGCAATCTACCTCCGTAGTGTTACTGCCTTGAAAACCCAAGGAGGGGTCGCTATGAGTTGGGTCTGACCCTATGGCACATAACAACAACAACAAAGACCTTCACATATATGGTTAATTGATTTTGACAAAAGATCAAAGATGGTTATTCAGAGAAATGACAGTCTTCTGAACAAATGAGGCTCAGTAAGTTGGACACCCACATGACAAACAAAAAAACTTCATCCCATGCATGCATCAGGCTTTACAACATTTGAGTCAAAATGGATCATTGACCTAAATGTAAATCTTAAAACTATAAAAATTCGAGGAAAAAACTTTGGAGAAAAGCTTAGTGATTTGGGATTGCTGGGGTTGGACAAAGATTTCTTAGCTGTGACCTCAAAAACACAAGAAAAAGAAAAAAATTTAAGTTGGACTTCATCAAAATTAGAAATTCTGTCCTTAAAAGACACAGGTAAGAAAATGAAGAGATAAATCATAGACTGGGAGAAAATACTTATAAAACATATATAAGGGACCTGTATCCAGAATAAAGAACTTTTGCAACTTGTTAAGAAGACAAATAACCCAATTTTTATTTATTTATTTATTTTGATTGTGCTTTAGGTGCAAGTTTACAGAGCAGAGTTTGTTTTACATTCAATATTGTGTCTACATTTAATTTCACTCCCTGATCATCATCCCCAAACCTAACCCAGTCTCTTCCCCTCCCTGCCCAGTAACCTCCCCACGCTGTGCCCCTCATAGTTATGCACTACTGTGTGTCCTACATTTCCTCCATGCAAATGTTGCCACTCTGGTGCCTGTGGTCCATTGCTCCAAGGGAGGCATCTCTATAGAGTATGTGGGTGCGTCACCCTGGGTTGAGTGGTCTGCATGTACGTCTTATTTACTGTTGGGGAGTGAGTTTCATTTCAGGCCCAAAATGTATCCCAGGGCCATAGTTTTGGGAGTCTCACCAGGTTCCGTCTGACTAGTAATTCTGGTCATTACTGAGTTTTTGGATTTTGTTCAATGTTTTTCCTCCCACTCTATCCAGGATCTCCAAATTTCATCCTTTCCTGAGTGGATGGCATTGGTAGCTGGGTACCATCTAGTTCTTCCAGTCTTGAGGTCCATAATGTTCTAGGGCCAGTTGCTTCCAAATGCCCTTGGTTTTTTGCACTTTTCTTCACTTCCAATGAGAGACCATTAGCTGCATCTTAGATGGCCCCTTGAAAGCTTTTAAGACCCCAGTCACTACTCACCAATGTAGGATGAGGAACAAGACTTTATGCATTTTGTTGTGCCAATTGAGTCTGGTGTCTCCCAGTACTATGGTCCTGCATCAGTAGATCCATTGGATCTCTCTTCCACAGTGTCTGGCTGTCTGTGAGGGATTACTCTGTATCTGTCTTCTGTTGTTTCTGTAAGGATTGCAGGTATTTTGTATCACTGGTATCTGTGCAAGATTACCTTCAGCTGGGTCTATCCTTGGTCTAGAGTGTACTCCTGTTCACTGACCCCCATCTGATCTTCTCAGATGTTTATGTGTTTATCTGTAGCCTGGTGTTTTGTGTTAATGGTAATGCAGTATTGTGGATATACTGGTATTAGCCTCTGTCGTTTATATCTTATATGCAAAATTCGGTGTCCTCCCTTTTCCTAATGTTATCATAGTGGTCACAGACTCTTTCTATACCATCCCTCCCCTTACAGACGTCCCTGTGTGGCCCCCAACTAGCCCATAATTAATCCCTCCCCTTTCCTCCTCACCCCACTAACCTACAAAGTGAGTTTCCTTTCTTAGGCAAACCTTCTTCATCTTTTTACAGTAATGGGCTCATACAATACTTGTCCTTCTGTGACTGACTTATTTCACTCAGCATAATGTCCTCCAGGCTCATCCACATAGTGAGATGATTCGCATATCCTTTATTATTCTTTAATGTAGTATAGTATTCCATTGTGTTAATGTACCATAATTTGGTTTTTCCACTCATCCATTGATGGACATTTAGGTTGTTTCCGTCTCTTTGCTGTAGTGAATTGTGCTGCGATGAACATAGGTGTGCATATGTCTGTTTGTGCCCTGCCTCTCATTTCTTTAGGATATATTCCTAGTAATGGAATTGCTGGGTCAAATGGTATTTCTATTTTTAGTTTTTTAAGGAAACACCATACCATTTGCCACAGTGGTTATACTATTTTACAATCCCACCAGCAATGAATTAGAGTTCCAATTTCTCCGCAATCTCACCAGCATTTGCTATTTTCTGTCCTGTTGAACTTTGCTATTATTGCTGGGGTGAAATGATATCTCATCATTGTTTTGATTTGCATCTCTCTAATGACTAAGGAGCTCCAGTAGCACAGTGCCTAAGGCACTTGACTGCTAACCAGAAGGCTGGCAGTTCAAACCCACCAGCCACTCCTTGGAAGGAAGACCGGGCAATCTACTTTCTTAGTGATACTGCCTCGGAAACCCAAGGAGGGGTTGCTATGAGTTGAGTTCGACTCGACGGCACATAACAACAACAACAACAACAATGGCTAAGGATTGCGAGCAATCCCTCATGTGTTTGTTGGCCACCACCATATCGTCTTTAGTGAAGTGTCTGTTTCAGTATTTTGCCCATTTTTGAATTGGGATATAACTCAATTTTAAAATGCACAAATTATTTAAACAAACAGTTAACCAGAGAAGATATGGATAGCAAATAACACATGAAAAGATGTTCAACATAATTAATCTTTAGGAAAACGTAAATTAAAACCACAATGTGATATGTCTAAGCCCCTCTTGTTGTTGTTAGGTGCCATTGAGTCGGCTATGTAAACAGAATGAAACACTGCCCAGTTCTGCGCCATTCTCACAATCCTTCCTATGTGTAAGTCCATTGTTGCATCCACAGTGTCAATCCATTTCATTGAGAGTCTTCCCTTTTTGCACTGACTCTCTCCCAAGCACGTTGTTCTTCTCCAGGGAATGGTCCCTCCTGATAACATGCCCAAACTACATGAGATGAAGTCTGTTCATTTTTGCTTCTAAGGAGTATTCTGGCTATATTTCTTCCAAGAAAGGTTTGTTTGTTCTTCTGGCGGTCTATGGTATATTTAATATTCTTTACCAACACCATTATTCAAAGGTAACAATCCTTCTTCAGTCTTCCTTATTCATTGTCCAGCTTTTGTATGCATATGAAGCAATTGAGAATATCATGGCTTGGGTCAGGTGCACCTTAATTCTCTGCTGTTGTTAGTTCTCTAAGTGATTTCTTTGTTTCTTAGCACTTTAAAAAAATCTTTTGCAGCAGATATGTCCAATTCAATAAGTCATTTGATTTCCTGACTGCTCCTTCCCTGGACATTGATTGTAGATCCAAGTGAAATGAAATTCCAGACAACTTAAATTGATAATTGCAAGTATTTTGAGGAATGTAATAGGAACTCTTGTACATAGCTAAGGGAAATGTAAAACAGTATAGCCTCTTTTGGCTATAAAGTCCGTTTGGCAATTTCTTATAAAGTTAAACATACTCATGACTCAGCAACCCTACTAGAAATTTACCCAAGGATAATGAAAGCATATGTCTACCCAATGACTGATGTATAAATGTTTTTAGGAGTTTTATTCATAACAGCACAAAATTGGAAACAACCCAAATGTTTATCAACTAGGGAATGAATAAACATTATATAAATCTTATATCCATATAATAGAATCCTACACAACAATAAAAAGCATGCAGCAGTGATATGGGCAACAACATAAAGAAATCTCAGAAACATTATACAAAGTGAAAAAAGCCAGACACAAAAGGTTTCATACTATATAATTTTATTTATTTGACATTCTGCTAAAGGCAAAAGTATAGGAATAGAAATCCCCTATTTCTCCCTCAAGTTCATAAGCATAAATATTTTGCAATTTAATTCTCTCCATGCAAATCAACTTACACAAAAAGAAATTTTAGTGGGAAAAAATTCAAACTCAAGCTGATACCTTCTTAACATGCAGAAGGATGTTCATCACAGTGTTATTACAGACATTTAAAGTAAAAAGTCTGATGAATAACCTATAACAAGAATGCAACCATTTAAAATCATATTTTAGAGAATATTAATGACATTGGAAATGTTTATGCCATACATTTAAGAGAAAAAGACAAGATACAAAATAGAAACAGTAATAGTTCACAATAATTGAGTGGCTACTGTGCACTGAAGGAGCTCTGGTAGCATAGTGCCTAAGGCACTTGACTGCTAACCAGAAGGCTTGCGGTTCAAAGCCACCAGACACTCCTCAGAAAGAAGGTTGGGCAATCTACTTGCGTAGTGATATTGCCTCAGAAACCCAAGGAGGGGTCACTATGAGTCAGGGCCAACTCGAGGGCACTTAACAACAACAACAACTATGCTCTGGAAGGAGCTTTGGTGGTACTGTGGTTACAGCATTGAGCTGTTAACCAAAATGTTGGCAGTCTGAACTCATCAGCCACTCCACTGGAGGAAGTGAGGCAGTGTGCTTCCATTAAGATTTATAGCCTTGGAAATCCTATGGGGCAGTTCTATTCTGTCCTATTTGGTCACAATGAGTCGGAATCAACTTGATGGCAATGGGTTTTGTTTTCTTGGTCACTATGCCCTGGCCGTTGAGTCAATCCAACTCATAGTGACCCCTCCTTGGGTTTCTGAGGCAGTATCCCTATGGAAGTAGATTGCCCAATCTTCCTTCCAAGGAGCAGCTGGTGGATTTGAACCACCACCAGCCTACCAGTTAGCAGTCAAATGCCTTAGGCACTATGCCATCAGAGCTCCCCTGCTTTTTTCTTTTGGTTTTGGTGTGCTCTGGGCACTCCTCTAAATGTTCTCTATGTGTTGTCTCCTTCAATCCTAGCAACAACTATTGTTATCATTAAATTGAGGTAAGAAATCTGAAGTTTAGGAAATTGATGTAGCATTCCAGCAAGTGATAGAGCTGGGGTTTTAATCCAGATTATCTATTCTAAAGGCACCCTGGTGACAATGGTTAAGTGCTCCACTGCTAACTGAAAGGCTACTAACTGAATGAACCCACCAACCACTCTGTGGAGAAAAGCCCTGGCAGTCTGTTCCTGTTAAAATTACAGCCTTGAAAACCCTATGGGGCAGTTCTACTCTGTCCTATAGGGTTGCTATGAATCAGAATCACCTGGATTCTACAGTGAGTTTAGGTTTCTGGGGTGTTAATCTTTACTGAAGCATACTGCCACATCTTTCTTCCATGGAGTGGCTGAAGGGTTGAACCCTAGTTCTTTTTGGTTAGCAGCCAATCCCTTAACCACTGCACCAGGGCACCTTCTAAAAAAGAGTACAATGTTTATAGTGAAGAACTAAGATAATACATTTAATTTAAATAAATAAAGACATAGTTTTGTCTGAAGAGTTGCTTCTTCACAAGATACAACATTGTAAGACTGCAATCTAGTCTCTGTGAACCCAAGTGTGCCACCCAGAGGTGCAGCTAGAACCCTCGCTGGCTCCACCCTCTCCTCAGAAGGCTAGGATGGGCAGAGAGTCACTGTCTCCAGAGAAAAGTCTTCCAGCTGCCTCCTCCAGGCATCCTGGACAGCAGCTGGAGGAAGTCTGGGAGCGTCTAGCTCCCTGAGTCTGAAGCTGGCAGGGCTGGCCTGGCCTGGGTCCTCTGCTGGGCTCAGGCAGCTAAGACCCGGTCTCCCATTCTTGGGGATGATGAGATGGGAAAAGGTAGAGAACAGGAGCCATGGGGCGGTGGTGGCAAAAGTTAACAGAAAAAAGAAAATGCCTGTTTGATTAAGCCACGTCTTCCCTCCCTCCACAGAGCCCCTCTTCCCTTTCTGGTCTGTATTCAAACCCCACTGCATTTGGAGGGAAATCCAACCCATGTGTTTCTGATTCATTTACTCTTAACTCATCAAAATCCTGTTTTAAAAGATGCCATTGGATGGTCTACAAAGTCTGAGCAAAGCTCCCTGCCGCAGGCTGGTTGTGGACTCACCAAATACCCCTTCTAATCCACCAGCCTGTGGGCAGGCTCGGCACCACGGGAAGGCTGTCTGAACGTCTGTTTCCTAGACCTTGCACTCTTGGAGACCCTCCCCACTGCTTTCTGCCTGTCGAAGGAGGCTTAGGCTCCCTGCAAAGATCTTGGAAACAAAATATACCACTCTTCCTGGAGCAAGGCTGAGTTTGAGACAAACTTCTAGAAGAGAATGCCAAACCGAAAGGAGAGGATCCAATAGTGAGAATTCAGGTATGGGAACATATTTTAGGTCAAAGGAGGCTTCTCAGGTCTGCCATTACAGTGGATGCATGTGGTGTCCATGTTGGAAATAAGCAGTAGGAGGAATAAGTTATGTGCCTAGTTGCCAGGCCTGTCTCTCCCAGGATCTACATCTGAATTATTTCTTCTCCTCAGACCTTCTTGGATAGGATTTGAATGGAATAGCCAGTCTTCTATCAAAATCAAAGCAATTAGTTACCATATTGGAACCAGTATGTTTTCGTGGGTCTGTGTGAGTTGGTGCTCAGCGTCAGTTATTGGTGCAAAGGCGAGTTCTCCCCAGCAAACATTTGGAAGTCATTAAGTCAAAGAACAGTTGACTCAGATGCAAAGCATGCCAGAGCTAGAAAAGACCTTAGAGGGCTTTGTGGTCCAACCTCCACGTTTACAGATCAATGTTCATGAGATCCCCCTCCAGGAGGATTTGGAGCAAGCCAAGCTCCTCCAACTTGCTGCTTAGGGAGAGCATAGGGTGTAGTCAGGTAAGACAAGGAAGGCTGGTAACCCTCTAAGCAAGGCCTAAGATGAAACACATGAGGAACAAGAAAGCGGCCAAGAGAATAGGGAACTGGGGCCTTCTGTGTGTCCATAACAATGGACTTTCACCTTTATGATAACCTCCTGGGAAGGAGGTTGTTCTGCATGTTCTCTTCTCCTTTGGTTACTGGCAAGGAGAACTCCTCAGAACCTGTCAAGAGGATGTGTGCACTTGGGGACCAAAAGGCAAGCAGTGCCTAGGGTTCAGGGATGATATCTGCATTGCTTTTGAGTCAAGGGCGCAGAAGATGAATAATAAAGGTAGCTATAATTTATTGGGGGTCCTTCAACCATGAAGCTCACCAGGGTCCAAATGCACATCTGCCTAGCTCCAAAATCCATGCAACTAAAGAAATAGTTAAGTGATGACAGGCCTAGCAGTAGCCTGTGCTATTGGTGTTCAGGTTTGATGATCAAGGAAGTGGGCAGCAGGAGGTGCTGTTGTGCAGAATTTGAAAGAGATGAGGTGGATGGCTTATCCTGGAGGGAAGGAGGATTGTTAGAAGAAGGAATGGGGTAGGGGGAGCCAGTTGGGGTGCTCAGCTGCTCCTGGCACTAATTGAATGTGATGGATGCACCTGGAACCCACCAGCAGGTGGCAGTATTTCAGAACAAGAAGGGAACAAGTAGATTAGGGCCTTGATGAAAAGAGGAGGAGTTACCAAGCTCTTATTATGTGTCCAGCATTGTTGTAAACATTTTATACAGAATACCTCATTCAACCCTCACAACAGCTCCATGGGGTGGGTACCATTATTATCCTTGTTTTACACATGAGATGGATTTAGTACCTTGCTCAAGGCTGCAGAGCCAGGAAGTGCTGAACTCTTCCCCAAGCAGACTAACTCCAGACCTAAACTCTTTAGACATAACATCACATTTCAATTCATAAGTACTTACTGAATTTCCAGTTATGTATTGAGCATTGTGCTGGGTACTAGTGACCTAATAGCAATCTAGACATCATCCCTGCCCAACCATCTCATGGAAAAAGGTTTATCAAAAGAGCTACATAATACCGTGATGAAGGAGATAAGTACAGAGAAGGCATCAGCCTAAGATGAGTCTACAGACTCCTGGCTCTTCCACTTACTAGCTGAGTGCCTTTGGGTAAGTTAATTGCTATCTCAGAGCCTCCATTTTTCTGTCGCTATGTAACTGGGTATAATATCTACCTCATGAGGATTAAATGATAGAATATGTGCAAGGAGTCAGGCCTGGAATAGGTCATGTGCTTTGCTGAAATGATGGAAAATATCAAATATGTAAAGCACAAATGAGACCATATGATGCAGTAAATTACTTAATAGGCTCTTCTAACATGGTCTTTGGGAGCTCTGGTAGCATAGTGCCTAAGGCACTTGACTGCTAACCAGAAGCCTGGTGGTTCAAACCCACCAGGCACTCCTTGGAAGGAAGGTTGGGCAATCTATTCTGTAGTGATATTGCCTCGGAAACCCAAGGAGGGGTCGCTATGAGTCGGGTCCGACTCGATGGCACATAACAACAACAAGAACATGGTCTTTGTAACTACTACCAGGTGACTAGATGGGACTAGGCAAATATGAGGTATTTGTGGCCCACCAAAGTGATTGGATTGCATATTAATAATGTAAATAAGGTACATGGCACCCTTGTGGGATTGGGACCATGGAAATCAGAGGTAAGGAACTCTACCGTGAGGATTGGTCAGTTTTGCCACTCTGCTGTGCTTATTGAGTCCTCCCAGAGGCAGAAAGGGGGATCTCACAGCCATCAAGAGAGAACAGCTGGGAATGGAGTTCATCCTTGGACCTGAGATCCCTGTGCTGACATGGCAGAGAGATGGTGGTAGCAGAGGCAACAGAACCAATAGAAACAAGAGACTGGCAAGAGATTGGCTTGCTGGCCTATGTGATAAGAAAGCTGAATGCTTTCAGATAGGAGACTTGCTGGCAGAGTGGGGTGCACCTATCAGCAGAGCTAAAAGAGCATTGTAACATTTACCCAAGCAGGGCAGAGGCTAGGCCAAGAGGCCGAGGGCCAAAGAGAGGTGTGCTTATGGGGTCTGGCCAAAGAGAGGCTGTCCTGATTGAAGAGCTGTATCCTGAGTTGTTTCTGATTCTGAATTGTGACCTGTTACTTCCCTAATAAGCCCCATAGTCGTGAGTATTATCTGTGAGTTCTGTATAATCACTGCAATGGATTATCAAACCCAACAGAATACAGAGTGCCATGGGAAGGACAATTGGTGTCAGAATTGGTAAAAAGTTTGGAGGTTGGTGACATGTCTGACCTCTGCCTCATAGGAATCAGCCTTGGACTGATACTGCTGATGGTGATTCTGTCTCCTATTGTGAAATTGGAGGAGGTAGGGGAAGTCATCACCATGCCCTTTCTGCAGGCAATTAAATGAATTTCCAAGGCTAAACAGCTTAGATGACAGCGGAGAGGGGGGCAATTCCATCCTGATAGAGGAGTATTTACAAGGCATAGAGCCTTGGCAGCTCGTGTACCAACAAAAGCCTGAGGAGAGGGTAAGAAGAAGAGCTGAATGAGTGCCCTTCAACTCAGTGGAACTAGCTGGGCACTGGAATATGATAGAGAATTGGAAATGATGGTCTTTGGAGGGTTTCACAACAAGGTAAGTTTGAACTAGATATTGTTCTTGTTGTTGTTATGTGCCATCGAGTTGGACCCAACTCATACTGACCCCTCCTTGAATTGCTGAGGCAGTATCACTACAGAAGTAGATTGTCCAACCTTCCTTCCAAGGAGTGGCTGGCGGGTTTGAACCTCCAGGCTTCTGGTTCACAGTCAAGTGCCTTAGGCACTATGCTACCAGAGTTCTTATTGAACTAGATAAGTTGGGACATTCCAACTACTCTGCTGTCATTCAACAAACATCTCATGGGCCTACTAAGTGACAAGCAATCTTCTTGATTTGGCTTAGCCATTCCTTTCTTCCAGCATGGTAGATGTGTCCCTGGAGCTGCTGGAAACATTGTCTGCCCTGGTTTGGATAAAGGCCACTCAAGTCCCCACCAGCAGCCCCATCCAGGCCCATCTCCAGCTCTGCCCCAAGTGTCTGTGAGCAACTTGGTTCTTGTCATGAGTTTCCTACATGTATTACTCTTCATGATACATTCCACCTGAGACTCCCCTAGTCACACCCCAGGGGAAGAAGGACAGGAGATAATGGGACAGTCCCTGCTCCCTGGGGTGGGTGAGTCATTCAAAGACAATGGGCACACACCCCAGGGCATTGTGGGAGATGAATGAGAGGTGGGAGGGATGTAGAGCAGAACCTAGAGTATCTGCAAGCACAGTGTCACTTAGGCACATACGGCACTTAGAGCTAGAAGATGCTTGGTAAGAGGGCTGTATCTACTCTTTTCCTCCATTTCTGGACTGTTAAGCCTTCAGAAGCAGCAGTTACATCCTCCTACTCCATTCCAATAACACCAAACCTCCCCCACACGTGCTCCCCAATGCTTCTAGCTTTGCCTCTCAAGATATGTTGGAACAAAGACTAGTGGCTCTTCAGGGTGGGTGGGGGCTGATGGCAGTGTGTGTCTGGCCCCAAGTTATCTGCACAGAGGCACATTCCTTCCTTGGACTGCCCCCTACACAGAAGCATCATCATTCATTCCATCATACACACAGCTGGGGGTGGGGGAGGCCCTGACAGGTGGGCCAGCAGGGGAGGTGGGGATGGGGTGCTGCAGTCTTCTCCCATCCCCCCAACAAGACAGATATGTCCCCTCTGAACATGCTGGGGGAGATTATTTTAACAAGCACTTTTGTACCAGGAAATCAGTGTGTTTAACCTAACAAGCAAAGAACAGCCCAGCGGGGCCCATAAATCTAGTTCCCACCTATTAATTTTACAGCCTACATAAAGCAGTGTTGAAGTCCAAAGTATATGTGACCTAAAAAGGCATTGCTCATTCTGACACATATACGATGTGGCCAGGACTCGAACCCTGACCCTGACCCTCACTCCAGGAAGCCAGCTCCCAAGCTGCTCAGGGTGTAGGGACTCACACTGCAGAAACCTGCCCAGCATCCTTTAGGAAGAACAAGGCAGCTGGAGGAGAAGGCTGGGGAGGGACTGGAGGCTGTGGGCACTGTTGAGGCTATATCAGGGAGGATTCTTCCCCAGAGACTCTAGCCACCCCCAGAGCTACTGTGTGTAGTTGTTCAGGTTGGTCACTGCCCAACGGCTCCCAGATGAGAGTACGTATGGTGGCTGGAATCCAGCCTACTTTGGTCACCATGCCTGGCACCTTGGTGCAGGGCTACTACGTCCACCCAGAATGTGAAAGTTTTTTTCAATCCACACACATGTGCTATATAGATGGGCAGCAGCCCTAACAGTCCCTTTAAATAAATCCTGCTCCCTGCCCCGACTCCAATGACTCTATATCCCCAGACCAATTATATAGTGTCACTTTCAGGGAAAGGGGCTCTGGTAGCATACTGGCTAAAGCACTTGACTGCTAACCAGAAGGATGGTGGTTCAAACCCACAAGCCACTCCTCGGAAGGAAGGTTGGGCAATCCTACTTCCGTAGTGATACTGCCTCGGAAACCCAAGGAGGGGTCGCTATGAGTCAGGGCC
>NW_006921652.1:11777572-11783452 GCF_000298275.1 Orycteropus afer afer
TCCTCCTGCTCTTCCGGCCTGCTACTCTGTGCTACGCCCGTGCTTACCTTGCTCCCGAAGACCTGGTCCCTCTCGGTAGGGTAACAAGGGAATGTGTTCAGTGCAGATCAGTGAGTAAGCACAAGCCCGCCTTGTGCAGCAATAGGCTCTCTGAATCCCCTAGTCCACACTTCACACAGTCACCAAACATCAGCTGCACCTTGGCTTGCAAGATCCCACTTGGACCCTTCATCCCAGGTGAGCCGCAACCCAGTTGCTCTTACTCTCCCATCCAAAACAAGACACTAATCCTAACCTGTGCATTTCAAACATTCCCAGACTAGAGCCCCTATTATGTGGAAGGGAGGGTGCCCCTGGTTATCTGAGGCATGCGCTCAAATCATTTTTTTTTTTTTTTTGCTTGATCTTGAAAATTCATGTGAGTTCATGCTCCATAACATATCAAGGTTAGCTTTATTATAAAAATGTTTCTCTTAGGCAGATTACACCAGAAACTGAATCTGAGACAAGTATGTGAAGGTGTTTACTTAGGAAATGATCTTCCCGAGGAAGCACTGTTGGGGTTGGGATTGTGTGTGTGAGGTGTAGAGATCATACAAGATGCATTAATGAGTAGGGGGTCACTGTCAGAAAGGGTTCAGCCTTGCTCAGGGCCTGAGGTTGGGGTATGTATTCAATCCCTGCCCATCATGAGTATTGGGCCATCTCATAGTCAGCGAACACCCTGAGCAGAGTCACAGAGACTGCAGTAGAATGTTGTCAGTATATAAGGTAGGTGAGTACTGAGGGGGTATTGGCAGTGCAACAGCAGCATTTGCTATGATGTTTTTGCCCAAATATTCAAATAAACATGACCCCTGAGCCTCCCCTGGCTTCTGTGTGCTCTAAGAACCTCTGTTTGAGAAGTCCACACTCAGAACTCTCCATCTCCACAAAGTGCTCACTCCTCACAATCACCTTTTCCACCTGACTACTGTGACCTATTCTCACTCTCATAGTCATACACTAACCTCTTAACTCCACATGTGGAACTCACAGTCCAAGTCATCAGCTAATTCTGACTCAGTTTTTGAATCTCTGCTTGTGAGACTTTCTTTCTTTGGGAGCCTTCTCCAGGAGACCACTTATTCATTCCCATTCTTAACTTGACTTGAACCACATCCTAATGCCTCCAACTAAACCTGCTAATGACTAAATGAGCTGCTACATATGCTGACTCCCCCCAAAGCTGTCTTCACCCTGACCCTCAAACCTAATAACACAATGAGGAAATACCCACGCATTGCAAGCCCAGCTATTCCCTGAATCCTCAGCCACAAATGATCCCAAATCACACTGACACCCCCTCCCAATTCCAACTACATACTGATGCTTCAGTTTAATTCATGGCCACATATTGACCTACAGACACACCACAGTGGAATATTTAGCCCAGCTACACATTTATCTCTGAACACAGTCACTCATGGTGATTCCTTAAGACACACTCACTCTCCAGTTCCAAACAGTACACACACTAATTCTCTCAACTCAACAGAATGTTGGTCCACCAAACCCAGAGAGTGCTGGCCGCCATCTCTCCAACCACGTGCTGACCTCCAACCCAATCCTTTTCTATCACTCCTCACATGTCATTCCTCTCAAACTTTACATGGAATCTCACCAACCAATTAGAGCTATAGGCGTAAGCACCCTGAACTAAACACTCACTGATCCATAAGTCTCAACCACACAGTGACTTCAATCATAGCCATAAACAGATTCCTCCAAAACCAGATACTCTGACCCCAAAACAAGACCACACCTTAACCTCAGAACTTCACCTCATACTCAGCCCCAACCAAAGACTGATCCACCAAACTTAATCAAACAGGACACTGTCTCAGATGTACACTAATCCTCAAACCCCATCCATGCCTTATCAAACAAAAACATGCTGACCCCAAAGCGAAACCTACACTAGCTTCCAACCTGGCTGCAAACTGAACACCCAAGGCCAAGTTTTATTCTCCCTCCACTTACAGAAAAGGATACTCTGATGGCAGCCCCAAATCCACACATATCACTGGACCTTCAAATCCTGGTACACACTGACCTTGTACCCTCACAATACACCAACCTGCTACAAAACATCCACAACCACAACCTCATTCTGTCCTCATCAACCACACCCACAACTGGAAGAACCTTCATTTGTATCATCAGAGACCACTCAAGTTCAACTGCACTCTTATTCTATAATACAACTTCACCCCAGGTACCCTGTGACCCACCACAAGCCAGCACACACAGAGATGGTATTAAAGAGGAACTGTATCCAGGCTCATGCTGGCAGCAGCACCCTGACCTGGGTCCTGGATGGTCTTTATAGTCTATTTCCACAACTCAGGGGAAGGTACCAGAAACTCTTGCCCACCAACACAGGCTTAACCCAGCTACGTTCTTCTTTTTGTTTATACCCCCATCTTGACTATGTCTCAAATTCCTCTCCAACTATGAACATACTGACCCTCTCCAGGGGATACAACTCCCTTGTGGCCAAGTGCACTTCTCCAAGGAAACATCTCAGCTGACTTACTGAGTTGGATCAAGTCAATCTGTGCAGCCTGCAGGGCAGAGGAATCAGGAGTCTGGATGATTGCCCTGCTCAGTTGCCAACAGGCTTCATGATTGTGGCTGGTTGCTTCATCTCTCTGGGACTTATTTGATCCAATATATCAGGGGTCAGCAAACTACTGTAGAGAATCAAATCTAGCCCCACCGATGCATTTACCTGTTGTCTACAGTGACTTTCAGGCTACGTCGACAGAGCTGAGTGGTTTCAACAGAGACTGTATAGATGTCTAAGCCAAAAATATTTACTATCTGGTCTTTTACAGAAAAAGCTTGCTGATCCTGCTATCCACCCCCTACCTCTTCCTCAGACAGTTCAGTATCACTGGTGAATTCTCTGTGTAATACCTTAGATACAGGACACATCCCTTCTTTCTCTTGGTTTCTCCAGGAAGATTTCTTTGATGATGTGCTGATTGCTCATTATGATAATAATAAAACCATGATTGCCTGTCCCATGCCCCTAATCTGTGGAGGCGGGCCTTAAGTCACATCATGGGGTCAAAGAAAAGGCCTTAGGCCTTGAGCAGCAATATTAGGATGCCCCAGTCTCTGTTTATTGTGGACGATCTTCCAACATTATTGCTCTTGTTTATTGAAACCCAACCCCCATGGTGTTCACCACCCTTGGCAATGGGCCTAGACCTGCCCAGGCCCCAGCCTGCCAGTCCTGGCCAAGAGGACTGGAAATGGAGGGAGCACTAGCCAGGCCCCATTCCAGGAGCCCTGCTTGCTTACAGCCTAAGGCACATAATCTACCCCCCACCAACGTCTTGCTTACAAGACAGCATTTGGAGACAATTTCTCATCAGACCTTCTTGTAAACATCCTCCTGGATGAAGCAAGCCTGAAGGAGCCCTTATTAGAAACACCTGTGCCAAATGGCAGGCCTGGTGAATGACAGCTTGCAGAGCTGCAACTATCCCCACTCCCACTCCCCTGCCAACCTGGGGCTGGTGAGATGGGTAGGATGGGAGACAGGGATGAGGGTTTGGAGGGAGCAATCTCTTCCCTCCCTCTAGCCTCCTTTTTAGAGTCCCTGGGTGATGCAAATGGTTAATTGCTCAACCAGTAGCCAAAAGTTTGATGGTTTGAATCCACCCAACAGCACCTAGGAAGACAGGCCTGGAGAGCTGCTTCCAAAAGATCACAGCTTTGCAAACCCTGCGGAGCAGTTCTACTCTGTACATGTGGGGTCACCATGAATTGAAATCAACTCAATGAGCAACAGCTGCTTTCTCTCTAAACTAGCCATAGGGCCAGTGTTGCTGAGGCAGTACTCTTCTGATTATAGGATGAGAGACTCAGGGGTGTCAGGAAGGCCCAGAGAACAGAAATCTCTCACAAGCTAGTTCTTATGGTGCCCCAGGTCCCCTCCATTATTAGCTTCTTTGAGATAAGCATTGCTCTCTTCAAGTTCTCTAAATAAAATAATGGCCATAATTCTTATACTTCTTTCTCATACATATACCCCAGGAGTATCAACCTATTTAGTTTCTTACAACTTTCCTTGAATAAAAATATTCAAGACTTTTAACACTGTCCATATTTGAGGGAAGATACCTGGGGAGAAGCAGATATGAGACTTCTAGGTGGAAATCTCAAGCTGGAAGTAGCCTTGACATGCCAGCCAGCAAAGATGCAGAAAAACCAAAGTCAGAGTCCAAAGATTCTATCTTCCACTATAGGGAAGTTTTAAGCCATCCTATCTGCTCCAATCACATATTTCAGCTGGTGCAGGTCCAAAATATCCATTTTGCTAAGAGAAAACACTAGGAGATGGGAAGGAGGAGGGGGAAGAAGTAGGTAAATTGAGCCCCGAACCCCTAAGTAATCACCAATCCTTACGCCATGTGCATTCTGCCACTGGTATTTGATGGAACCGTCTAGCACCCTCTGTACCACCACTCATTCTAACCTAGAATCCTGGCCAAACACCTCAGGCACAGTTTCATCCCATGCCTTCTACTTCTTGGCCCTTGAGCCTCTTCCTCCAATAATCTTTGCAGAATCTCCCTGCCACTTGTCTGATGGCCTGTAATGGGACCAGTCAAGGCCATGTTTGTCAGCTTTCTTGGAAGACAGGCAAAGGACCTTCTGCCTCTGTGTCTAGGACTGCACATCCTGTTGTAACATTTATCCTAAAGTGGGTTGGGAAGTTTTAGAGGGAGCAGTCATGAGGTTCCTAAGACCAGACTGAGAGAGTCTGCGCTCCACTTTCACCCCAACCGCTGAGCAGGCTACAGAGCTCTGTGAAGGACTAGGGTGGGGAAGACTTAGAAGAGGTAGCTGGAAGGAGACTTGTCTTTAACGAATTGGGCAGAAAGAGTAAGCACAAGTCTCCGTGAAATAAATTAGTGGAATCTCAGTTCCGATAAATCCAGTTTCTTTAAAAAAAAAAAAAAAAACAGCAACTGGTAGGAAAAGAAAATGTAATTTATGCCCATTGAAAGGAGGCCAGGTTTAAATTGATGAAGTCTCCTGTTTATGTAATAAATCCATTTCCATTCATGTCACCAATATATTTATCCACACATCCTGGTCCAAGTCAAATCTTCATTATTTTATTATTCAATGGGGGGCAGAAGGGGAGGGCAGAGGACCAGAGTTCTGTGTCGAATTAATAAAGTCTCACTTTCTCCCCCAGATCCCCCTTGCACAGGGACAATTTATTCCTAAGGAGGAGGCAGAAGAACTGGATGCAATTTATGTGCTTTGAAAAAGACCCAAACGTAATTAAGCAAAGTCTCAAGTTCACCAAGAAATAAATCCCAGAGAAAGTAGCCTGGGGTAAAATTTACGTTCCCTGAAAATCTGAAAGCCTCTTTCCCAGTGGCCTCCTGCCCCTCCCCCAGGCTTACTGGGGCCACCGTGCTTGGTTCCAGAAGCCCAAGAGGCCCCAGGAGTTGGTTCCAATGTGTCCATAGGGCATTCCCTTAGCCTGCATGTCCTCAGGTGCTCACCCTGCCTCTCTTCATCTACACACACACACACACACAAACACAGTCCTAGGGAAAAATCTGACAAGTCCATTTACTCGAAGGTGCTAGTAATGACAGTTGATAAATAACACTGTGGGATGTCTTAATGTGTAAGGGTATTTGCTCCAGAGAAAAAAGTACTGCTGGGAGTTCTTTTGCCACCACAACAAATCAGAGGGATTTTTTGGGGGGTGAGCAAGGCAGTTTCCCCAAGATAAACCACAATAGGCAACCCTACCTCAAGGGTAGAGGAAGTCTCAGTGGGGCCACCTCCCTTCTAGCTGCC
>NW_006921652.1:11783552-11784368 GCF_000298275.1 Orycteropus afer afer
ACTTCCGTAGTGATACTGCCTCGGAAACCCAAGGAGGGGTCGCTATGAGTCAGGGCCGACTCGACGGCACATAACAACAACAACAACAACCATCAGGGAAACACTAAGTGCCCAGAATGGAGTACTACTGATTCCTAACATCAGTTACATGCTGATCTGCCTCCATTCCAAACACACTCTCATCTTCCCATCCACTACATGACTGTGGCTGGGCCGCTCTCGCCACTTCCCAGCAACTACTTAGTGATCCCCATAAAATCATTAGGACATGAAACACGCAATACAACCAAATCCTAAAGGCAAGCCACCCAATCACATACTGGAGTACAGTATAAGAAACAACCCTATGAACCCAGAATCCAAAGACTCCACTTAACCACTTCCCAGGCCACGTGCTGAACTCAAATCCAAGTGCACATCTGCACTCAGTGCCTTCTGTTTGCCTGCCCAGATTCCAGCTCTACCTTCTCGCCCTATCTGTGTTGGAGGCTGACCTCCAAGGACTGTATCAGGGTTGCCTTGCCCTCTGGTGGCCAGCTGGCTCCAGCTGATGTCTAGTTTGGTCAATGGGAAATGCAGAGTTGATATTGAAATATGGTTTCCTCCTTGCTGGCTTGAAGTTGGCCATGTTCCTCCACCTGTGGCCCCTACTTTCTCCATCCTAGGGCTAGTGGCAGCTCTGAGGTCACTGTCTCTTTATTAAACTCTCCCCAGTCACTGTTTCACTCAGTTATGCCAAGAGATTTGGAGGACAGCTACCTGGCCAACTGACTGGAAGAGATCCATATTTGTGCCCATTCCAAAGAAAGGTGATCC
>NW_006921652.1:11786011-11816316 GCF_000298275.1 Orycteropus afer afer
GAGGAAGTCTCAGTGGGGCCACCTCCCTTCTAGCTGCCCCAACTTTGTGCACTTGGGAGTGAGGTGTATTGGAGAGTGTACCCTTTGGTACACTGAAGATGGGCATTTGGGAGTTGGGCAAGTGTGTTTCAGAATTTCCAAAACCATCAATTTGGAGAATCTAGAATGATTATTCAGCTTTCTATATCTGGTGCAATGGTCAAAGAGGGGGGAACTTGTGGGCTTAAGGTGGGCAAAGCAGAGCTTGCTACCTCCTAGGTACACACATAGGGCTGCCAGGAGCTCCATGGAAGGAGCACACACTTACTGGAGTTTGGAAACCTCCATTATCTTATTCCATCCACCAGGCAAGTGCCTAAGAGTATAGCGTTATGTGGCCATGGGAGTGAAGATGTGCCCAGGACTGAGGCTTCCCCAAATGGGAGGTTCCTGAGTGAAGGGCCATGTCACTCCAGACCTACTGTGGACCTTCACCTGAGTCCAGCCTGACTCTAGTCCTTCTGATAGAGGCTGGGCTCATGACAGATTCCCAGCCTGGCCCTCTTTCTCTTCCACTCACAGGCATCCTGCTCCAGGCAAGTAGAGGCAAAAGTGCTCTGGAAGTTGATTATGAGGGCTGAACCAACTCAGGCCATTGCCACAGAGAGAAGCAGACATGACAAATCATAGGAGTCAGTGCAGAATGCAAGAGAAAGGGGAAAGAGATGGGGGTAATGCCCAAGCCTCTGGTTTGAGCAACCAAGTCTTTAGTGATGTTGTTTGCAGAGCGGGGGAGTTTGGGGGGAGAAGGAGTAGGTTGGTGGGAAAAAATAGGGAGAAGATGGGTTGAGTTTTGGCCAAGTGAGTTGGTGAAGAAGCTACCATACTCCTGCGAGATGTCCATGGGAACACAGATCGGGTGTGTGAGAGAGTGCCTAGGAGTTATCGGCACAAAGGTGGTCACAGTGCAAGATGAGGTGCATTTCTGCAGGGAGAGTGTGGAGTGAAGAAAGGCTCCAACTGACCCTGGGGACAAACTCAGGGCAAAAAGCCTGCAAAGGGAATGAGAGGATGCTGCAGAGGAAGGGAGCAGGAAGAAGGTGATGTCACAGAGAGACATGCTCTACGGTGTCCAATATGATGAACAGACAGGTGTGCTAAAGGCTGAGATGCCTCTATGGCCATGGCAGAGAAGGTGCTTGATGAACTTGGTAAAGTCCTTTTGGTGAGTGAGGTGAAAGGGAGAGGCCAGATTTCAGCAGGTGGAGGAGAGGAGCAGACATCTGTGTGTCAGGAAGGAGAAAGCAGCTTAGAGTGGAACCAGGGAAAGTACAGAGCTTTACGGGCAGGAGAGAGCCCAGAGCATGCTCACAGGGGACAGGACAGAGCTGGGGGAGCAGGAGCAGTAACTGACCTGGTACTGAAAACTGAGAAGAAGGGAGAAGATGCCAGGGAGGGAGGCTGGCTCTCAGAGCAGAAAGGAATGGAGCGGGGCGGAACATGGGAGTCACTGTTTCATCTGACCTGGAGGACAGGCAGTTCTGGACACAAGGTGCAGAGATGGGCCTATGTGAGGACAGGGTGGGGTGGGGGGTAGAGAGCAGAGTTAAAAGCACTCTCTTAGAATGGAAGGTGGCTGCATGTGGAGATCCAGCCACAGCCCCATTCTTTCTAAGCTGACACTCTTCATTTAAGAACTCTGGGTTTGGGTTTTTGCTGGCCACTGCATGACAAGGTGACCTGTTGGGGCTGGTAGCTGGGCTGCCCCTGGAGAACATGAACCTTCCCCATCAAACCAGACTCTACTTTCCTTCATGGTGGCTCTGGGTCATCTCCTCGGGTACAAGGTCACAGCTGGAAAGTGTGCTGAATTTCTCTTGACTCCAGCATACCTCTGATTGCTACAACTGGGAGTGACCTGGATGCTGAAAATGCAGCCAACTTTCTCACACAGGCCCACTGAGCCTCTCCTTGGACCACTGCCTTAGGAGAACTGCCTACTATGGGCCACACCTCTGGAAAAGTCACAGTGACTGAAAAGGACAATCCAATCCAACTTACACATGATTGCTCAACAGCAGCCCATGGTGTACGTTGATGGGAAATGGGCTTGTAGTTCAGCCAAGGGGCTGGTGTTTTTGATGATGCAACAATTGCCCTCTATGTGACATGGGCATTGTAGAGAGCTCAGAAAGGGAGACCTTCTACCCTTAAATGCCACAGGGTCAACTCTGGTTGGTTGATTGGTCATGTGGTTGTGAAGACTGGCATGGATGAGGGCCACTATATGATCAGGGATGGACAGATGGCCACTGCTTCTATCTAGCCAGATGTGGTCACATACCCCTGATGGGGACCTCTTGATTACATACAGTCTGACCTCCCTGATCTGGGCAACAGAGACTGTGCTTATACAATTCCTGTTTTATGAGGCTCTCTGGGAAGTCAAAAGTCCCTGGCAAGCTGACCAGGACAGCCCTGGTGAGCACATCAAAGGAATCCCTGGGGCCAGGAGACACTGCATCTCAGTCACTCCAAGAGCAGCTCATTTCTCTAGTGCCAGAACACTAGCCACTGTCTTGGAGGAGGTCCTGGACTTGGTCATAAAGGGCTGATAATGCCCTGGACCAGGCTCAGTGGGAAGAATGGGGTGCCGGGAGCACAAAGCAGTACAAGCCCAGGCAAGACATATTTCCTAATCTGAGAGCCCCATGTCTCCTTCTCTATTTTGTATCAACTCCCAGAGAGCTGCCTTGGTGCATCATTATCTCCCAGAGGCAGACCCTGAGAAGAGGAGGATATGCTCCTAGTAGACACCAGTTAAGAAGTAGGGAGGCAGGATGGAGAAGATGCTAAACATGGTTGATTTCAGGTGGAGTCTCAGCCTCTGCCTGATCTTACTGCAGACTCTGGAGTGTAAATTTCACCACAGAGTATATCAGCCTTGCAGACAGGAAACTGAGCTGTCATACTCCTGCACTCAGGAGGCATTTACTCCAGTCTTCCAACGAGGAATAGAAAACACTCAGCCTTTCCAGTTGCCCAAGGCAGGGCCTCCAAAGGTGTAATCTCTCAGGAGAGAAGCTGGGGCATGAGCACATAGAACTAGTATGGGGGGCCCTTACAGTATCCTTCATATTTGGGGATGTCACAGATTCAAGAGTGCCTCGTAAAGCTGGAAAAAGGCATTGAAAGGCCTCTTTGTTCCCAGAACTCTTTAGTTCTTGCTCTAAGTGATAGGCCTGGAAATTGTATATTCCATATCTCAGGTGGGTATCACTAGGATGGACTCAAAGCAGAGGTTTTGTCCCCATTGAAGGGCAGCTTCTCTGCTCTGTATGGACCAACCATACCAGCTTGCTGCTTTCAAGTTTGGCAACAGATGGCAACTTCCTACTTTGTAATCTTCAAATTTGAAATGACAAAGATTCCCCCCATTGATCCCTATGACACCATTCCACCCAACAGAGGTGGCTATTGAAAACCATCTGCCTTCTTTCTAGTACATATCACATTGTCCTGGCATGAGACTCCCAGGCAAAAACCGCTTCTAGGCATATGGTGTTGTTATAGTGTTGCTCAAATGTGTCCTGAGAGCTGTGATAACCATCATACATTTCTGGGAGTCACATCTGACAGGCAGTGCTCCCTGTTAAATGGGACAGTTTGGGATTGATTTCTAGGTTCCTCCTTTTCTCTGGGATGTGGCTTTTGTTGTAACACCTGAATACTAGGAAGGCTGGACTAAGAGAAATGACAAGGACTTACTCCTTTAGCTGCTCCAAGCTTTACCCTCATTGTCTTAGGCTGTGTTCTCTAGAGAAGCAGTGAAGCTTATAGAGAGAGAGTGTGTGTGTGTGAAAGAGAAATTTATCTTAAGGAAATGCTCGTGCAGTTGTAGAGGCTGCAAGTCCCAAGTCTGTGGGTCAGACATCAAGCTGGAGGCTTCTCCTGAAGCTGCAGGTACGATGAATCCAAGATCAGCAGGCAAGATGGCAAGCCACTGGTTCAAGTCCAAAAACTGGAGGTCAGGTGATGAGCCAGATGCAGGATCCGGACTGAGAAAAAAGCCAGAGATCTTTGCCAGGATGTCCACATATGTTGAAAGCTGGCCACACCCCTGAGGAAACTCTTTCAACCAATTCGCTGCTCATAGCAGGTCTCATCATGTAGGTGATTATATTATATCAGATCTCATCATGAGGAATGACTACATCATAACTGCAAAACCACTGAGAATCGTGGCCTAGCCAAGCTGACAAAATCTTGACTATTACACTCATGAACCTTTAACACTGTGCACTTGGGCCATATTATAGACCTTTCAGAACTCAAAGTCAGTGAGTAACCAGTATTCTCACAGAAAAGAATATATAATAAAGCCCCTGGATTTTTAGTACAACTTGTAGAGAGACCATTGTTTATTTTCTTTTTGGGTGCAAGGAAGCTTCTATCAAAATTTTGTGCTTGGGAGCCAATGATAGCTTTCCTTGATGTGTGAATATTCCCTTCACACACTTTCAGATGAGAGGGCCATCTATCCAGACACTGTTCCTGGTGTTGTTGGATGCTGTTGAGTTGACTACAACTAATAAAGACCCCACATGACAAAGTAGCACTGCTCTCATAGGGTTTTCTAGGCCGAAATCTTGATGGGAGCAGATTGCTGGCTCTTTATCCTGTGGAGCTACTGAGTGGTTAGAACCTCCAGCTTATCCATTAATAACTCAGCAATTAACTGTTGAACCACCAAGGCTCCTATTAAGGGTCCTTAATTTTCCTGAAAAGATAGCACCCTTCTTAAATATGTAACCAGCGGAGCTCAAGGTCATGCCTTAATTTAACAACCAAGGATATTTTCATTCCTGAAATTGCAACCTGAACTCTCTGCTACTCAGCTCTGTTCAAAAACTTGGTCTGGAGAAATAAACACTGGGGCTGGGTGAGGGTCCTGGTGACATTAAAAATCTCATCTCTGAACCAAGCCTGGCAAACCTAAGCCACTGGAGAGCTCATACTTGCGTCATGTTGCTTTGAGCTCTCCTACAACCATTGTTACAGAACTGCCATTTGGTCTTCAGCTTGCATTTTATCCTTACAGTCAACGGTAAGTTTCATATAACTGTATTTGTGGTTTGAAACATAGCAAGTTGTATGAAACTTTTATTGCTGAATTATGGGGATATTGTCTAAGATTTCATCTATTAAAGTACATGTTACTCCCAGGAGCAATCTACAGGAAAAAATTTTCTCTGACCTCACAGCCAAGAAGCCAGAGCTACTGGTCTACATTTTTATTGTTTGGGCATTAAGAATCTTACAAATAGTCTTCTTCTCTTCTTTGCTTTGCCTGCTAGGAAGCTCAGAGGCAAATTAACAGCCTATCTCTATCAATTGTGCATATGTATGAGAGTTTCTATGAAATAGCTAGGTAGAGGGAATGAACAATTATCTTCAACTTCACTGTTGTTATGTGCTGTCGAGTCAGCCCAACTCATAGCGACCCCTCCTTGGGTTTCCGAGGCAGTATCACTATGGAAGTAGATTGCCCAACCTTCCCTCTGAGGAGTGGCTGGTGGGTTTGAACCATCAGCCTTCTGGTTAGCAGTCAAGTGCCTTAGGCACTATGCTACCAGAGCTCCTTCAACTTCACTAGATATTATAAAATTATTCTCCAAGAAGGTTGAAACAATTTACACTCCTATCAAGAAATTTACAAAAGTTTCTGTTTTTCCTTGTCCTCACCACCATTGTACTCCATCACAATTTAGTTTTTGCCAAGTTGAGTGGTATATCTTTGTTTCTTTAATTTGTATTTCCCTAACTACCCACCAGCCACTCCTCAGAAGAAAGGTTGGGCAATCTACTTCCATAGTGATACCACCTCAGAACCCAAGGAGGGGTCACTATGAGTCGGATCTGACTCCACGACAGTGATTATAGTATAAGTTTTCTTTTTATGTATTGATTGGTCTTGTAGTTAATTCATTTACAAGTAACCTGTTCAGAGCCTCTGTAAGATTTGCAAGACCTTTCTTATTTCCTTTGGCCTCTGATTTTCCCTCACTTCCCTAATCGTTTCTGCCCCCATCTTGATTTCTTTAGCTATTTATTTATATATCCTCATTGTATATATCTATGTAAGCTACATAAATACGTTCGGAGTTGTATCAATCAGGGTAGGCTAGCTGTGCTAATAAATAACTCCCACATTTAAATGGCTTAACACAGTCAGTTTATTTCTCCATTGTAGCATTCCAGCACAGGTGTTGCTGATAAGTGGCTCTCCTCTCAGTATGACTGGATACCTGGAATTTGTCCACCTCATGGGCTCCAGAGGTCAAAAAAGAAATCCATTCTAGAAAAATGGAGTGGTCCACAGTGTGAGATATAGAGCATCAAGAAAACAAGAAATAGGAATTGGGCATAGGTAGCCTCTTTCAGAGGTGCAGAAGCTGATTGCAAGAGGGAAATGAAGCCAGGAGGAAGTGTGGCCATGAGCTGAGAGGTCTCCCCTAGGAAAAATCTAGCTGTTGAGGAGGGAGTTAGGATGGGCTGTCCTCTCCTGAGCCAGGGAGGAGCCAACAAATGAGGTAAACATAGCCCCTACCCTCAGGGTGCTCCCCACTTGGAAGGGCAGACATAGTACACAACTGGTTACACAAGTCAGACCATGATAAACCACACAATAAAGCTGTTACTAGCTGCTAGGAGAATAGAAATCAAGGGAGATTGATTCTTCCAAGAGGGTTGAGAAGGAATCTAAATGGGGCTTTAAAAGATGAGTAGAATGTGTGACAAGGAAAGTGGCAAGGACTTTCAGATATTAGCACTTACTGGAATTATTAAGCAGTTCACTTACTCTGTGCACTCAGCATATATGATTTAATTCTCACAACAAACCTTTATTCTCATAATAAAACCTTTGGTTATTATTAGTCCCAATTTACTGATGAGGAAACAGATGTGAAGATATGTGTGTGACGATATTTAAGGAAATTTGGCCAGAACCTCAGCCGGAAAGTGGCAGAACTGGGAGAAGACAATCTGGGGTAGAATGTCCTATGGCCCTTGCTTCTTCTCCATACAGACTTTGAAAGTCAGCAGAGTTAGACCAGGTCCAGATCCACCCCACTCCCAGTGATACCCAGCATCCATTTAGAACTAGGGCCTGGCACAAGGGTCTCCTTCTGGGACCCTGGGCCATCAGGTCAGCTCCAGGCCTATGGAAAGGAGAGTTAATTTCAGGGGTCAGGAGAGTGGTGGAAAGAGAGGGGTTCTGGAGAAGAACATGTATCGACTCAAAGCCTGGTTCACATTTTCACCTTGAGGACATTGCTAGTTCTTCCAGTCTTGTTTCTTTCATTCATGACATGAGGATAACACCTATGTCTCGGAGCTGTATGAGGATTAAGAGACATAGATGTAAATGTTCCTACCCTTACCCTAAAGAGAGTGTTGAGGACAGGACACCCAGAGTCTCATGTCCCTTGCTGAGAGAGCACAAGCAAGAAAGTGAATGAGCAAGTAGCAGGCCATCTCTGTATGTCTTCCCCAGTTATTCACGGTTCAGAAATTGTCCTTTGAACTGGAGATGGAGCTATAGCAAAGTCCCACACCTTCCTTTTGCAGACTGTTGGACAATGAGGCCCAAACTCCAGGGAACATCCAAAGTGTATCAGCCAGGAGAAGCAACATGCCAAGCTGCAGCCTAGGCCATGCTGCTCCTGGGGCTGGGACCAGTAGCAGCTTTCTGGACAGGGCTGGATAGAATGCCAACCAATGCCAGCAGAGCCTCCAGAGAGAGGAGGGAAGGAAGAGGAGGAAAAGCCTAGAAAAGGAACCATGGAAAGTGATATAAGTTAGGGTCCCTCAGAGAGTCTTCTCTTGCAGCTTGTTCACTGTACCAAGGTGCCCTCCTAGGAGGTGAGGAAGAACTAAAATTCAACTTACCCTCCACTCACTCACAAGGTATGTCTCCTGCCCTGGATAGTATTGTCTAGAGGAAGCTCAAACTCTTCCCTAAGGACCACTGCAAGATTTTTGCCCCCTTGTGCTTTGCCTGTCCTTCTTGCTACTGTTTCTGCCCTAACCCAGGGTAGGGGAGGACTGCTTCAAATAGCAGGACCCCACAGGTCACTGCCCCAGAGGGTCAAGGTAACATGGGGCCTGGCCTTCTGCAGACTCTTTAACCAGCCCCTAAGGGCCTGGTCTGTGTAAATTGGATGATACTCTCTTCTCTGGGCCCATCCAACACCCTTTCTCCTGTCTCCCACCCTGGTTTGGCATCACTAAATTGGACATACCCTCTGCCTGAGGCCAGTCCCCAGTGGGAAGCTTGTTCAGCCATCTGAGGCCAGGAGGGATGGGTAAGAAAATCTGAACCACCTCTGCCTCCAGACTGAGTCTACTTCTCCTCCTGGTCAGAGCACTGGGCAGGAAGAGGCTACAGCCAGCAGAGGGGCCACCCAATTCTTACACAACTACAGGACTGAGGCATTCCTCCACCAAGAACCAGGGGTGTCCAGCAGGCATCTGTCCTGAGGCTCTTTTGCTCCAACATCTTCATTTTGCTGAGGGCACTGTGGCTCAGGAAGGGGCAATGGCTTTCCCAGGTCCCCATCAGACCAGAAAATCTCTGCCAGACCCAAGGGGACTCATGATTGCTGCAGCAAGAAGTCTACCTCTCCTCTTCTGGGAGAAATGAGATAGAGTTTGTTGCATGCTCTTTTTCACTAGCTCTATTTGAAAACTAGGAGTGAATCCGAGCTTCTTGGGAGGAGGCAAAGGGAGGTTAGTAATGGTTTAGTTTTAACAAAATAAAATTTTATGTTCCTTAAATACATGAAGTCACCCTGAGCGACCATTAACAAAGTGAGGTCAAGGAAAGGTACTGGCAGCTTCAGCAGTGCGGTCAGAGTTCATGGGTAACTGGTATGTTGACAGCACTCCTGCAATCTGGTGTTGACAAAGGGTGCAGCATCCCCCCTGACATCTGGAACCCAACCTGTGCCTGGGATCTGGTAGCTCCTCTTATTATTATTTTGTTTCCAATAGGAGTTTGTTCAGCCCATGTTCCCATCAGCTGGGTCCAATTCCTCTCTACCCCTGTGAAAGAATCACAAATTCTAAATTAGAGGTGTCTGAGCTCACAAGGGCCTCTCTCTACTCATCTTAAGTTTCTTCCATTGTGTTTCTCATGCCCACCACCAGCCTCCAATTCGATCTTCAATGGTGGATATTCAATGGAGATAGCGACCATGTCTTCTATTTCATCCATTCAACAAGTACCAATCAGCTACTTGGTTGTACCAGGTGCTTTGGGGAATACAAAACACGGGAAAGTCACAGTTTCTACCTTCAAGGAAGAGGTGGTAACTGCTAGTGACTACATTGCCTTTACTTTATGTAACCATCAATATTTTTAATGCTATTTTAGACACTAGCTCAATTGATATCCACATTGGGCCTGTGGGGGAGGTAGACCTAGTTAGTCTATTGTGTTCCCACTTGTGGAATGAATAAACTGAAGCTCAGAAAGGCTAGTTCACTACCCCCATGCCACACAGACTATTGGTGGTAAAACTTCGGCTAAAACTCCTACTTCTTTGTTTTTGCACATCTGCCAGTAGGCAGTTAGCATGCACATGCTCACACGAGGCCTCTCCTGCCAGCTCATCTGAAGGAGTTAATCATGCTCACTCCTCTCTGGCCCTGCCCAGTGTAGTATCAAACACTTTCCCCAACCCCCAATTTGCACAGTTTAAGCAAACATAGGTTCATGAAAGTAGTGTCCACACTGCCTTGTTGAAAACCAAACTAAGAAAATGATTAAGGCAAGCAAAACATGATGAGAAAAAAAAAAATGATACGTAGCCAAATGTTCACAGGAGGAGGGGCCTAACTGCAGGAAGTAGCTCCTTAAACTACTCAGTGCCCCATACAGGGTTCTGCCCCCAGAGAGAGCTCCATGAAGGAAGCATCCGTTCAGTGAGTAGATCTTGCTTGTGGTTTTAATGACAATATATCATACCATACCAGTTGCTGTCAAGTCGACTCTGATTCATGGTGACTTCATGCATAGTACTGTGCTTCACAGGTTTTTCAATGCTGATTTTTCTGAAGTAGATTGCCAGGTCTTTCTTCCAAGGTACCTCTGGTTAGACTTGAACCTCCAATCTTTTTGTTAGGAGCTAAGCACGTTAACTACCTGCATCACCCAGGGATGTCAAACAAAATAGAGGCTCATATTTGGATACAACATTGTCCTACCGAATCCCTGGGGTAATGAGGCTGTCCTATCCCAGGACTCAGCAGAAAACTGATTTCATGTCTGGAAAGCACCCTCAGCCTTTTATCTCTAACCGAAAGGGATCACACAGGAGTGTGTTTGGAATGTCCCTCCACTGCTAGGGACAGGGTTCTAGGGTGAAAACTGGAGTCAGATAAACTAAACTGATGAGGACCTTGGGTTTCCCACTTCCCTTTTCACAAGCCAACTCATTTCTCCCATGGCTCAGTCATGTCCTTCAGGATGCTAGTGCACCTCTGAGGACACTTCATGGATTTAGAAGCCCAGGCTGGGGGTGGAGGGGTGTGGGAAGGGTGAGAAGGAGCCAGTTGCTGCCACCTGGTCTTCACTCCCACAGCACTCAGTGGGGGTGGAAGTGGGCCATAAACTTAAAGAGCTGAAGAGTCCATATGGACGGAAATGACTTCTAAGGAGGAGGCAGGGCCCTGGAGGACTTGTGTGGATTTTTCTTATGGGGAGCAGCAGAAGAGAAATGACTCAGGATCTGGGGAAGTGTTGTCCCTGGATGGCAGTGGTTTTCAGACTTGAGCAAAGGCCTGTTAGAACACAGATTGCAGGGCTTTGCCCCATAGCTTCTGATTCAATAGGTCTGAGGAAAGGCTTGACAGTTTGCATTTCTAACAAGTTTCCAGAGGATGCTGATGTTACTGGTCCAGACTCCACACTTTGAGACTCACTAAACTTTCTAGAGGAAAAGACAATTTGACTTGCTGTGTAAGGAGGTTCAGACTTTCATGTAGGCAGGAAGATGAGCAGATCACTGTCTACGAAGATCTCTCTGTAGTGGTCTGGAAGACTCAAGCCAAGAAGTGGAAAAAATGATTTCTCAGTCTTCTTCCTTCCACCTCATCAGAAAAAGGGGAGAAGTCAAGGATTAAGCTAGGGATCAGCTCTGGTAGCATAGTTCCTAAGGCACTTGACTGCTAACCAGAAGGCTAGCGGTTCAAACCCATCAGCCACTCCTTGGAAGGAAGATTGGGCAATCTACTTCTGTAGTGATACTGCCTCGGAAACCCAAGGAGGGGTCGCTATGAGTCGGGTCCAACTCGATGGTACATAACAACAACAACAACAGGAGTAGTGAAGTGGGTCCTCCTGGAAGTGGAACCTGAGATGTGTGTGTGTGTGTATTGGGTAGATGCAGCTGATCTTTCTCTGCCTCAGAAGTTTGTCAGAAAAGCCAATTCTGCTTCCAGATCCTACTGTTTGACCTCAAATAAGTGTCCACAGAGTTTTAGGCCTCTCTTCTTCTACTATAAAAGTAATTTCATGGGAATCCTTTGCCCTGTTTCTCCTCCACCCAACCAAACCCATCTCTTCCATGAAGGCTTCCCTGGCTGCTGGGCCTTCCTTTGTCTGTGCCTCTGGCTCTCCCCACACCACAGAGACCGGACCACATGTGCCCTTTCTCCTATTTAGCCTTCAGTGACCCTCACCCGGTAGAGCCACAGCAGGCTTTCAGTAAATAATTCTGAGCTGAATAGGATTTAGAGTAGAGCAAGTAGTACTAGGAATGGAAGGCAAGGGATGGCAAGGCCATGGGCTCCCACCACTATGCTAAAAGTGGAAAGTACAATCACAGCCACGGAGTGTTGGCCTTCTTCCTTCTCTCACCATCTGCTTTGCAAGAAAGAGAGCAGAGAGAGGCCACAGCACCCTACTCACTTACTGAAGTCACAGATTAAGGCAGTCAGGGATGGGAGGGTTAGGGAAGGAGGCAGACCTTCTATTCCAATGAATGTCCCCCTAGCTACCCCTGTGCTTCAGGCTCCAAATTTAAGATACACTCTGACCTTCATCCCCCACATCCAATCCCTGAAGAAATCCATCCAACTCTCCTTTGAGCACATACTCAAAGCCACGTACTTGTCGCCACTTGGCCAGCTGCCCTGGTCCAGGCCACTCTCTTCACTTGCCTAGACCACTTCAGTAGACTCACTTGATGTTCTGCTTCAAATTCTATTTCCTCTAAGTCATTCTAGCCAGAGTGCTATTTCAAAAATGTAAACTAGTTACGCTGCTTAAAGCCTTTCAAAGTTTTCCCATCACTCTTGAATAAAATTCATCTCCTTGCCATGGTCTCCCAGACTCTACTTGAATGAGTCCCAAATTTGGTCCCATGTACCAAAACATGTCTTGCAATTCTCCTGCTTGTTCCCTGTACTGTGGCCACATCAGCCCCCCAGGAACTCCTGAACCTTGTCCCCTCTGGCATCTAAAAGTGAAGGGCACACCCAGGGAGTTGGGCCACTGACCGTTAGATGGTTGATTGATTGTTGGAGACAACATTAACCCAAAGAGGAATTAGAAAGAAAGGGTTTTCAGCCCCATGGCAAGCCAGAGGGGTCATATTTTAGAGTAAATGTCCCCTCAATCTGTTAGTCCACCCAGCAGTGAACACAGCTACCTCCAAGGCCCAGAGAAGCAGGGATTCCTCACCTTCCCTTGAGAAAGCCTGAAGTCCTGCCTCCTGTATGGGTGGTGGGGAGGCTGGGTTGGCATTCATATCACCACCAATGTGAATGTGTCCTTGAAGCTATTCTGCACATAGCCTGTGGGGCCATGTGTAGCACCCTGGTGGAGTTAACAGGATCAATTTCTAAAAGGGGCTGGGAAAGGTACCTCATCTTGGGAGGAGGAGACAGTGAAGGTCTTGTCTCCTTGGAGACAAGAGAATGACTGTCCACTCTCATTGATACCCTAAGGGTCCACTTTACTTAATGCTTTTGTATTACAAAGGTCCCTGACTAATGTACTAAACCCTAAGATATCAATGAGAAGCAAAACGACCATATCTGGTCCTGACAGCACCAGCCTCACCCCTGATCCTGCATCCCATCCTTATGGGTTATTGAACTGATAGACCAACACTTCCCTCATTGTTGCCTACTGAGTCCACCTGAACTCATGGTGACCCCTGTACCACACAAGGAATCTCTGCCAAGTCCTGTGTCATGCCCATGGTGGGTTTGACCATTGTGATCCAGAGTTTTTATTGGCTGATTTTCAGAAGTAGATTGTCAGGCCTTTCTTCCTGGCCCTTCTTAGTCTACAAGCTTTGCTGAAATCTGCTCAGCAAAATAACAATGCACAAGCCACCACTGATAGATGAGTGGTGGTTGTGCCTGGGATGCATTGGTCAGGAATCAAACCAGGGTCTCCTGCATGAAAGGTGAGAATTCTGCCAGAGTCATCAATGTCCTCACACCTCCCTCATAGGTAAATGAAAATAGCTGTAAGTCACCTAGCACAGTGCCTGCCATAGATAATACTATTATCATGTGTTCTGTTGATGGGACTGGAGTGAGAATGGAACAAAGGGAACTTCCTGGACCTCTAAAATTATACTCAAAGGTGAAATAATTGGAAGAAAGAATAGAAAAATGGGGAATGATAGTATTACTTCTTGATTTGCTTCTAATTTGGAGATACTGGCAGAGGGCTGGCTGCTGGGAGCCAGTGGGGCAGGGTGAGACCAGCACTGATGCAGAGCCAGGAGGGCTGGGGTCTCCAAGCTGCTCTGCCATGGCCAGGGGCTTGGCTCAGACTCTCTGCCTCCACTTCCCCTCTGGAAGTGAAGAGGCCAGGCAGAGGGCACCCCAGTCCTGCTCCCTCCCCATGCTTTGAGTCTGGGATTCTATTTAGGAAGGCAAGAACCAGCAGCCCATCTGGTTCCCATTGAGGAAGCTGCATTTTCTCAAGTGCCGCCTCCCCCAGCAATCCACAGATTCCCGCCATGTGACTCCATCTTCTCCCAATGGTGTTCTGTTTTATGGCTTGTTGTTCTGTGTGCGTGATTTGAGTTTGGGGACTTTTTTTATCCCCCACACACAGATTTCCCTCCCTCTTCCAGAAAACGTGGAGCCTGAACTTTTGACTGCCTGAAACCCCGGGGGCGTGGGCAGGCGATGAGGCGTGTGGGAAGGAGGAGATGGATGTCTTGCCTGTCTCCTACTGCCTATTCTCGGCTTCTTCATTCATTTCTTCTCTGTTTGAAGCGCTCGTCCTGAGGGCCTCTCACATGAATCAGTTGAGAGCGCAGACCAGAGAGGAGGCTGGGGAGAAGGAATCGGTTTGGTTCAACAGTTCAACCGATGTTTATTGAGCTGCCTGGGCCTGTATGTACAAGAGCTTAAGGAGGCCACACGCTGGTGGTGAGAGGCGCAGGGCACAAATAACTCCGTTCAAGGGTAAGAGCCCACATTGGGCTGTTCACAGGGCCCTGTGAGAACAGAAGAACATAAGCTACACCATGGCAGGGGACGGACTATAGAAAAAGTTTTCTGAAAGATGCAATACCCATTCATTGGTTCATTCATTAATTCTACAATTGTTAGGTCTAATAAAGATGCCAGGAGTTTCTGGGTGGTGAAAAAAGTTTGGCTGCTAACTGAAAGGTTGAAGGTTCAAGTCCACTCAGAGGTGGAGGTGCTTGAGAAAAAAGAAAGGCCTAGCACACTACTTCCAAAAAATCAGTCACGGAAAATGCCATAGAACACAGTTCTACTCTGATGCACGTGGGATTACCATGAGTTGGAATCAACCTGACAGCAACTATTCTTTTATCAGGTCCCAGGCCCTGTGCTAGGCAAGGCACTGCATATAGAGTAGAGTGTAAAAGCAACATGATCCTTGTACTCACAAAAGGGAGCTTACAGTCTAGAAGAAGAGAAGACATCAAGTAGATAATAATCAACATATATATCGTTATAACATGTGAAAATGCTAAGTGCCATTATAAAGAGGATTCATTTAAATTAACTAGCCTAAGACATTTGACTGCAAATCAGAAGGCTGGTGGTTCAAACATGCCAGTCACTCCTTGGAAGGAAGATTGGGCAATCTACTTCTGTAGAGATACTGTTTCAGAAACCCAAGGAGGTGTCGCTATGAGTCAAACTGACTCAAAGGCAGTGAGTTTGGTTTGATTTGGTATCCCTTAAGGACATTTAAGCAAGATTGAAGATTGAAGGAGTTAGTAGAAAGAAGAGTACTTATACCTTCAAGCAGGGAAATGTGGGAGGAACATAGAGGATAGAGGCAAGATGATCCAGGAGAGGTAGGCAAGGGCCAGATTTTCCAGGTCATGGTGGGTCCAGATTCAGCCTGAGTTTGCGGTCTGGGTCATTCTGAGGTCAAGTTCAGGCATCAGTCTGAAGCTAGGCTTAGTGTTCAGGATGGGGACAGGGTCATGTCTTTGATGCCAACATTAGTGGTCAATCTGAGGACAGGGTTAGGATCAGTCATTCATCAAAGTCATCTGCCAGGTTGACTCCTCAGGGATATAGGGATGGGCCTAATATCAACTCTGCTCTCCTGGCATTTATGGTTGAATGGAAAGTATAGTCATTAAATAAGTAATTGTCTGAATAGTTCATTAATTACATTTGCAGTGAGAGCTATGAAGAAAATGCTAGGTACCCTGAGACCTCAGAGTTGCTATGGCTATGTAGCAGATCTTCCCACAACTTCATGGCTTAAAACAACTATTTTATTATGCTCACAATCCTTTGGGTCAGTACTTAGAAAGGGCATAGCAAGGG
Source organism: Orycteropus afer afer (assembly GCF_000298275.1). Taxonomy (NCBI): domain Eukaryota; kingdom Metazoa; phylum Chordata; class Mammalia; order Tubulidentata; family Orycteropodidae; genus Orycteropus; species Orycteropus afer. The sequence continues at coordinate 11,801,846 of NW_006921652.1, forward strand.
TGGCTTGCCCTTGTTGTATAGTACTTCAGCCGGCTGGACCCAAAGGCTGGAGGTGAGTCGGTAGCTAGAGGCTAGAATCATCTGACTGTTCCTTCACTCATAGGTCTGGCACCTCGGCCAAGATTGACCACCAGAGCACCTACATGTGGCCTTTCCATGTGGCTTGGCTTCCTCACAACATGGCAGCCTCAAGGTATTTGGATTCCTTCCATGGCTACTAGGGCTTCAAGCAAATTTATTATGGAAAACAGAAAGAAGCTGTGTCACCTTTTATAACCCAGTCTCAAAAGTCACACAGCATCACTGCTACACTCTATTAACCAAAGCAATCAAAGCCCACAAAGAGACCAGGATCTGGGAATTAGACTCCGTTCCTGATGGGAGGACAGGGCAAGGTCACATTATAGAAGAGTATATGGGTTGGGAAGTATTTGAAAATCTTTGGAAAATACCATTTGCCACAGATACCAGCAAAGGAAGGGCCATTTGGGCTGTGGTAGGGGATCAGTCCCTGAACAATATTAGAAAGAGGGGAAGAGAGTTTCCCTCTGGAATGCACACTGGTCTCTTCCACAGTGGGACCTAACCGCTTAACAAGCAGCCCTAAGCACTCAGGACTCACTGTGGGTAGGACGGGGAAGAGTCATCATAGCATAAGCTCTGCAACTGATCAGATTCTAAACACTTCCTCTTCTGGGCAGTGCAGACAGAGGGCTGATCATTTCCTAGGTTTTGGCCCAATTCTTTACTCTACCATCAGTTTTTCCTTTATGCAATGGGGGTCAAAGTCTACTGGCCTGGGCAGGTTGGAGGCCAGCATACTTCAAAACTGATTTCAAGCTCCTCCCTTGTGCTTGGAGCTTTGGAGCCAAGAACTTTGGAGAACCTCTGGTGGCATACTGGTTAAAGCATTCAGCTGCTAACCAAAAGGTCAGCATTTTAACCCCTCAACTGTACCTTCGGGAAAAGGTGAGGCAGCCTGCTTCTGTAAAGATGTACAACCTTGAAAACTGTACGGGACAGTTCTCCTCTGTCCTATGGGGTCACTATGAATTGGAGTCCACTCGATGGCAGTGGGTTTGTTTTTTTTGCTTTCTAAAGCTTGAGGAAAGGATTCCTGGTTGTGCAGTGGTTAAGCACTCAGCTGCTAACTGAAAGATCAGCAGCTTTAACTCACCAGCTGCTCCATAGGAGAAAAATGTGGCACTCTGTATCTATAAAGATTAAACCCATTGCCATCGAGTCAATTATGACTCATAAACCCTATGAGGCAGTTCTACCCGGTCCTACAGGGTTGGTTGGTGGCAGAGCGTGAGGAAGCTACAGGTGAGTCTTTAATTAGTTGCCATATTTTAAAAACCCTTGGTGCCTTACAGATGGTACTTGTTAATAATTAGTTGCTGATTCAATTAGAAGCTTTGGGCATCAAATTCCATGTGAAACATACCAGGGAACTCCTTGATTTAGTGGAATGCTCCCGTAAAGTCTTCTGTAAAATGAAAAATATTTTATAGAGTTAAGAATTTCTCCCACTTTATCTTTTTTGAAAATGCAGATGTATATTTTAAGGAAAGCAGAAGCTCTCTGACTTTTCAGTTTCCAGGCTCAGATAAAACATTTCCTTTGCTCATGTTGGCTTTTCTCTGCCATTTGGAGTCTGTCTTCTGTTCTGGGGGGACAAGAGGAAAAGAAATGAGTTCCAACAGCAGCAAGGATTTACATCAGAAAAGGACAGAGTCTGAGTTATGTGGGTCTTTAGGAAAAATAAAAACAGCTGGACCAGGCACTAGCCTCAAAACTGTGAGGATAAAATTGGGGCAGTGCTGGTCCTGCCTCAAGGGACCCCTACCTGATGGGAGTAGAAAGAGACTGGCACAGGATCCCTGGGTGGTGGTCACGGTTTGGCCTCTAGCTCCCTGTGTGGTCTGGGAGCCTCTCTCTGGGGCTCAGTTTCCTCCCGTGGATGAGTTACCTCCAACTGCAACAGCACCCTACCCCATCCAACCCTCCTTCACAATGGCCAGTTGCTCTACATCAGCCCAGTCATGACCCCCCTTCCTCATTGCCCTTGGGAAACTCCCTGAACCTGGCCCCAGGGGCAGGGTCAGGCAGGAAATGTGGCCCAGATGACCTCATGCTGGGTTATTGCCCTTCTGCTCATCTCTCAGCAGTGTGGTGACTCACCTCTGGTGGGGGAAGAAGTAAGCCAAGGTCATTTAAAAACCAAAAGCCCTGTGGGGGTCTTTTGCTTCCAAGGGCTCTGAGAACAGGCTTTTGGCAGCTCTTAGTTCTTCCCTTCCCAGAGACACAGAATGAAAAGCTAGATGTTTGCCAACAAGAGTTGCTATTCCCCTGGGGCAGGTAGAGCATCCAGTCTGCCTCTTCTCACTTCTTCTCACTTCGGTGAGAATGGACACAACCTACCTGGCTGCCCTCTCTTGACCTGTCTTTGCAGTCTCAGCCTCAATCCCTCTGCTTTAGTCCCTGCTTCTCTTCTTTCACCATCCACCACCTCAGTCTGCCCCCAAGTCCCCCCAGAATCTCATACATTTTTGCCTCAGGAAGCTTTGGCTGTATCAAGAAGAGTTCTGTGGCAAAGCAATTTATTGCTCTCTTTATATTCATGAGGTCCCCTATATTTTCCAGCCCCCTTGCAGTTAATTGGGGCCTGGGGACTGGTTTTGACCAATAATTTATTTCTTGGCTGAACACAGAAAATCAGAAAAACCAAACCATTTACCATAAAAAACAACAACAACAAAAAAACTTCACTGTCATTGAGTTGGATTGGGTTTCCCAGGCAGTATCAGTATAGAAGTAGATTGTCCAATCTTCCTTCTGAGGAGTGGTTGGTGGGTTTGAACCGCCAGCCTTCCGGTTAGCAGTCAAATGTCTTAGGCAGCATGCCACCAGAGCTCCTAGTTACTATTAAGTCAGTTCCAACTCCAGGCCACCCCATGTGTTTTACAATAGAACTGTGATCCATAGTGTTTTCCCTGGTGGCATGGTAGATAAGTGCTTAGAACCCAGCAGGAAACATGAGGCAGTCTGCTTCTGTAAAGATTTACAGTCTTGGAAACCAATTGGGCAATTCTACTCCATTTTATAGGATTGCTACCAGTCAGAAGGTTGGGCAATCCTACTTCCGTAGTGATACTGCCTCGGAAACCCAAGGAGGGGTTGCTATGAGTCGGGGTCGACTCGACGGCACATAACAACATAACAACAACACCAGTCAGAATTAACTCACTGGCAACAGGTTGTTTTGTTTTTGTATTCCAAAATAAATCACTAGGCCTTTCTTCCAAGGCCTTTCAGTTAGTATTTAACTGCACCACACAGAGGTTCCTGGACAGAGAAAAACCAAAAAACCAAGCTCACTATTGTCGAGTTGAGTTCGATTGATAATGACTCCTCCTTGGGTTTCTGAGGCGGTATCACTATGGAAGTAGATTGCTCAACCTCTGGTGGCATAGTGCCTAAGACATTTTGACTACTAACCAGAAGGTTGGTGGTTCAAACCCACCAGCCACTCCTTGGAAGAAAGGTTGGGCAATCTACTTCCGTAGTGATATCGCCTCAACAACCCAAGGAGGGGTCGTTATGAGTCAGATCCAACTCAATGGCAGTGAGGTGGGTTCCTTCTGAGGAGTGGCTGGTGGGTTTAAACCACCAGTTTTCTGGTTAGCAGTCAAATGCCTTAGGCACTATGCCACCGGAGCTCCTGAACAGAGAAAAGCAAGTGGAAATTCTCACACTCTGTCTCCTGCTGACACCTGGAAGGTGAACACAGAGACCTCATGTTACAGATTTGTCCTGTCCAATGCAGTGACACTAGCCACATGTGACAATTTAATTAATTAAAATTCAAAATTCAGTTCCTTGGCATACTAGCCATATTCCAAGTTCTCAATAACCATGTATGGCAAGTAGCTAATATACTGGGCAGTACAGATAAGAACATTTCCGTGTTTGCATAAAGTTCTACTGGACAGTACGATTCCAGATGAAAAAGCTCCAAGATGTCAGATTACTATCAGTCTGAGTCCTCAAACTACTGTAAAGGGCAGAGAACCCTGCCAACCCACAGTAGACATGTAGCATGAGCAAGAAATAAATTATAAACTTGCATTATGTAAAGCCACTGAGATTACAGAGTCAATTTGTTACTGCAGAGTCTGATTTATCCTAACACAGCCTACATGTATGAAATAAATAGGGAGTCACATAAATAGACTGGAAGACAACCAAGTTCTAGCTTGTTGGGCAAATGCCGTATGCGATTCAAACAATCCATATAACGTAGAGTTCGTACCATGCTGGCCTTGCAGGGGAGGGAAGCTGGTCATGAGAGAGCACCTGGAGGAGATGAAACTTGGGTTGGACTTTGGAAAATGGGCAGGATTCATACAACCTTGTGGTTTTCATCCTACAGGAATGTTTGGCTGCCCACCTGGGAATGTTGAGATAGGCCAAGGAGAAGGACAGGCATTTTGACAGGAGCACCAGAATGGGCAGAAAATGCAAGCTGTTGGTGGGAACACAGAAGGACTGGACCCTGCAACATTTCATGAGGTTGCAAGTGAAGCTTACGTCAGGTAGGAATTTAGAGGTGAATTTCTCCCTATGTTGCCTAAAATAAGGGGGTAGAACATGTGAAGGATGAAGGATGAACTAATGTTGTTATTACTGATAGTCAAGGGTGGGGTTGACCTCAGGAATGACAAGCCAGAATTCAAAGAGACTGGGGTTTAGGAATTTGACTGGGAAGTGTGGAAATTCACAGGGATGGCATTTTGCTTATGAAATAATCAGTTAATTGGTGATTAATTCACACCATAAGCTAGTTAGCCCCAGAGCTCCTCCCTTCTGAGTCCCAGGGGAAATTTTCCAACATTCTATTTGGCTTCCCCAGCCAGTGTCCTCTTAGCACCTCAGCCTCAGCCTGACCAAAGTGACCCATGTCCCTCACCTGACACCAATATATCAGTGTTCCAAGCTTGCAGCCTTAGCATCCTCTGGGATTCACACCCTGCTCCCCCCACCACACACACACACACACACACACACACACACACACAAGCTCATCACTCAACAGGTTCTGTTGTGACTTCGTCCAGCAATAGCCTCACCTCTACTCCTTCGTCAACCTCTCTGCCACCCCCAGAATCACACTTGACTGTTTCTCACTTAAACCACAGCAGCCTTGAGACTGGTGGCCTCACCTTCCCTCTCTCCACTCCCTCCAACTCATCCTGCATTCCAGCACCAAACAAGATTGCCAGCATTTACCTGGGTTCCATGTCTGCTCAAAAGCCTTCTGGGGATCTCCAAAGGAATCTTGCCTCCTCATCTTGGCATACTACACCTTCCACTTTTGGGCTCCAGCACATGCTCAGCCTGATTTCTTACTTCTCCCTTTGCACAAATGCTACCCCTGCCAAATGGATCACCTCACTGCTGCCTTTGCCCATTATTTCTGTCAGACTCCTCCTGTCCTATGAAGCCTCCTTGATGGTTCTCTTGTCCAGTAATCTCACCTTTCTCCTATTGCCACTGTAGGAGAGGTTCAAAGAGACGGGCTTTGCTGTTGAGGGCAGGGGCTGGTTTCTCTACTTACTGGCTATGTGAATTTAGGGAAGTCGTTTATCCTCTCTGAACCTCAGTCTCCTCATTTCTGAAGTGAAGATAGTATGAGTAGTACTATGAGCTAGTACTTCTCATAGTAACTAATGTCTGGGAAGTCACTTTTTGAACCTTGAAGTAATATGCAGATGGGAGGGAGCACATTGCATTTTTAAATTTCTTTTTGTGAACACATCTTGCTGACTTCCCCCCCTGCCATAGCACCTGTTAATTTGTGGTGTTGTAGTGACTTGAGTGTTGCTATGATGCTGGAAGCTATACCACTGGTATTTCAAATACCAGCAAGGTCATCCATGTTGGACATGTTTCAGTGGAGCTTCCAGACTAAGACAGGCTAGGAAGAAAGGCCTGGTGATCTGCTTCTGAAAATTAGCCAGTGAAAACCCTAGGGAGCACAACAAAATATCTGATATAGTGCCCCTAGGTTGGAAGGCACTCAAAATGCACAGTGGTAGCCAACAATAGAGTTGAGCATACCAACAATCATGGCGCAGAACTGAGCAACATTCCATTCCTTTGTACGTAGGGTTGACGTGAGTCAGAGACCATTCAGTGGGAACTAACAACAGCATCTAGTTCACAAGGACTCATCAATGATGGTAAACGTGAGGCATTTGAGGTCTTACTTCTCCTCTTGGAGTGAGGTGTTTCTGACAGCAAGAATGTTCTGTTGGAGCTGAGGAGCTCACTACTCTCTCCTGCCTCAGGTTTTGCAGCTGTAAAATGAGAATTTGAACAAGGAGGCTCCGAGGGTGGCTCAAAGAGAATGGCCTGGCCTGACCTCCTCTGACCACTGCCTGCAGGTGATGGTAGTACTCAGAGCAGTTGAGAGCAGGGAAAAGCTGAGATAACTTCTCTTTGTTTCTAGCTGTCTCTGGTAAGTGTTCCTGGGAAGGAAGAAACAAAATGAAAATGGGGGCCAGTAGTGAGTATCACTGGACTTCTGTTTCTGATGCTACACGTATTATTGCTCGGAGGAAAACCCGTACCTCTGTCACCTCCTGAATGACTGACAAGGGGTTCCTATTGACTTTTAGAATAAAATCCAAATTCTTTTTTGTCACCAAGGCCCTAAGTGATGTGGACCCAGTCAGCCTCTCCAGCCTCCTCTTCCTCCATATCCTACCCTAGTTCTTGGCAGTCCAGCTACCCTGGCTTTTCTGCTTCCTGGTATGGGGTCTGTTCCCAGAGCCTCAAGACCCTTGTACATGCTATTTCTTTGACCTAGAATCCTACATTCTCCTGATTAATGTCAACCCAGCCTTCAGGCCATAGCCCAAAGATGAATTTCTCAAACAACTACTATATCCCCACTGCCATAGATCGGGGTCCCAGTTGTGTACTCTCATTGATCACTGTCCTTTCCTCAACTCTTTCACCATTAGCAATCATATACCAACATGATTATTTGTTTAATAGGTATTTTCCCTACCAGAATGTAAGCTCCATGAGGGCTGGGGCCAAATCTATTTAGTTCATTTATTTAGTCTCCAGCAATGAATCTGTGAAGGTATTCAATAAAGGTTTGAGGAATGAATGAATGAATGAGTAAATAAATGAATAGGCAAGATGAGGTATTTTTTCAATCACGGCAAAAAGATCCTCAGCACCACATGGGCTGATCACGTCTCCAGGCCCATCTCCCCATAATTACCTCTATACTCTACCATTGCCCCTCTATACTCTCATGGGCTTTCCCTTATGGCATCAGCTGTCCCAGACCTTGCACTGAGCCAGTCTGGGTCTGGGCTTGTGGTGAATAAATAGCTCTGATCCATATGGACCTTGCATTGCCCAATAGCTGGACTTAGACACTTGGAATCTGTGAATCTGATTTCCCCAGGCCTCAGTCCCTTCTGTCAGCTGCTGCCTCTAATCCTCTGGTGGGGCCTCTGGGTCAGAGCCAGGACTCTGCCACCCTCGGGAGTCTTTCACCTCCCACAGTCCTCAAGCCCCCTCAACTCATAATCTCTCCTCCAAGATGTAAAAATAAGTTTCAAGTAGAGACATCATTACTTCAAGCACCCTCTTGGCAAATTCTTTTATTGGCCCCAGTTTACAAAGCCAGTCTTCTTATAATGGAGCTTCTTAAAGCAGGGCCCACCTGTGAAAATAATGCCCTCTTTAGGGATTGAGCAGGGCATGGAAGGGCAGGAACCAGCCCCTTAGCTACTCCCAGAGGAAGGGAGGGGAGGAGGTTCAGCAGAGTTTAAGAAATGGTCTTTTCCTAAAGAGAGGGAAATTACCTCTAGGCAACAACTCCTGATGGTAATTAACACTTTCAAGCCCTCGTGGAGGCAACCAGTGAAGGCATTCTGGCCCAAGTGCACGCTTGGATATGGGGACTCTTCTTTGTACATTGAATCTAATGTACTAATGGGATATTTGATGTGCTGAAAATATTTCTCCCTCCACCCCCCTAGACCTCTGAACAGACGGCCTTGCCTCTGCTTGTCTGAGGAGGCAAAGAGTGAAGTCCCTTTATATATAAGGCTCAGGGGTGGATCACCCAGTAAGCAAGGTAAGCTTGTGCTTACTTGTGCTTGCTTACTAATCTGTAGTGAACAATTTCACATATTTTCCACCACAGATTACTGGGTACTCTGTCCCTGTCAGGGATCGTAAATTTGAAAGGAGGAAGGTACCGTGGGGTTGGGAGACGGATGCCAGCCATACCAAGAAGCAGAATCTTTGATGTGGTGAAAAATTGTGAAATTGTTCGCTACAGATTAGTAAGTAAACACAAGTAAACCTGTGCTTACTTTGCATATTGGGTGATCCGACACTGACAAGGCTGCCTGCACCAGCCTATCCTGGCCTCAGGCCTTCCTCCTGGTCAAAATGGGAGAACTGTCCCCTGTTCACTCTAAATCTCCACACACACACTCCAGCTCCATCCCCCGATGGGAGTCGCCCCCCACCCCCCCACCTCCTCCCACCTTCTCAGGACATCCCTCAGCCATTAGGATTCCCCTCCCCCCCCATTACTTAATCCCTCACTTTCTGTTTGCCTTCCCATAACTGTTTCTGATGCTCAATGTCAACCATATCAAAGCAGTGCCACCCTCCAGCTCCTGCCTCCTCCTCCCATTCACAGCCACTTTCTTGGAAGCACACACACTCACTGTCTTTCCTTCCTCACCCTTACTTTCTCCTCAGCTCATAGTAGTGTGACTTTTGTCCCCACCACTTTCCCTGAAAATGCTCTAAGTGACCCTATAAAATCTTTACCACAAAATCCAATTTTAGTAGCATTTGTTCCTGTGTTGAGATGCTCCTCTTCCTTGCTATTCCCTGAGTTGCCTCCTGCTTCTCTGCCTGCACCTTCTCATTCTCCATTGGGGACCCTCTTCAGGATTCTTTCTTCAATGCTTTTCTTTTCTTTTTTTCTTCTCATGCTCCCATGGCTTCAGTGATTTTAGCTCCTTTATTTACAACCCAGATCTCTTACCTGTGTATCGGATCTATCTATTCACTCACTCATTCAAGGAGCAGAAAGAAGGCCTGTGTGGCTAGAAGGTCTTGAGGAAGTGGATGGATGATTGGCAAAACTTATATCAGAAAGGTGAGCAAGGAAGGGCCTTATGGTATACACCAGGGGTTAGCAAACTTTTTCTGTAAAGATTCAGATAGTGAACATTCTAGGCTTTGTGGGCCATAAGATCTATGTCACAACTATTCAGCTCTGCCAGTGTAGTGCCAAAGGAGCTCTGGTGGCTCAGTGCCTAAGGTATTTGACTGCTACTAGAAGGTTGGCGGTTCAAACCCACCAGCTGCTCCATAGAGGATGGGGCAATCTACTTCCATAAAGATTTACTGCCTCTGAAACCCAATGGGGGTCATTATGAGTTGGAATCGACTCAATAGCAGTAGACTGTAGTGAAAAAGCAGTTACAGGCAATACATATAAAATGAATGGGTGTGGTTGTGTTTCAATAAAACTTTATTTACAAAACCAGACGGTGAACCAGATTTGACTTGTGGGCTGTAGTTTGCCAACTCTTGGTCTATACCACAATGTTTTGCTTTTTTTTTTTTTTAACTCCTCATTTGCCCCTCTCCCCAACCTTTGGTCTCCCCAATCATTGGTAACCACTCTGGTGGCATAGTGCCTAAGGCATTTGATTGCTAACCAGAAGGCTGGCAGTTCAAACCCACTAGCCGCTCTTCGGAAGGAAGGTTGGGCAATCTACTTCTGTAGCGATACCTCCTCTGAAATCCAAGGAATGGTCTCTGTGAGTTGGATCCAACTCAGCAGCAGTTTGTTTGAGAATCTTCCATTGTTTCAATGCATTGGCCTAGCTAATTCATGTAAGTTGTTGTTGTTATTTGCCCTCGAGTCGGACCCGAATCATAGTGACCCCTCCTTGAGTTTCTGTGGCAGCATCACTACAGAAATAGATGCCCAACCTTCCTTCTGAGAGGAGCAGCTAGTGAGTTTGAACCACCAGCCTTCTGGTTAGCAGTCAAGTGCCTTAGGCACTATGCTACCAGAGCTCCAATTCATGTAAGTAGGATTACACAATATTGGTTCTTTTGTGTCCGACTTATTTCAGTGAGCATAGTGTTTTCAAGGTTCATCCATGTCATAACATGTATCAGAATTTCATTTCTCTCTTTTTCAAAGCATTCTTTTTTTTGCAAGTTTGTGGTCACTGCTTGGTCACAGCCAGCTACCCAGAGAGACCCAGTAGTTGAACCTGCGGGCTTGGGACCATAGTTGCAGGGGACATCAAGCTCAATTAGCATAACATACTATACAAAACATTGTTCCACCTCCTACCTTGGTGAGTAGTGACTGGGATCTTAAAAGCTAGCAAGCTGCCATCTAGATGCAACGATGGGTCTCTCCTCATCCAGAGCAAAGAAGAATGAAGAAAACCAAAATTCACGGAAACAATTAGTCCTAGCGACTGGCACAGCATCTGAACTGCAGCCTATACAACTATGAGACCAGAAGAAATAGATGGTGCCCGGCTATCACTGTCATCCACTTTGAAGAAGATCTATGTAGGAGATCCTTGATAGAGAGGGAGAACAATGTGGAACAAAACTCAAAATCATTTGGAGGAAAAAAAAGTGGGACCAGGTTTGCTAGTCTAATAGAGCCTGGTGGAACCACTGAGACTATGGCCCCTAACGCCCTTCAGGTCTGCAATTGAACCCACATCTGTGGTTTCCAGCCAAACAAAATATAGGCATATGAGTTGAACATTTACCTCAAGTAGATACATGCCTTGGAGAGAACAATCATGGGAGAAAGAAGGGCTGCTTATGCACAGGGAGACAGCTCAGGGGACAGGAGCCCATGGAGGGATGGACACTGGGAAGAGGTACTGTTGGGAGGAGGTGGGAGGGGAGTTGTTGCATTGTGGTAAACTGTGGTCAATGTCATGAGACAAAGTGTATGGAAAGTGAATTTGCTCTGTAAATCTTCATCCAAATCACAATAAAAAAAATTATTTTTTTTATTGTGGTAAATATATAGGTAAAAACATATTTGCCATTTCAATAAACTTCACACAAACAGTTCAGTGACTTTAAATATATTCATCATGTTTCTTGAACATCACAATTAAGCATTCCTGAATTTTTCTATCACTCTTATAAGAAGCTCAATGTCCTCTAAGTACTGTGTCTTCCTTTCCCTTCCCTCCCATGAACCATCCTCGGTAACTACTAATAAACCTTGATTTCTCTACACCAGCCTAATCTGCCTATTCCACATAAATGAGATGAAATAATATGTGCCCTTGTGTGACTGACATATTTCACTCAGCATAATGTTTTCAAGGTTCATCTATATTGTAGCATGTATCAGAACTTCATTTCTTTTTAAAAATAATTTACTGTAATTTTTGTTGTTGAAAGTATAAACTAATTCAATGATTTCTACATGTACAATTCAGTGACACTGATTACATTCTTCAATTGTGTAACCATTTTCAAACCCTTGTCTGAATCATTCTTCCACCATTAACATAAACTCACTACCATCTAAGTTTCCTATTTAACCTTTTAAGTTTCTGTTATTAATCTGATCCCATGAAGACATTCTTTGCTAATTAAGCCAAACTATGATCAGGTTTAAAGAAAACTTCAGGGGATATTTTAGTTTAAGGTTTAAAGATTATCTCAAGGCAATAGTTATGCTGGTTCACCCAGATTCAATGGCTCCAGAAAGTCTGGAGTCCATAAGAATATGATGAGGATTCTTCTTTAGAATCCTTGATCAAAATGTCAAGTAATGATAGCTGGGTACTATCTGGTCTCATGGCAAAGCAGTTGTTCATGGAGACTATTAGGCATATATTCCATTGTCTCCTAACTCTCCTTCTTCCTCTGTTGCTCCTGGTGAATACAGACCAATTGTACCTTGGGTGGCCACTTGCAAGATTTTAAGACCCTACAGTCACTACACAACAAGCTAGAAGATAGACTAGGAGCACTGAACATGGTATTATGCCAATTAACTGAGATGTCCTGTGAAACCATGACCCTAAACCTCCAAACCAAGGAACCAAATCCCATGGGTGTTTGTGCCATTGAGTTGAACATGACTCATAGCGACCCCTCCTTGGGTTTCCGAGGCAGTATCACTACAGAAATAGATTGCCCCATCTTCCTTCCGAGGAGTGGCTGGTGGGTCTGAACCTCCAGCCTTCTGGTTAGCAGTCAAGTCCAGTGCTTTAGGCACTATGCTACTAGAGCTCCTATATATATATGTGTGTATATATATATATATATATACACACACACACACACCACAAACACACACACACACACATATATATATATGTTCTTGTTATTGTCACGTGCCATCGAGTCGGACCCAACTCATAGCGACCTCTCTTTGGGTTTCCGAGGTAGTATCACTACAGAAGTAGGATTGCCTAACCTTCCTTCCGAGAAGTGGCTGGCTGGTGGGTTTGAACCACCAGCCTTCTGCTTAGCAGTCAAGTGCCTTAGCCACTAAGCTACCAGAACTTATAGATAGATAGATAAATAGATAGATATAGATAGATAAAGATATATAGATATCTCAAGTTGTGCAACCATTTTCACCAAAAATTCTACTTTTTACAGGTAAACAGCTATTGATATCAATTATATCAATTGACTGTGCAATATTTACCCTTCACCAATGTAAATTCTTCATCGCCATAAACAGAAACTCAATACTCCAAAGCAATAACCACCTTTTCCCCCTCCTGCTCCCGCTCACCCCTGGTAACCATTAATAGAACTTCATTTATTTTTATGATTGAATAATTTTCCATTGTAGGTATAGCTCACTGTAATTGTTAAGGTTGTATGTCAACCTGGTTCGGTTATGATTCTAAGTGATTTAATAGCAATGATGTAGTCATCTTCCAGGATGAGATACGATAAAATGTAATCATCTTCATTATGAGATCTGCTAGTTGAAAGGGAATTCCCTACAAGGTGTGGCTTGCTTCCAATATATATGGAAAACTCTGACAGAGTTCTCTGGCTTTCTGATGAATATAGAAACTCCATCTGGCTCATCATCTCCAATTCCTATCCCAGACTTGAATCAGTGGGCTGCTATATTACCTGCCAGTCTTAGATTCATCAGCCTCTGAAGCCAGCAGCCTGCTTCATTGCCTGCCAATCTTGGCATTTCCAATTGGCTGTTCCTCAGCATTTCAAGCCCAATATGTCCAGAACAGAGCTTATCATCTCTTGTTTGTTAAGCTTCTATCTCAGGGACTCACCAAGTCTTGTTATCACAAATTCTCTAACAGCTGTTGAATCCATGGTCTTCTCTCCACCTTCACTGACATTTCCCTCATTCAGAGATCCATCTGTTGTCACCTGGATTACTACCAGTTTCCTAATTTGTGTCTGTCATGCTATGTTTACCCTCTTCCAATTTTTCCTTCATATGTATAGCCTAAGCAACCTTTCTAAAATGTGGACCCAACATGTTACTCTCTTTCTTAAAACCTTCCCATCCTCCCCATGACCCTCAAGATAGGGTTCAGAATCCTTAGCACAGCCAATAAGGCTGTCAGGACCATAACAACTTAGCTCCTCCTACCAAAACAACCTTTCTTCTTGCTTCTTTCTCTAGTGGAGCCTGCTTTTTGCCCCATGCTCATCCCAGCTCTCAACATGCTCACTAGATAAAATTTTGTTCAGTTTTCCATGCTCCTACTCTCTTCTAGACCATTTTAGGAATTAGTATATGATCAAGAACTAATGATACTGTAGAAAGAAGTCCAGGTTGCACTGGAGGTATTGGCAAAAAACAAGTTTTAGGAACTGACAAAATACCAATTAAGATGTTTCAACAAACAGATGCAACATTAGAAGCTATCACCATGCCAAGAAATTTGGAAGACAGCTATCTTGCCAACCAACTGGAATAAATCTATATTTGTGCACATTCCAAAGAAAGATGATCCAACAGAATACTGAAATTATCAAACAAAATCACTAATATCACATGCAAGTAAAATTTTGCTGGAGATAATTCAGTAGTACATCAACAGGGTACTGCCAGAAATTTAAGCCGGATTCAGAAGAGGACTTGGAATGAGGGATATCATTGCTGATATTAGATGGACCTTGGCTGAAATCAGAGAATACCAGAAAGATGCTTATCTGTGTTTTATTGACTATGCAAAGGTGTTCAACTGTGTGGATCATAACAAATTATGGATAATACCATGTTATTGTTGTTGTTCTTAAGTGCCGTCGAGTTGTTTCCAGCTCATAGCGACCCCATGCACAGCAGAACGAAACACTGCCCGATCCCGCGCCAGCCCCACAATCCCTGCTATACTTGAGCCCATCAT
>NW_006921652.1:11819646-11831780 GCF_000298275.1 Orycteropus afer afer
CTCTGGGTGGGCCTGAGTTTCCTCTCCTCACCTAATCCCTTTGGCTGATTTCTCTTCTCTCTGGCTTCCTGGCTTTTAATCCCCTTTCTCCTGCTCTTCCTACCTGCTACTTTAGACGTCCCTGAGTTGTCTCTCCTCACCTGTAACCCTGGGGCTGATAATACCATGGAGAATGAAAATCCAGAACCCTTACTTGTGCTCGGGAGGAAGCTGAACATAGATGAAGAGGTAATCATTTGAAAAATCAGAAAAGGTGTGTATGAGGGTTGTATCCTTTCACCATACTTATTCAATCTGTATATTGAACAAATAATTTGAAAAGCTGGACTACATGAAGAAGCAAATAACATCAAGATTAAAGGAAGACACATAAAAACCTGCAATATGCAGATGATACAACCTTGTTTGCTAAAAGCAAAGAGGACTTGAAGCATTTACTGATGAAGATCAAAGACTACAGCCTTCAATATGGATTACACCTTAAATAAAGGAAACAAAAATCCTCTCAACTGGACTAATAGACAACATCATGCTAAATGGAGAAAAGATTGAAGTTGTTAAGGATTTAATTTTATTTAGATCCACAATCAATGCCCATGAAAGCATTACTCAAGAAATCAAATGACATATTGCATTGGGCAAATATACTGCAAAAGACCTCTTTAAAGTGTTAAAAAGCAACGATGCTACTTTGAGGACTAAGGTGCACTTAATCCAAGCCATGGTATTTTCAATCACCTCATCTACATGCAAAAGCTGGACAATGAATGAGGAAGACCGAAGAAGAACTTCTTTCAGGACAGGCCTTTGAATGGTGTTAGTGAAAGCTATTGAATGTACCACGGACTGCCAGGAGTACAAATAAATCTGTCTTGGAAGAAGTACAGCCAGAATGCTCCTTAGAAGTGAGAATGGTAAGATTTTATCTCATATAGTTAGGACATGATATGAGGAGGGCCCAGTTGCTGGAAAAGAACATCATGCTTAGTAAAGTGAAAAAAGGTCAGTGAAAAAGAGAGTCTTGAGATTGCATGTTAGGCTAGGTTCTCTAGAGCAGCCAAACCAGTGAAGCATATACATACGTGCATATATATATATATATATATATATATACATACAAGAGAGAGAGAGATTTATCTCAAGGAAATGGCTCATGCAGTTGTAGAGGCTGGCAAGTCCCATGTCCATGGGTCAGGTGTCAGGCTGCAGGCTTCTCCTGACTCACATAACTGCAGGGACTGAGGGACCCAAGATTGGCAGGTCAGACAGCAGGCCATATGCTTCTGGGCTGTGGAGGCTGATGAATCCAAGGTCAGCAGGCAATTCAACAGGCTATTGGCTCAAGTCTCAAGAACTGGAGGTTACATAGTGATGAATTGACTGCAGGATACAGAGTTAGCAAAGAGTCCAACAGCTTTACCAGAATGAACATATGTATCGAAAGCAGACCACACCCCTGAGGAAACTCCCTTTCAACTGATAGACAGCTCATAGCAGATCTCATTATAAAGATGATTATTATATCAGATCTCATCATGGCAGTGATTACATTATATCAGATCACAAAATAAGGTATGACCACATAATTACATAACTGCCAAACTAAATCAGAACTGCCAAACCACTGAGAATCATGGCCCAGCCAAGCTGACATACAACCT
This sequence comes from Orycteropus afer afer, assembly GCF_000298275.1. Classification (NCBI taxonomy): domain Eukaryota; kingdom Metazoa; phylum Chordata; class Mammalia; order Tubulidentata; family Orycteropodidae; genus Orycteropus; species Orycteropus afer. The sequence continues at coordinate 11,821,308 of NW_006921652.1, forward strand.
TAACCATCATGGATGGTTTGACACTGTGCCTGCAACAATGGGCTCAAACATAGCAATGATTGTGGGGACGGTACGGGGCTGGACAATGTTTCTTTATCTTTTATATGGGATCACTGTGAGTCAGAACCAACTCAATGGTACCTAACAACAACAGCTCTTAGGACACTCTCTTTCCCATCCTCCTTACCTGGCCCATTCTTACCCAGAACTCAACTTAGACATCTCCTCCTTTAGGAAGCTTCTGTGACACCCACCCCACACACATGTGGGCCCTTCTTACATGCTCCCCAGATCCTGCATTTCCCTCCCTAGTACCTGCAGGCTTGCTTGTACTTGATCACAAATGATGAGGAAAGAAGCCCTTGCTGTTATCAGCCCATGCCTGGGGCATCATACCTATTTGATATATGCTCAACAAATATTTATTGAATTTACAAAGTTCATAAGACTCATGTAATAAAACATAAATGTGGGCATTCTATAAAGTCAACATAAAAAAAAAGAACATGAAATTTTGTGTACATTTAAATTGTAACTAGTAAAATAAATAGATAATGTAATTACGATAAAAATAAAAAGTGTAGGCATAATTGTTAATAAAGATTTGTCTTTAAGAGGTGAGATTATAAGTGATTTTTCTGCTTTCTACATTTCACTTAAATCTTTTTTACATTTAAAATTTTAAAAGTTTTACCATTAAAAATTTTGGTTTCAAAAGCAATAAATTAATCTCTTACCACTCAATCCTATTTTTATGTCCAAATTTCTTCTAACCACATTTATTCCATACTTCTGAGAACTGAGTTTGCTGTCTTGGGCAGAAAAAGCTGAAATTTTCATCTCAGTAGGAGTTGACTGACCTGTCTTCCCTCTGTCATCTGTTTCAAGATGCCATCTGCCAGAAAATGTGTGCCTGTCCTCTCGTTGTTTTTCTTGCTTTGTATGACTAAAAATAAATCATGACAGTTTAGAGTTAGAATAGAATGGTGTACTTATGGGTATTTCCAGAGAGAGACATAAATGTCCCAGATATAGTCTTCCAAGTCCTGCTTTCAACTCTTGCCCAGAGAGAGTCCCCACAGGAAGTATAAGCATTGTTATTGTTGTTGTTGTTATGTGCTGTCAAGTCATCTCCGACTCATAGCGACCTTATGTACAACAGAACGAAACACTGCCTGGTCCTGTGCCAGCCTCAGGACCCTTACTATACCTGAGTCCATCACTACAGGCACCATGTCAATCCATCTTGTTGAGGGCTTTCTCCTCTTTTGTTGACCCTCTGCTTTACCAAGCATGACATCCTTCTCCAGAGAATGGTCCCTTTTGACAACATGACCAAAGTAGGTGAGATGAAGTCTGGCTGTTCTCTCTTCCAAGGAGCATTCTGGCTTCACTTCTTTCAGGACAGATTTGTTAGTTCATTTAGCAGTTCATGGTACTTTCAGCATTCTTCACCAACACCACAACTCAAAGGCATCAACTCTTCTTTGGTCTTCCTTTTTCATTGTCCAGTTGTCACATGCATGAGGTGATTGAAAATATCATGGCTTGGGTTAGACACATCTCAGTCTTCCAGGAGACATATTTGCTCTTCATCACTTGAAAGAGGTCTTTTGCAACAGATTTGTCCCATGGAATATGTCTTCTGATGTCTTGACTGCTGCTTCCATTGTCATTGATTGTAGAACCAAGTAATACGAAGTCTTTGACAACTTCAATCTTTTCTCCATTTATCATGATGTGGCTTATTGGTCCAGTTGTGAAGATTTCTGTTTTCTTTATATTGAGGTATAATCCATACCACACACTGTAGTCTTTAATCTTCATCAGTAAGTGCTCCAAGTCATCCTCACTTTCAGCAAGCAAAGTTGTGTCATCCTCCTATCTCAGGTTGTTAATGAGTTGTTAATAAGTCTTCCTCCAATCCTGATGCCACATTTTTCTTCATATAGTCCAGCTTCTTGGGTTATTTGCTCAGCATATAGATTGATTTTAAACCATGCAGTATCCCTTTGTTCTGTTTGAATGACAGCCTCCTGGACTATGTAATATAAGCATAGAAGACAAAATAAGGCAAAGAATATATTTGTGTGCAGCAGGGGCTTTGCCCCAAACTCCAGTGCAGAGATGAGTTAGGTCTCCCTTGGCTGTGCTCAGCGACCTTCTCCTCTACAGGTAAGCCCAGCCTCAGTCCTAGAGCTCTCACCATGGGAGGAAGGACAGTCCTGAGCACTCTATCCCAGAGAAGAAGGAGAGGGAGCACAATGCAGAAGGCTTTGGCACTAAACCCCAGAGCAGCACTGACCAAGAAGCCCATCCCAGCAGCGAGAGCATTGCAGGCTTATCTGCATTGCCAGTCCAGTAAAAGTAAGTGTAACCACCCAAAAACTGAATCCAGGAGAGAAGAGCAACCACATCTGTGGTCCACTTTTGATCCTATGCATTTTAATTAGAGGAGGAATAAGAGTGGAGGAAGTCAGAGAGAGTTTGGTCCTCCTACTAGAAACTAATATTTAAGTTGACTTTTTGCATTTTTTTCAAACTTGAGCTCATTCTGATATCTGATTTTCTTTAAGTGTACCACTCTCCATCTTTGCTTATGTCTTAACTGAATCTGTGTTTATCAAATAATTCCCTTGGGAGCTTTATTTGATACATTTGAAGTAATTTCTGGACACCTCCTATATTCCTTAGAGCATCCTCTTTTTCTCATTTCAGGCCATGCTAAGACATTTGGACTCGATCCTGAAGGAAAAGGATAAGCCTTGACAGTTGTCAAGCAGTAAATGGACTTGGCTGATTTGATGCCCTGAAAAGAACATTCCAGTTTCAATGTAAAGAATGGGTGGGATGGGGTGAGAATCATGGCAGGGAGAGATGTTAAGAGGCCCTTGCAGTAGTTCAGGTGAAAGATAACAAGAGTTCAAACTAAGGAAATTGGAGGAGGTGAGTGCAATGGAGTGGGAGAAGCTTTGAGAGCCATTTCTGAGGTAGAATTGATTGGATTAAAGGAGACCAGAGGAAGAGTTAAGGTTATATCCAAGGTTTATAGCTTGGAGAATCAAGTGCATAGTGACAACTCTACCCAACTCTGTAACACACAAGGAGAAGTGGATATTTGAAGAGAGGATAATGAATTTGAGATGCCTGAGTTACACATAAGTGGAGATGTTCAATATACATTTGAAGATATGGGCCTGGAAATCGGGATAGGGATTGGGAATACAGATAATAGAGATATGTATATATAGAGAAGGAGCTCTGGTAGCATAGTGCCTAAGGCACTTGACTGCTAACCAGAAGGCTGGCAGTTCAAACCCACCAGCCACTCCTTGGAAGGAAGGTTGGGCAATCCTACTTCCGTAGTGATACTGCCTCGGAAACCCAAGGAGGGGTCACTATGAGTCGGGGCCGACTCATTGGCAAATAACAACAACAACATATATAGAGAGAGATAGATTATATAGATGTAGATACAAGTGCAGCTACAGTTATAGATTATAAAAATGAAAGAGACATATATTGAGATAGATACAGAAAATCTTAACAAGTGATAAAAAAAAGTCTAAATCAGGATGACTGTAATAATTTTTAAGGAAGAATTAATAGTAATCACTGACCATTTAAGCATATATGCTAAAAACATGTAAACAGTTCAAAATAATTCCCAATATTTGGGTCTGGGTGTCTGGAAAACAGTGCTGCACTAGCAGAAACAAAGACCAGGCTATGGGATAAATGATGATTGGTTTCAGAGTTGTTCAATTTGAGGTGATGGTGAAATTCTCTAGAGAAATCAGCCTGAAGACAGAATTTGGAATTAGAAAACGTTAGAACTGGAAGGGATTTTAGACTCCATATAACCCAATGCCTTATTTTTATAGTTGAGGAAATCAAGACCCAGATAAGAAAGAGGGAAAATTTCCTCAACCTCACACAACTTTTGCTAGCAGTACCAGAAGTAGAATTCAAGTCTCCTTATTCCTAGCCAGAACTTCTGTCACCAGCAAAGAGGTGGATGATATGAGTATGATGATGGATAAGACAGATTTCTGAGGGAGGAGTATAAAAAATCTATTGTGATGTTACATCTTGGTGACCCTAATAAGTCTGATTTGGTTACATTAGAACACTTGGTTGGAAGTGGACAGGAATTCATCTCAAACTAGCTCAAACAATAAATAAGAAAATTCCTGGACTAATTTAGCCAACTCAATAAGAGTAATGATGGAATTGGGACAGCTGGTTTGAGGGACCAACTACCATCTGGACTGTTTCTTTCATACATCTTTCTTCTCCGTGTCTGAACTTGATTCTCAGACTGGATTTCACACATAATAGCAAACATCACAACAGGCATGCTCTAGACTCTTCTCTTTTCAGCTTTTGAGAGAAAGGGGCTTAACCAGTGAGGGGCTCTGATTGACCAACTTGCATCACATCCCAATACCTGAATAAACTGCTATGGTCCAGATGACATCTCATGCCCATAGCCAGGAAAGTATCTCTTACTGGAAGAAGGGGTTGAGAAAGGATGTTGGGCAAAAAGAACAAATAACCCCTGTAATGTGTTCAACAAATGCCAGCATAATCAACAAAAGCTCAGAACACTGAGCATCAAGGGATAAGAAATGTAAGAGAACAGAATGAGGGAAGGCTCAGGGCAAAAGTTAAGGGATTTATAAAATGAGTCTAGAACCCAAAGAAGATGTTTGTCTGTAAGGAATGCCTTAAGAGGGAGGGAAAATAGGAAAAGATTAAGTGAAATGGGAGAGAGCAGAGAAGAAGACAGATTACTAGTATGCCAGACACCACTTGGAATGCAAGTCATGCTAAATGCAAGAACTGTGCCAAGGGAAGAGCCAGAAAATGCTTCTTCAAGAGAACTTTAAGAATGAGACTGGCTAGATGGGCAATCAGAAAGCCTGGGTGAGGTTGGGAGAGGCCGAAAAAGAGAGCCCCTAGAGTAAGTTTTCTAAGAAATAAGCAGAAGTTATTAGAATCCATAAACCATGGATCATCCTTTGATAGGGTAACCAGACTAGTAGAGTAGGAGCATAAAGAAAATATAGATGTACAAAAAGAAAAATAATCTGTAATCACAATTCCCAGAGGTAGCTACATTAATAAATTTCAGACATTACTTTACATAAATGAATATAGTTTATACAATGGAATCTTACTGTACTATTCTTTATTTCTTGCTTATTTACTTGTGGTTGTTGTGTGCCATCAAGTCGGCCCTGACTCATAATGACCCCTCCTTGGGTCGCTGAGGCAGTATCACTACGGAAGTAGGTTGCCCAACCTTCCTTCTGAGGAGTCCCTGGGGGGTTTGAACAGCCAGCCTTCTGGTTAGCAGTCAAGTGCCTTAGGCACTATGCTACCACTTAATATAATGTAAACGTCTTTTCATATCAACACTTCTACAGTATTTCTACAATATTTCTACAATAATATTTAATACAATAATACCACCTGATATAATTCAGTAGTATAAATACATCATCATTTATTTTACCAGTTCTCTCTTGGAGGCCATTTAGGCACTATCTAATTTCTTGTATTTCCTGTAGCTAAATCACATGGCACATGATCCCTAATTTAGGATGGAAATAATACTGGAAATGAAATTTGTTAAAAAATAATATGCATTTTATAAGCACCAAAATTGACCTTCAGAAAGGTTTATCAATTTACATTCTCATCAGTGGCAAACAAATATGCCTACTTCTTTGTTTGCTTCTAGAACTATTTATTTCAAGCTATTACTTTAAAAATAGTATTTGTCTAGTGTTAAGAATATAATTTAAATGGCACTGTTCAAATATTTGAGAAAAAAGATGACATTTTATAAGCTTTTATGGAGTTGTTTTCCTTCCTATCAATAGGTTTTAAGAGATTTTTATATGTCCTAGATATGTCTCTACCACTCATCTGTCAATTTGTCTTACTGTGGTAGCTTGCGTGTTGCTGTGAGATGTTTACTTGTGTTTTATTGACTATGCAAAGACATTTGATTGTGTGGATCATAACAAATTGTGGATAACATTGAGAAGAATGGGAATTCCAGAACACTTAATTGTACTCATGAGGAACCTGTACATAGACCAGGAAGCTGTCATTCAAACATAACAAGGAGACACTGCATGGTTTAAAATCAAGAAGGGAGTGTGTCAGGGTTGTATTCTTTCACCATACTTACTCAATCTATTTGCTGAGAAAATAATCTGAGAAGCTGGCCTATATGAAGAAGAATATGACATCAAGATTGGAGGGAGAATCATTAACAACTTGTGATACACTGATGACATAACTTTGCTTGCTGAAAGTGAGGATGACTTGAAGCACTTACTAATGAGGATTGAAGAATACAGTCTGCAGTATGGATTCCATCTCAATATAAAGAAAACGAAAATCCTCACAACTGGACCAATAAGCAGCATCACAATAAATGGAGAAAAATTGAAGTTGTCAAAGACTACATTGCTTGGTTCTACAATCAACACCAATGGAAGCAGCAGTCAAGACCTCGGATGACATATAGCACTGGACAAGTCGGCTGCAAAAGACTTCTTTCAAGTGCTGAGGAGCAAGGATGTCTCCTTAAGGACCAGGGTGCCCCTGACACAAGCCATGATATTTTCAATTGCCTCATATGCATGTGAAAGCTGGACAACAAAGAAGGAAGACCAAAGAAAAATTTATGCTTTTGAGTTTTGGTGCTGATGAAGAATGCTGAAAGTACCATGGACTGCTGAAAGAACTAACAAATCTGTCCTGGAGGAAGTGCAGCCAGAATGCTCCTTGGAAGCAAGAATGGCCAGACTTCGTCTCACATACTTTGGTCATGTTGTCAGAAGGGACCATTCCCTGGAGAAGGATGTCATGCTTGGTAAGGTGTAGGGTTGATGAAAGCAGGGAAGGCCCTCAATGAGATGGATTGACACAGTGGCTGCAACAATGTGCTCAAGTATAGCAAGGATCATGAAGCTGGCACGGGACCAGGTGGTGTTTCATTCTGCTGCATGGAGTTGCTGTGGGTCAAAGACAACCTGATGGCACTTAACAACAACAACATCATTAATATCACATGGAAGTAAATTTTGCTGAAGATAATTCAGAAATGGCTGCAGTAGTATGTTGACAGGGAATTTCCAGAAATTCAAGCCAGATTCAGAAGATGACGTAGAACAAAGGATATGATTGCTGATGTCAGGTGGATCTTAACTGAAAGTAAAGAATACCAGAAAGATGTTTACTTGTGTTTTATTGACTATGCAAATGCATTTGACTGTGTGGATCATAACAAATTATGGATAACATTGCAAAGAATGGGAATTCACGAACACCTAATTTTTCTCATGAGGAACCTGTACGTAGACCAAGAGGCTGCTGTTTCTAAGAACAAAGGGATACTGCATGATTTAAAGTCAGAAAAGGTGTGTGTCAGGGTTGTATCCTTTCATCATCCTTATTCAATCTGCATACTGAGCAAATAATCCAAGAAACTGGACTATGTAAAGAAGAATGCAGCATCAAGATTGGAGGAAGACTCATTAACAACTTGTGATATGCAAATGATACAACTTTCCTTGTTGAAAGTGAAGATGACTTAAAGCACTTCCTATGAAGACCAAGGAGCTCTGGTAGCATAGTGTCTAAGGCACTTGACTGCTAACCTGAAGGCTGGCAGTTCAAACCCACCAGCCCTCCTTGGAAGGAAGATGGGGGCAATCTACTTCTGTAGTGATACTGCCTCGGAAACCCTAGAAGGGGTCACTATGAGTCAGGTCTGACTCGACCACACACAACAACAACAACAAGACGAAAGACAACAGTTTCAGTATGGATTACACCTCATTTAGGTCAATGATCCATTCTGAGTAAATTTTTGTGTATCTTGTGAGATCTAGGTTCATTTATTTTCCCACATGCAGATCCAGTTGATCCATACCATCTGTTAAAAAGACTATTCTTTCCCCATTGAATTAACTTGTCCCTTTTGTTGCAAATCAGTTAGCCACATGTATACAGGTCTATTTCTGAAGTCTTTATTCTTTTCCATTGATCTATGTCTATCCTTATGCCAATATCATATTATCTTAAATACTATTATTTTTAAATAAGTCTTGAAATTACTACTTATTAACTTTTAACTTCTTGAATTAAAAGCTTTAAAAATTTTTATCTTTAATTATCTTATTCAAAATGAAACCATTTAGGATTACAAATGTGCCTCTGAATAAAGCTTTGGGTATACCTTTTTGAGTTTACCATTAAAACTTATTTTAAAGCTAAAATAAGGAAAACTGACATTGCACACACACACACAGAAACATATGTGTGTGTGTGTGTGTGTGTCAGTAATGTAAGTTACTAATATAAAAAAGAATTAAGAAACTGACTGATCATTTAAGAAATGTAGTAGAAGAATAATAACTTTAATATATAAAGTTGTAGCTCTTTGTAGCACCACTCAGATAGTTCTAGGTCCTACCCAGGGATGTTGCATATGCCTCTGTGAATTTTTTCAGGCTGCTGGTCACCACTGTAGACTTAGTTGCTCTAGGACACATTGCTGCTAATGATCTGTACTTTCTCCCAGTGTTCCCCATGGCCCACACCAGGTGTAGCACAAAGCCATGCTGCTTAAGCTGCCCTTTATTGCTCTAATCTCACCACCACTGGCCCCAGGAACTCCTAGGGCTCTCCTGTCTTCCTTCCACTGCCTTCCCTTTCCCCAGATTCATCTTCCTGAAGATTCGTCTTGGTGAGTAATGTGCTCAATTTGCCTGTACTAAATTTCAATCTTGACTGTACTGGGACAACTCAAAATCTCTTCCTTGATGAAAAGAATATTCTTTCCCAAGATGCTCAGGATGGCAGGTAGGATGGGAGTGTCCCACATCAGGATTGGGCTCCAGAAACACTATGGAGTTTTGTGAAAATAGCATACTTTGTAGGTAGCACAGGCCTTTCAGAATTTCACTGCTCTTTCAAAAATTCAGTGTTTTTTTTTTTCTGTTTATAAAAGTAATATTTATTATAGGATACTTGAAACATACAGAAAAGTAGAGAGAAACATAATTATCTGTAACTTCACTATTCACATGAACACTGTTAATGTTTTTCTATATATATTTTTAATTTAACAGTCAAATGGTTTCTACAATTTTATATCCTGTTATTATCCATCAGTATTATTTTGGAATATTATCCCATATCATTTCATTATATTAAAAACATTATTTTAATAGTTGCATATTTTTCCATACATATGCAATAATCACCAGATTATTATTATTATTAGTAACTATCAACTATTGTTGATGTTTTAGAATGTTTCCATTTTTCTGAGATCCCCAGGTGGGTACAAACAATTTATACCTGGCTGCTAACTGAAAGGTTGACAGTTCAAACCCACTCGGTGCCACCAAAGAAAGTCCTAGTGATCAGCTTCTGTAAAGACTATAACCAGGGGAGGTTCTGGCAAGATGGTGGACTAGACAGAAAGACTGCACAGACCCTCTTCAACAAAGAAAAGGGACACCAATTAACACAGGCACAGAAGATAATCTTGGACCCCTAAGCCTTGAAGGGAAGGACAGCACAGAGAGCTTGGAGATTCCCGAGTGATGGTAGGACCTAAGAATTAACCTAAAAATTACCTTGCTAGCCAGTGACTGCACGGAGGACTGTGCATGATGGCTGGGGAAAAAATGGAGAAGGTGAAGAGAAAGGTGGGCTGAACTGTGGACTTTTGCTGGTTGGAGGGTGCCACCATTTTGAAGGTTTAAAAAGAGGCTTGACTAGTTTGGATATTTAAAAAGACAGCACTCTCGCAGATTTCTGGGGCTTAAGAACACGTTCTGCTTTCCAGCAACCCCAAGGACACTCAGGGCGTGCAAGACTGAAAAGGTACGATATTCTTCTTGTTACTACACCCTACACCTGGTTGGTGAACAGAGGTGTGGCCATCCCCACTCCCACCTACCTTCTGGGCCTAAAGGAACTCCACCACAGTCTGTGTGCTCAGATGGAGCCTGGGTGCCCTGCCCTGTCCTCCACCAATTTTTTTTTTTTCTTTTCCCTATTTTTTTTATTTTTATTTTTTTCTTTTTCACTTTCTTTTTTCTGGTGATTAGTTTGCTTGTATTTGTTTTAAAACAGCAAATATTAATACTTTTGTCTTTTTTATTATTATTCTTAATCTTCCCCAACCAGGTCCTAGTTTTCAGCATTTTTTCCTTTTTCCTGAGCCTGATTGAAAACTTTTTTTTTCTTTTGCCAAATTTAAGGGTTCCCCCCGCCATTTTTCTCATGAATAACCCCGTTCCTTGTTTTTCTTTTTGCATTTTTCCCATTTTTTTCTTCATTTATTATACTCCTTCCCTATTTTTTTTTTTTTTCTTAGTGCCCTATCCCCAGATATTGCAGGTTTTCTTGTTTTTCCCTTTTTTCTTTTTTTTG
>NW_006921652.1:11845692-11852687 GCF_000298275.1 Orycteropus afer afer
ATAGAGCCTGGTGGAAACACTGAGACTATGGCCCCTAGCTGCCCTTCAGGTCTGGAATTGAACCCACACCTGTGGTTTCCAGCCAAACAAAATACAGGTATGTGAGTTAAACATTTATCTCAAGTAGATACACTCCTTGGAGAGAACAATCATGGGAGAAAGAAGGGCTGCTTATGCATAGGGAGACAGCTCAGGAGGCAAGAGAGTATGGAGGGATGGACACTGGGAAGAGGTAACTATGGGGAGGAAGTGGGAGGGGAGCTGTTACATTGTGGTAACCTGTGGTCAATGACATGAGATAAAGTGTATGTGAACTGCTGTATGGAAATTGAATTTGCTCGGTAAATCTTCACCCAAATCACAATTTAAAAAAAAAAGAAAGAAAGAAAAGAAAAGACTATAACCAGGAAAACTCTATGGAATCTTTCTACCCTGTAACACATGGGGTCACCATGAGTCAGAATTGACTTGATGGCAAGGGGTTTGGTTTAGTTCCAGTTTGCTGTTATAGGTAATGTGTGCTAAGCATCCTTAAAACATTTGATGCTGTTGTTGTTAGGTGCTGTCAAGTCATTTCTGACTCATAGAGACCCTATGTGCCACAGAACGAAACACTACCCAGTCCTGCACCACCCTCACAATCGTTGCTATGCTTTAGCCCATTGTTGCAGCCACTGTGTCAATCCATCTTGTGGAGGATCTTCCTCTATTTCACTGACCCTCTACCTTACCAAGCATGATCAAGTCCCTTCTGATAGCATACCCAAAGTACATGAGATAAAGTTTTACCATCCTCACTTCTAAAGAGCATTCTGGCTATACTTTTTCTAAGACCGATTTGTTCATTCTCCTGGAAGTCCACAGTATATTCAATACTCTTCACCAAAACCAAATGTATCCATTCTTCTCTGGTCTTCCTTATTCATTGCCAAGCTTTCACATACATACGAGGCAATTGATAATACCGTGACTTGGGTCAGGTGCCCCTTCATCCTCAAAGTGACATTTTTGCTTCTAACACTGTAAAGAGGTGTAGATTATTTATTATTTCTTTAGAATAAATTCCTAGAAGTGGAATTATTGGTTGAAAGTATATAAATTTTCATAATGCTCTTGATACAAAGAGAAATTTCTTTCTAGAAAGTTTCTGTCAGGTCCTACTCCCAACAGCCATGAACAACTGGGTTGTATCACACCATTTTTTGAACTACTCCCCCCTCCAATCTTTGTTAATTTGATAGGGTAAAAATAACACCTTACTCTTGCTTTAATTTGCGTACTTTGATTATCAGTGGTGTTAAAACTTTTTAATATATTTCTTAATCTTTCCATTTCTTGTGAATTTTCAGATCTTTGTGTCAGAGCACTTGCATAGTAAGAACATCACCTTTTCACTGTATTTGCTGGAAATATTGTTCAATGTTCTAAATTGCCATGGACATTTGAAAATAACATATATTATTTTTATCGATGATAAATTTTACATTACTGTTTAAACTTTTCAGGAGATAGTAATTGGTTAAAAAGTTTTCAAAAAATTTTCTTTTCTAAATCTCTGTTTACAATTCTAATAGGTTTTGCTTTATGTCTTTTGGTGCCTTAGTGATTGGAGCATTAAATATTAATCCAGGTCCTAGAAAGAAACAAATGGTCCAGTGCAAGTGGGTAATTTCATAAGAGTTCATTAAAGAGACTATAAGTAAAATTGTGGTTCTGGTGCATGGAGACCTCTAACAATGGTGCACAACTCTGGGGCTATAAACAGCAGGGAATCATTACCTTCTTTAGGTTTTCAGGGGCAAAATGTAGGAACAGATATGGAAACCTGAAAACAGGCAGAATCATGTAGAAAGGGCTGATCTATGGGTGCTATGACCTCAGGGGAGGGATGGAGCCAGCCTGTGGTAACCTTGCAGGAAGATTTCCTGGGACTAGGTACCCACCCCACCTTCCAGCATTCCTCTAGTCTCCTGTGGATGTGCCCCACTAGCCAAAACCAAGTGGAAACAGAGGGTAAGGGAGCTGTTGATGTGGTCCCTACTGGTAGGCCTCCTGGGGTCCAGTGCAGCGATGAGATGGAGAAAGAGTGGATCTTGGGAGAACATTGGAAACATCTAGCACTAAGACTCAATAGTGTTAAGAATTCTCTATGCACTTGGACTCCCATTAATAGAAACTGGTCTCTTTTCAAATCTCTTTGTCTTAAACTCTGTTGTCTCTGATTTCTTATTTACATGTTTTCCTAGTGTAATTTAGCTTGTGCATTTATATAATAGTTTAAGGTTAATTTGATTGTATTTATTACCTACATAGCTTGCACATATGCTTAAAAATTTCAGTGTGAGCTATAAGTAAGGGAAAAATGCACAGGTACCAGGCAGAAACTCCATTTCTCTTTCTTCTACAGTAAAAGAAGCCTCAACTATCATCTGACTGCATAGCTATTCAAATAAAGACTACATTCCCAGTCTTTCTTGCAGCTAGGGTACCACGTGATTAAGGTCTGGCCAATTAGATTGAAAGTGATGTGGGCAATAGTAGTCATTTCCCTGAAGGAAGGAGCATGCACCCTTCTTTTCCCTTCCTCCACCCTGCTTCCTGGAGTGTGAGTGTAGTGGAGAGTCATCCTGGACCACAGAAATGGTGGAGCAATAGGGTCCCTGGGCCACCTGGACTACTTATCTCCAGATGAGAAAGAGATAAGCTTCTCTTTCATTTAAGCCACTGCTACTTTGTGTGTCTGTTATACCACCACCCACCTTACCCCCAAAAAAATTCCCAAATCCATTGCTGTCAAGTCTATTTCAACTCATATCAACCCTATAGGGCACAGTAGAAGTGCCCCACAGTGTTTACAAGGCTGTAATGTTTACAGAAGCAGATTGTTATATCTTTCTCTTGTGGAGCGGCTGGTGGGTTTAAACTATCTACTTGTTGGTTACCAGCTGAGTGCTTAAACATACTGCTTAACCATAGAGCTCCTTTCTGTTATACCCAGCTAAGCCTCATTCCTAATACTGATATCTAAGGGCAAATTTTCAGCGATTCATTTAAAGGGAAGAGAGTTGTACTAGTTTCCTAGAGCTGCTATAATAAATTATCACCAACTTGGTGCTTTGATACAACCTAAGTTTTTGTCACATCATTCTGGAGGCCAGAAGCCCAAAGTTGACAGAAATGTACTCCTTCTGAAGGCTTTAGGGGTGAATCCATTCCTTGCCTATTCCAGCTTCTGGTGGCTCCAGATGTTCCTTGGCTTATAGTTGAATAATTCCAATCTCTCCCTGTGTCTTACGTGACTCTCTTCCTCTTCCTTGTGTCTCTCTTTGTGTTTTTTTTAAAAGGACACTCATCATTTGATTTAGAGACCACTGGAGAACTTAAGATGATCTCATCTCAATATCTTAATTTAATGACCTTTGAAAAGACCTTTATCCAAATACAGTCATGTTTGTAGGTCTAGAGGTTAGAACGAGGACATATCTTTTTGAGGTCCACCATTCAACCCAATAGATTAACACTTGCTGAGCACCATACGCTTTCAGCTGTATTATTGTATTTAATTATGTCAATAATCCTGAAAAAGGACACTGTTAGCCTTCTTCTTCCCCCGCCCCCACTCTTGAAGAGACTGAAGCTCAGTTAGCTTAAGGAACTTGCTCACAGTGACACATCTAAAACCCTCACAAGACAGGGGCTTGAATCCAAAACCCAGGTTACCTCCAGGTCTTCCTAACCTCCTGAGGATAAGTGAAGAGAAAGGAGACTCTAACTGGGCCAATAGCAAACTTAGGTCCAGGCTTTAATAGCCTCATATTCTCTAGAACCAGTGTGCTTTGGGGAGAAATACGTGGATAAACCATAACACCTTCTTATCATACCAACTGTTGTTTACAACTTAACTCCATTCTTCAGTTGTGAGGAATGGCCAGGAACCCTCAGCCTACACTATTTATGAGTCATAGTAAATACATGAAATCCTGCCTCCTATTGTCAATGAGAGAGACCTACAAAGACTAAGATACATCATGCACAAGGTCAAAAATTTTATGACTCTATGACTCATATGCCATTAACAGTGCCATACCAACAACTCCCTTGATTTAGAGTAAATAACATTCCCGAATATACTTCCCATTTCTCTTATTTGCATACGGATGGCCGGGTAGGAGGACAAATGAATCATAGAAACTCTGGATGGTTTTTACACTTCCCAAGTTTAGTAGGAAAATGAATTGGTTAGGAAAAAATGTCCAGTTCCTGGGTATCATTGAGTTGTCATTACTACTGTACAAGGGCTCTGCATCGGATTTTTCTTGGCTCTTTTAGTGGCTGCTTTGAACCCACGTTTTGTGGAGTACACTGGGAAGTTAGCTCATCTCTAAACATATTTAACTTGTCACTATTACTGTCTAGCATGAGCCCCCATTATCTGCTGAGATACGGATTCCACATGCTGTTGAAGCTTCTGCTCCCTGGGGCACAGTATGGCTGGGTTGCATGTCTAGAGGAAGAGAATAGCCCCTTTTCCATCTCTTTGCCTTGTTTTGTCATTTGGCCTCAAAACAACTCTGGACGCTGATTGTCTCTTCAAGTTTCTTTTATACTAATTTATGGACCCCTCTCTTCTAAACAAAGAGTCCTGATGGTGCAGTGGTTAAAGTGCTTGGCTGCTAACCAAAACAGCAGTTTGAACCCATGAGCTATTCCATGGGAGAAAGATGTGGCAGTTTGCTTCCATAAAGACGATAGCCTGAGAAAACTATGGAGCAGTTTGACTCTGTCCTATTGGGTTGCGGTGAGTTGGAATGGACTTGACAGCTGTGTATTTGCTTTGGTTTTTGGTCTCTTCTAAACATAAGAGCACAAAGCACTCCTTGGGGGCTGGCAGGACAAAGCATACACCATTAGCTCTTACTCAGTGTTATGGATTAAACTGTGTCCCCCCAAAATATGTGTTGAAATCCTAAGCCCAATACCTGTAAATATGACCCTGTTTAGAAATAGGATTTTATGGTAATGATGTCCCACAGTGTAGGGTAGGTCTTAAACCTAATAACTTCTGAGTTATAAAAAGAGCAGAATTGACACAGACACACAGAGATGCCATATGAGGATTGTCTACACGCCAAGGAACGAAGGAACACCTATGGCTATCCACCAGGATGGGATCTACATGGCCAACACCCTGATTTGGACTGTTAACCTCCAGAACTATGAGAAAACAAATTTCTTTAAGCCACTCACTTGGTGTATTTGTGTAACACTAGCACTAGGAACGTGGAAGAAAAGCGGTGAACTACTTATGAAAAATCAGCCATTGAAAACCTTGTGGAGTGGGAACACTGAGAAAGAAAAAGAAAAGAAAAGAAAGAAGAAAGAAAAGCAAAGAAAGGAAGGAAGGAAGAAAAAGAAAAGAAGACCCTATGGAGCTCGGTTCTCTTACACACATGGGGTCAGAATTGATCTGACAACAACTGGTACTAGTGCTAGAAAACTAACACCCTGGGTACAAGTACATTTTCTTCAAAAAGTTACGCAGGAATGACTATTCATTGCCATATTCTTTAAACTGTGTTTTAAATAACACTTTTATTTTTCAAAGTAACACATGTATGTGGTTAAAAAATTTAATGGCTTGGAAGAGCATGTGATCAGAAGTGACTTTCTCTTGCCCTGCTCCTCCCCTCTCTGCCCCAGTGCATTCCTTACCAATGGTCTCACTGCCCAGAGGCAGTCCTTTTAATACTTCTTTCTGGTTAGACCAATCTAAAGTTACATTCAAGCTGATTCAGAAGAGATCATGGAACAAGGGATATCATTGCTGATATCAGGTGGCTCTTTTGTTATGCCAATTGAGCTTGATGTCCCCTGTGACTATTGACTATTGTCCCAAGCCTGCAGGTTCAACTACTCAGTCCCCATGAGAAGACTGGCAATCAGCTCCATGGTGGGATCTACCACAAGCAGCCGAGTAGTTGCCTTTGAGTATGTGGTCTGCTTCCTATATATAAGGAGAAGCCTTTGGGTATGGTCTCTAGCCTATGACAGCTTGGACCCTGCATGTAGCTGTGTCATTGCTCAGCAGCCTGCTATGCTCTGCCGACTTTGGGATTTACAGTGGACTTAAGTTAATGGACTGCCATGTGGATTGGTAACTTCGGGACTGTGCCTTTTTATTTGTCAACCTTGGGGCTTCTCAGCCTCAGCAGCCAACAGCTGTCTGAGTGAAGAAATGCCTCTAGCTCCAGTGGGCAGGGAGCAGGAGGCAGAGCTGGTCCCCAAGGTTGAGGGGCTTTCACCCAGCCCCTAGAGCCTGGCACTTTGAACTTGGACTTAAAACCTCCAAATGTAAGAATAAACTCCTGTTTGTTAAGGCCATCCCATTTGTGGTATATTTCTCGTCAGAGCGGCACTAGGTAACCAGAATAGTCACCAATACTGGATATCATCTAATTTTTCATCTCTAACCCTAGGAAAGGGAGTTCTGGTAAAATGATTTTGTTGTTGCTTTATTTTTCATTTCTTTGTCCAGTAGTGCAAATTGATACAATCTCCCAGTTTTTTAGTGGCAGGGAGAGCCTTTGTATTTTATCTTTTGTAAAATATTGTTTTACAGCCTTTGCTCATTTTTCTATTGTGTTATTTTTCTTATTGACTTGTAGGCTTTTTTTTTTTTAATGTATTAAAATTAATCCCCCCCACCACCATCTACCTTTCCAATATAAGAAGCACAATAGTTAAGTGCTCAGTTGCTCTGCTAACAAAATAGTTGACAGTTTGAACCCACCCAGGAACTGCACAGGAGAAAGACCTGGAAATCTGCTTCCATAAAGATAATGGCCTGGAAAACCTTATGGGCAAGTCTACACTACCACATTGTGAGTCAATCTGAAGCCAGAATTCTAGCAGCCTCCAGGAAAATCTTTAACCAGAAACCTTTTAGTGTCAGTAGTGCTAACAGAACTTTTGTAATTCTAAACACTCCTTAGGGC
>NW_006921652.1:11852867-11874297 GCF_000298275.1 Orycteropus afer afer
CAACATCTTAGATCACTGCCCTGAATCCCTTAGCAACAACCAATCACCTGTACCCCCTCGCCCCGGTGCTGCCCCTCCTCATATTGTTCTATAAATTGAAGAAGGAAACGGGGTACGGGGTCTTTTGCTTAAGCCACTGACCTGGCAAGGGCAAAGACCCTGACTTAAGTTAGCTAATAAACTATCCTATTGCATTTGCATTGGCGTGGGTTGGCGTCTTCTTCTCCTCCGAAATTCTCCTTTACAGCCTGGGCACAACAACATGTGGTTGCTATGAATCGAAAATTGATTCGGTAGCACCTAACAACAACAACACTCTGGTCCAACACTTCTATTTTAGTCTTACAAAAATAAGTATCTCATCTAAATTAAGAATTTCAGAAGATAAAAGAACCCATCACACAACATAATAAACATCAACAATACAGGTGAAGCCCCTGTGTATTCTTCCCTGCTCAAATTTTCCTCCTCTCTCCACTCAAAATTATGTTTGTTAGATACATTCAGTTTGATACATATTTAGCTCTGTTGTTGTTGATATGTGCCGTCAAGTCGGCCCAACTCATAGCAACCCCTCCTTGGGTTTCCAAGGCAATATCACTACAGAAGTAGATTGCCCAACCTTCTTTCTGAGGAGTAGCTGGTGGGTTTGAACCACCAGCCTTCTGGTTAGCAGTCAAGTGCCTTAGGCACTATGCTACCAGAGCTCTAGCATGTATATATATCAATATTTATAATCTATTCTCATTCTGATAATCTATTCTCATTCTCTTGTATGTTGCTTTCAACTCTTTTTCTATTACAACTAAAGCTGCTATAAACATTCTTCTAGGTGTTTTCTTGTTTACTTGTGCAATCATTTCTTTAAGGTATATACCTATGAGCAGGATTGCTCAGTTTGTAAAGTGTTTTCATCTTCAGCTTTACGGTATATTGCTAAATTGAACCTTGCCCCATTACATTCCTTATTGATGGTCTCACTGCCCAGAGGCAGACACTTTTCATGTCTTTTCTGTTTACACCAATTTACACTATCATGACCATTGTCTAACATACCCATTTCCCTGAAAAGTGGGAATCTTAAGAATCTCCTGAGATACTTAATTCAGATGAAATACTTATTTTTGAAAGACTAAAGCAGAAGTATTAGCCCAGAATGTTGTTGTTATGAGATACCAGTTTACAGTCACAGAAATAAGTATGGAAGAATTCCCATTGCACCGTGATCTTATCAGTTTTGGTTGATGTTGTAAACAGGGTTTTGTTATTGTTGTTTATTTCTTATCACCATTCCCAATAGTCTGATACTAGTGAAAGGTGTTCTTTTATTTTTGCTTAATATTGAACTGTGTCCAGCTGAACACTCTTATTATATGTTATTATAACTAGTTTATCACTTGATTCTCGTGGATTTTACTAGATAGGCAATTACATTTTCTCCCCAAAATAACACATTTATTTCTTCCTTTGCAGTGTGCGTATTTCTTATTTTTTGTGTCTTAGTTCAATGACTTGGATCTCTAGAAAAATGAGTTGTGTTGATGTTGTTGTTGTTGTTATGTGCCGTCGACTCGGACTCGACTCATAGCGACCCCTCCTTGGGTTTCCGAGGCAGGATCATTACAGAAATAGATTGCCCCATCTTCCTTCCGAGGAGTGGCTGGTGGGTTTGAACTGCCAGCCTCCTGGTTAGCAGTCAAGTGCTTTAGGCAATAGTGCTACCAGAGCTCCTATGTGTTGATGATATTAAATATATAGTTTTCTGATATTTAGCTATACTATATAATGCCTCCAAGAGCTACATAGAGTTAAATTTCCTTTACTGAGGAAGGATATTTATTTATATTTCTCTGTTGGTTGGAGATTTTTTTTTTTTTTAATCATAAATGTTGAATTTTATGAGTTTCTTTTGCATTTATATGATTTTTTCTCCATTAATTGTTAATATTATTGAATTACATTGATAGAATTTTTATTATACCATTCTTGTGCCATAGTGCCTAAGGCATTTGACTGCTAACCATAACTCTACCTGGGCCTATGGCTCTAAATTTATCTTTCTTAAGTCAATTTAATTATTTAATATTTTCCTAGATTATTTAATTAATTAGTATTTTCCTACACCATCTAGGTTTCCTTTGCTTTTTCCTTTTTCGGTATAAAGTTTTATACATAACATCCTCTAAAATTTCTTAATCTATTCTGAATCATCACTTACGTTCTCTTTTTCTTCCTGTTGCCATTTTGTGCCCATCACACTAGTTAATCCATCACACTAGCTATTTATTTTATATTTGAATTAAAATATAGAAAAATCAACTTTTTTTTGGTTTATAGTTCTACGAATTTCTTTGAATATTGTAATGCAAGTATATTGTAATAACCACCACAATGAAGATATAGCACAGTTCCATCACTCCAAAAACCTCCTTTTTGCTATTCTTTTGTAGTCATACCATTTTTCCATCTCTAACTCCTGACAACCATTATTCTGTTATCCCTCGCTTTAGTTTTGTCTTTTTAAGTTTGTCATTTAAGTGGAATTTATGCCATATGTAATCTTATGAGATTGTCTTCTTTCACTCACATGATGCCTTTAAGATTCATACATGCTGTTGTATGTATTAATAGACTATTCTTTTTTATTGCTGAGTAGTATTCCTTTGAATGATTTTACCACAATTGGTTATTCATTCATCCACTGAATGATAATTGGATTATTTCCAGGTTTTGGCAATTATGAGAAGAGCTGCTATAAATATTTGTGTACAGGTTTTTTAAATATTGAAAGCAAAATTGTCACTTTCATGACTAAGGTGCATGTGACAAAACCCATGTCTTTTCAATCACCTCATATACATATGAACATTAGACAATGAAGAATTTGAATTATGGTGTTGACAAAGAATATTGAATATTCCATGAACTACCAGAAGAATGAAAAACTCTGTCTTAGAAGAAGTACAGCTAGAATGCTCCTCAGAAGTGAAGATGGAGAGGCTTTGTCTTGTTTACTTCGGACATGTTATCAGGAGGGACCAGTCCCTGGAGAAGGACATCATGCTGGATAAAGTGGAGGGTCAGTGAAAAAAAGGAAGACCTTCAACAAGTTGGATTGACACAATCGTTGCAACAATGGGCTCAAACATACCTATTATTGTGAAGATGGCACAATTGAGTAACATTTCTTTCTGTTAAACATAGGGTCACAAGGAGTTAGAACCAATTTCGTTGTTCTTGTTAGGTACGTTTGAATTTATTCTGACTCATGATTACATCTCAATATAAAGAAAACAAAAATCCTCACAAGTGGACCAATAAGCAGCATCACGATAAATGGAGAGAAGATTGAGGTTGTCAAAGAATTCACATTGCTTGGTTCTACAATCGATGCCAACGGAAGCAGCAGTCAGGACATTAGACAATGTGTAGCATTGGGAAGGTCAATCGCCAAGGAACTGTTTCAAGTGCTGAGGAGCAAGGATGTCTCCTTGAGGACTAAGGTGAGCCTGACACAAGCCTTGATATTTCCAATTGCCTGGTAAGCATGTGAGAGCTGGACAATGAATAAGGAAGACCAAAGAAGAGTTGATGCTTTTGAATTGTGGTGCTGGTGGAGAATGCTGAAAGTACCATGGACTGCTAAAAGAACTAACAGACCTGTCCTGGAAGAAGTGCACTTGAAATGCTCCTTGGAAGTGAGAATGGCCAGACTTCATCTCACCTGCTTTGGTCATGTTGTCAGAAGGGACCATTCCCTGGAGAAGGATGTCATGCTTGGTAAGGTGGATGATCGACGAAAGAGGGAAAGGCCTTCAACGAGATGGATTGATGTGGTGGCTGCGATGATGGGCTCAAGTATTGAAGGGATCATGAAGCTGACACGGGATCGACCGGTGTTTCATTCTGCTGTGCATGGGGTCGCTATGAGTCAGAAATGACTCTACGGCACCTAACAACAACAACAATGTGGCTAAACACAATTGTTCATGATGATAAAAATTATAACCTTCAGAATGGATTACACTTTAACATAAAGAAAACAAAAATTCTTACAACTGCACCAATAAGCAACATCATGGTAAATGAAGAAAAGATTGAAGTTGCCAAGGATTTCACTTTACTTAGATCCACAGTTAACACCCATGGAAGCAGCAGTCAAAAAATGAAGTGATGCATTACATTTGGCAAATCTGCTGCAAAAGACCTCTTTAAAGTGTTAAAAAGCAAAACTGTCACTTTGAGAACTAAGGTACACCTGTCCCAAGCCATGGTATTTTCAATCATTTCACATGCATGCAAAAGCTGGACAACTGGTAAGGAAGACTGAAGAAGAATTGATGCTTTGAATTATGGTGGTGGTGAAGAATATTGAATATTCCATGGACTGCCAGAAGAATGAACAAACTGTCTGGAAGAAGTACACCTGAATGCCCCTTAGAAGCAAGGATGGCCAGATTTCATTTCACATAGTTTGGACATGTTATCAGGAGGGACCAGTCCCTATAGAAGAACATCATGCTTGGAAAAGTAGATGATCAGCAAATAGAGGATGACCCTGAATGAGATAGATTGAAATAGTGGCTGCAACAATGGCCTTGAGCACAGCAATGATTGTGAGGATGGTGCAGGACCTGGCAGTGTTTCATTCTTTTGTACATATGGTCATTATGAGTTGGAACTGACTTGATGCACTTAACACTAACAATAACAACTATGTCTTGATTTCAATTAATTCCTGATTAATATTTGCTCTGGATATAGATTTGTCTGTTGGTAGTTATCTTTCTTCAATATATTGAAGCTATCATCCCACTCATGTATGGCTTCCATTGCTCTTCTTGAGAATTTGTTAGTCTGTTGTTCTTTTTAATGTATTCTTTTTCCCTTTATTTACTTTTAATAAATTATTATTTTCTTGGACTTTCTGAAATCTCACTGATGCTGTTTTCTTTTTGGTGAAAACATACACCCATTCAACAATTTTTGCATATACAGATTGACAATGGTTACATGCTTTAGAATAGAGAGCCTTTTATTTCTTCCATTTCAATTTGAATGACTTCTTTCTTCTTTTTTCTTTATTTGCCTTATTGTACTGACCAGGACTTTCAATACAATATTGAACAAGACTGATGAGAATAATCATCTTTTCCTTGTCCCTAATTTTAGGAGGAAAACATTCAGTCTTTCATCAAGGATGATTTAGGTATAGGCTTTCTATAGATGTCCTATATCAAATTGAGAAAGCCTGCTTTTATTCCCAGTTAGTTGAGAAGTTTTATCAAGAAAGGATGTTGAATTTTGTTAAATATTTTTTCTCCATCAATTGATATGACCATGTGGTTTTTCTTATTTAGACTAATATAATGGATTGATTACATTAA
Organism: Orycteropus afer afer; assembly: GCF_000298275.1. Classification (NCBI taxonomy): domain Eukaryota; kingdom Metazoa; phylum Chordata; class Mammalia; order Tubulidentata; family Orycteropodidae; genus Orycteropus; species Orycteropus afer. Next base: position 11,858,255 of record NW_006921652.1, read on the forward strand.
CTGAATTTCAGATATTGAATCAGTTTTTCATTCCCTTAAATAAATCCCATTTGATCATGGTGTACCATTCTTTTGAAAGATTGCTGGATTCTATTTACTAACATTTTGTTGTAAGTTTTTGTTTCTATATTCATGAGGAATATTATTTAACTGTAGTTTTCTTTCTTTTATACTGACATTGTCTGCTTACTTATGGTAATGACAGCCTCATAAAATAAGTTGGAAAGTGTTTCCTTGTTTTCTATTTTCTGGAAATGATTGTTTAGAATTGGTGTTATTCCTTCTTTAAATGCTAGTAGAATATACTAGTGAAATTATTCATATTGTTCTTTTTAGTGTTACTGTAGGGATTACAATAAACTTATTTAACTTTTCACAATCTTCTTAGAAGCAGTATTTTACTTCATGTAGAAAGTAGAAACATTAATGCCGAAGGCATTTGACTGCTAACCAGAAGTCTGACATATCAAACCCACCAGCCACTCCTCAGAAGGAAGGTTGGGTAAACTACTCCTGTAGTGATACCACCTTGGAAACCCAAGGAAGGATCACTATGAGTTGGATCTGACTCGATGGTCAAGTGGGTGTGTTAGTCCTTTTATCCTTTTCTCTTTATGTTTAGAGTCATTATTATATCTACATACATTAAAAATTACATACTACATAGATTAAAACTCAACAGATACATTTACCAGTAGATTAAGCCAAGCTGAAAAGAAGATATACTGAAGGTGAACACATAGATCCCTATAGCCCAGCAATCCCACTGAATTGTGTATATGCACAACAGGAGTACATATATATGTGCACACACACACACACACACACACAAAAACACATACAAAAATGTTCATAGTACCACCATTCATAATAGTCAAAACTGGTAACAACCCAAGTTTTCTTCAACAATTGAATAAGTAAATGGTAGTATATTTACATAATGTAAATCTTTAGTCATGAAAATAAAAGAATTAATGCTCCATGCAGCAACATGGATAAATCTCACAAAATATGAACTATGTGGTTTATGAAATTTCAAAACAAAACAAACAAAAAAAAAAGCAAAACAAATCCATAGTTATTCTGATGGAAGTCAGAATAACAGTTTCCCTAAGAAAAAGGATATTAGTGAGAGCTAAGGATTATGAAGGGGATTCTATGAGGCTGGTAATATTCTAGTTTTTTTATCTGAGTGTTGATTATAGGGATGGCTATTGTGTTCATAGGGCTATACACTTAAGATTTGTGCACTTTTCTGCATACATGTTATATTTCTCTAAAAAGTTTACTTTAAAATTATATTCCTTGAATTACTAAAACTCAAATAAAAAATATAATTAACTATCAGGACTTCTAGTAAGATAGCGGAATAGGCAAACAAGCTATACAGACCCTTTTCAACAAAGAAAAGAGAAACCAATTGACACAGAAGAAAATTCTGGAGTCCTGAGCTTTGAAAGGAAGGAAACAGAAGTAGATTAAACACCAACTAGTAGAAGAATCTGAATGAAAATAGTGAATAAAGAGAAAAAGAGAACTGTGGACTATTAGCTAGCCTTATAGCACAGACAGTTTGAATATTTCCAAGTGGTATTAGGACCTGAAAATTACCCCAAAAATTGGCCCTGCTCACCAAGGGCTGCATGGACAACTGTGTTGGTGGCTGATGACTAAAAAAGGGAAACAGCAAACAAACTGAACTGTGGACTTTGGGCTGTCCAGAGGGCACAGCCATTTTGAATGTTTACAAGTGGTGGCCATTTTGGATATTTAAAGCAAGAGCATTCTCAGTCAGATTCCAGGGACCTAAGCATAGGCTCCACTTGCTGAGGACAGCACAGACATACTGGAGGCTGATGACTGGAAAGCTGCAATATTACCTTTGTTAGGTGGTATAGTGCCTAAGGAATTTGACTGCTACCAGAAGGCTGGCAGTTCAAACCCACCAGCCACTCCTTGGAAGGAAGATTGGACAATCTACTTCTATAGTGATACCACCTTGGAAACCCAAGGAGGGGTCTCTATGAGTCGGATCTGACTCCATGGCAGTGGTTGTGCTTTTTGTTGTGTTACTCTTATGCCCCACACCCTCTTGGGGAACAGAGGTGCATCCCTCACCTCTACCCACCCTCTGGGCTGGCAGGAATTCCATCCCAGTCTGTGTGCCTCTGATGGAGCCTGGGTGCCCTACCCTGCACCTCTCCACCCCAATATTTGTTTTTAGTTTAGTTTAGTTTGTTTGTTTAAAATGTTTGTTTTATTCATTTTTTTTCTTCCTTTTTTATTTTTCTTCCTTCTTTTTCCCTTCCCAGGTTCTAAATTTTGGGATTTTTTTTTTTTTTTTTTCTTCTCTTTTCCTGGTTTACATCTTTCTTCTTTCTTGTGGTTCTTCCCATCCCTTATTTTCTTTCTTTCTTTTTTTTTTTTTTTTTTACTATTCTTTTACTCTAGCTCTTTTCCCTTATTGCTCCCTCCTCATATTGTAGGTTTTTTTTTCCCTCTTATTCTATTTATGTTTCTTGTGTCTTTAAAAAGTAGTTTTTTAAATATTTCTTCTCATTTATTGCCCTTCCTTTTTCTTTCTTTCTTTTTTTGATGATTGTCTCTACGTGTTTATGCAGTGTGTATTTGTTGTCCTCTTGTTTGTCCTCTTTTGGTGTATTTTTTTATTGTTGTTATTGTATAATTGAATGGGAGACAGCAACCATGCCCATATGACTCAACCATACTTGTACCTCCTGCAGCCCCACCTACTGAGTGAGAGTCACCACTTGCTTCTGCACTAACTAGCCAATGACACACAACAGCCAATGGGCCTAACTCACCCTTAAATTCTCTTCACAAAGAGCTAACAGAGATCTGTGCCCCCACTCTCAAGCACCATCACACCCACCAGGAGACAGGTGGGAGTGCATAAGTTCTGTCAACTAGTGAATAGAGGAGCACAGTACCCTGCTTACTCAGATACATCCAAACAAAACAAAGAAAATGAAAATCTTGGGCAAATCACTCCAACATACAATCACCAATTAAATATAAATACAAAAAGTCATAATGTTTTGGAGACAACAGAACATCACAGTTCACATGAAGAAGCAAGATAAAGTAGTAGGAACAGGGACCAGGATATAGACCCTGAATACACCCCCAAGGAAGAAGCAGCATTGCAACTCCTTGATATTGAATTCAAAAGAATTATATTCAGGTACCTTCAATAGATTGAGAGACAGATCAAGGAAAATACAGACAAACCCCGCCCCCCCACAAATTCAGAAGACAATACAAGAACAAAATAACAAAATAAATGAAAAATTAGAAATGATACAAAATCTACAGATAGAAATCCAGAAGATTAATACTGGATTTTTAGAAATAGATTACACATTGAACAGGCAAGGGAGTAGAATCAAACAAATAGAAGACAGAATCAATGAGATTGAGGACAAATATCTCAATACTCCTTTGGAAAGGGATCAAACAGAAAAAAGATCAAAACAAAATGAAGAAACCCTAAGATTCATGTGGGATACCATCAAGGGGCATAACCCATGTATCATCAGAATTCCAGAATAGAAAGAAACAAATAAAAACACAGAGAAAATTGTCAAATATTTGTTGGAAGAGAATTTCCCTGAATGATGAAACACAAGAATATATCCATTTAGGAAGTCCAATGAACCCCAAGAATAGACCCCAAAAGAAAAACACCAAGACATATCATCATCAAACTTGCCAAAACCAAAGACATAAAGAATCCTGAAAACAGCACAGGAAAAGTGAAAAGTTACCTACAAAGAGTAATCAATAAGACTAAGCTCTGATTTCTTGGCAGAAACCATGCAGGTGAGAAGGCAATGGGATGGTATATATAAAACCCTGAAAGAGAAAATTTTGAACCAAGAATTAAATACCCAGCAAAATTGTCCCTCAAATTGAAGGTGAAATTAGGACAATTTCAGATAAGCACAAATTAAGGAGATTTGTTAAAATCAGACAAACCTTGTAAGAGATTTAAAAGGGAGTCCTTTGGACAGAGAACCAAAAACAGTAAACAGCAACTGACCATTAACACACATGATGAAATAACCCAGAAACAAACCCAGTTATAGAAGTATCCAAAGTAAAATCAGCTTCTGAGATGGTAAACAGGGAACCAGAGACATCAATTAGTAAGTGAAGAAAATCACAAACCAAAAATGGGCAAGAATAGTGTAATTACAGAACTTCTAAATGATAAGGAAGTCAAGATAACTGCAAGATAGAATGGACTATTCTAAACTTTAAAGAAAAATGATAAACCTTCACATCAAAATAAAAAAGAGGACAAGCACAAATATTTAGCAAATACTAAAACAACAGCAATGAAGGAAGTGATAACATGATTCATAAACAGAATGAGCTCTGCACAGAAAACTACATGGACCAAAGAAATCAGCAACACCATGAAAAAATACATAACAAAATAACAATAGCAAATTCATAGTTGTTGATAATTACAATGAATGTAAATGGATTAAATGCACCACTCAAGTGAATTGTAGACTGTATAAGAAACATAATCCATCAATATACTTTCTACAAGAAACACACCTTAGAGACAAACACAAAAACAGACTAAATCAAAAGTTGGAAAAAGATACATCAAGCAAATGACAATCAAAAAAGAGCAAGAGTGGCAATATTAATTTCTGATAAAATTGACTTTAAGACAAAAACCACCATAATAAATATCTATGCACCCAATGAAAGAACCCAAAAATACATAACCTAGACTTTAACAGAACTGAAAAGACAAAGAGATGACTCTACAGTCATAGCAGGAGATTTTGATACACTACTTTCAATGAAAAATAGAACAACTGGAAATAAACTCACAAAGACACAGAAGATCTAAACAATACAATCTATCAACTTCACTTTATAGACATCTACAGTGCACTTCACCCAACAACAGCACAATATACATTCTTTTCCAGTACACATGGAACATTCTCCAGGATAGACCATATGTTAGCCCACAAAGCAAGCCTTAATAAATTTAAAAACTTTGAAATACTGCAAAGCATCTTCTCAGATCACAATGCTATCAAATTAAAAATCAACAATAGGAAGATCAACAGAAAAAGAACAAACACATGGAAACTGAAAAACACCCTCCTTAATAATGACCCAGTAATAGAAGAAATTAAAAATGAAATTTAAAAATTCCATAAATCAAACAAGAATGAAAATACTACATACCAAAATATTTGGGACACAGTAAAAGCAATGATGAGAGGTCAATTTATAGCAAGGAAGGTTGGGCAATCCTACTTCCGTAGTGATACTGCCTCGGAAACCCAAGGAGGGGTCGCTATGAGTCGGGGCCGACTCGACGGCAAATAACAACAACAACAACAACAAATGCACACATCAAGAAAGAAGAGCCAAAATAAACACCTTCACCCAACATCTCCAGCAACCAGCAAAAAAAGCCTACTGTTACCAGAAGAAAAAAATAAATAAAGATTCAAACAGAAACCAAAAGTAGAAAGACAATAGAAAAAAAACAACAAGACTAGAAGTTGGGTTTTTGAAAAGAGCAATAAAATTGACAAACCACTGGCAAATCTAACAAAGGAAAAGAGAGAGAGAATACAAATAACATGAATAAGAATTGAATTGGGTGACATCACAACAAAACCTAATGAAATAAAAAGTATAATATCAGGATACTATGAAGAACTATACTCCAAAAAATTTGAAAATCTAGAAGAAATGGACAGATTTCTGGAAACATACAGTTTACCTAAACTAACACAGATTGAGGCAGAAAATTTGAACAGATCCATAACAAAAGAAGAAATTGAACAGGTCATTAAAAAATTACCAACAAGAAGAAAGCCCTGGCCTACACAATTTCACTGGAGAATTCTGCTGAACATTCAGAGAAGAACTGACACCAATACTCAAACTATTTCAGAGCATAGAAAAGGATGGAATCCTCTCAAATTCATTTTATGAAACAAGCACAACCTTGATTCCAAAACCAGGCAAACACATCACTCAAAAGGAAAACTACAGACCAATATCCCTCATGAATATGGATGCAAAAATCTTCAACAAAATCCCAGCCAATAGATTGCAACAACATATCAAAAACATAATACATTGTGACCAAGTAGGGTTCATACCAAATATGCAAGGATGGTTCGACATTAGGAAAACAATCAACATCATCCACCACACAAATAAAACAAAGAAGAAGAACCACACAATCATATCAGTCAATGCCAAAAAGGCAATTGATAAAATCCAACACCCATTCCAACTCAAAACTCTCAGGAAAATAGAAATAGAAGTGAAATTCCTCAACATAATAAGGGGCTTATGTGTAAAACGACCAGCCAACGTTATTCTCAATGGAAAGAAACTGAAATTATTCTCCTTATGAACTGGAACCAGACAAGGATGCCCTCTATCTCTACTTCTATTCAACATTGTATTGGAAATCCTAGCCAGGACAATAAGGCAAGAAAGGGAAATCAAAAGCATCAAAATTGGTAAGGAAGAATATATCCCTATTTGCTGATAATATGATCCTACACATAGAAAACCGAAGAAACTCAGCAAGAAAACTGTTGGAACTAATTGAGAGATTTAGCATAGTGGCAGGACACAAGATCAATATATAAAAATCAATTGGAATCCTCTACACCAGCAAAGAGATTGCTGAAAAAGAAGTAAGGAAATAAATACCACTTACAATAGCTACCACAAAAAATAAAATACTTGGAAATAAATCTTACCAGAACCACAAAAAACTCGTTGCTGTTGTTCTGGTTACCTAGTGCCGCTCTGATGAGAAATATACCACAAATGGAATGGCCTTAACAGGAGTTTATTCTCACAATTTGGAGGCTTTAAGTCCAAGTTCAAAGTGCTCTAGGGGCTGAGTAAAAGCCCCTCAACCTTGGGGACCAGCTCTGCCTGCTGCTCCCGGCCCACTGGTGTTAGAGGCTTTTCTTTACTCAGACAGCTGCTGGCTGCTGAGACTGAGAAACTCCAAGGTTGACAAGTAAAAAGGCACAGTCCTGATGTTACCACATGAGAGGCCATTGACTTAAGTCCATTGTAAGTCCGAAGGTCGGCAGAGCATAGCAGGCTGCTGAGCAATGACATGGCTACCATGCAGCATCCAAGCATTCCATAGGCTAAAGACCATTCCCAAGACTTTTCCTTATATACAGGAAGCAGACCACATCCCAAAGGCAGCTACTCAGCTCCTTGTGGTAGATCCCACCGTGGAGTTGATTGCTAGTCATCATGGGGAATAACTACCACCAGCTGCCCGGCCACTCAACCAGGTCTAGCCAAGTTGACACACAAACTTAACCAACACAGCCGTAGAGTCAGATCTGACTCATAACGACCCCTCCTTGGGTTTCTGAGGTGATATCACTAAGGAAGTAGATTGCCTGATCTTCCTTCTGAGGAGTGGCTGGTGGGTTTGCCAGCCTTCTGATTAGAAATCAAAAGACCTGTACAAAGAAAACTACAAAACACTACTGCAAGAAACTATAAGAGATGCAAATCAAAACAACAATGAGATAACATCCTTCCCCAGCATTAATAGCAAAGTTCGACAAGACAGAAAATAACAAATGCTGGTGAGGACATGGAGAGGTTGAGACTGTCATACACTACTGGTGGGACCGTATTATGCAATCACTATGGAAAGCAGTATGGCTATTCCTTAAAAAGTTGAAATTAGAAATACTATTTGACCTAGCAATCCTATTACTAGGTATATATTCTAAAGAAATGAGAGCCAGCACAAGAACGGTTATATGCACTCCCATGTTCATCGCAGAACTATTTACAATAACAAAAAGATGGAAACAACCTAAGTGCCCATCAATAGAAGAACGGATAAGCAAACTATTGTACATACATACAATGGAATACTATGCAACACTAAAGAATAATGTGGAATTTACAAAACACTGCATAACGTGGATGAACTTGGGGGATATTATGCTGATGAAATAAGTCAATCACAGAAGGACAAATATTGTATTAGTTCATTATTGTAAAAAGTCAAGGAAAGGTTTATATATGGAAGGAAACTTCTTTTGTAAATTACCAGGGGTGGGGGGGAGGGGAAGGAGCATTGCTAGATAGGTAAAGACAAAATTTGATTTGGGTGAAAGGAAGGGCAATGTATCAAATGTGAGTGATCAACACAGTGGCATTGAGGAAGAGGAAGACATAGAGGGGTACATGGGAAGTATAGACAACAAAGATGAATCCTTTTGCATATACAGTACTGTGTTGTCAGTGATGGCAAGCATTGACAGATGGGTGGCTAGATGGGTGTACAGGCTGAACAATCAGGTATATCTAGGCAGGGGGTATTGTGCCCATTACTATGTATATGGTTAGCAGATAATTTTCCTACATGTGTATTTGTATTTACTGTAAGAATATCCAGGTGTACAGTAGTGCTGACAAGGGGCAAGGTTGTGGTGGCTCCTTGGCCACTGCTAGCTATCCAGAGGGAATGAGTAGTTAGACCTGTGGGCTCAGGACCATGATTGCAGGGGACATCATGCTCAATTGGCATAACATACTACACAAAAACATCATTCCACATCCTGCTTTGGTGAGTAGTGACTGGGATCTTAACAGCTTGCAAGCAGCCATCTAGATGCAATGATGGGTCTCTCCTCATCCAAGGCAAAGAACAAAGAAAACCAAAGACGAATGGAAACAATTAGTCCAGAGGACTGGTAGACCATGTGATCTTCAGCCTTTATGGTCATGAGACCAGAAGAACTAGATGGTGCCTGGTTACCACTTAGAGAGGAATCTATGTAAGACATCCTAGATAGAGTGGGAGAACAATGTGGAACAAAACTCAAAATCATGGAGGAAAAATAAAACAGGTTTGCTGGTCTGATAGAGTCTGATGGAACCACTGAAATTATGGCCCCTAGCTGCCCTTTAGGTCTGGAACTAAACCCACTCCTGTGCCTCCCAGACAAATACAGAACAGGCATATGAGCTGAACATTTACAGTAGGTAGATACACTCCTTGGAGCAATCAATCATGGGAGAGCAGAAGGGGAGTTTTACACAGGGAGACAGCTAAGGGAGTGGGAATGCATAGCAAGAAGGACACAGGGAAGAGGTAACTATGGGAAGGAAGTGAGAAGAGAGCTATTACATGGTGGGGAATTGCAATGTCATGAGATAAAATGTGTATGAACTGCTGTATGGAAAATGAAATCGCTCTGTAAACTTTTCACCCAAATCACAATAAAAAATTTAAAAATATATGTATATTAATGATCAGACAGAAACACACAGATTAAAGTAATGATGAAATATCACTTAATTCAACAACACCTATTCCTAGAAGAGATGTGGAGGAAAAGAAACTTTAATATACTGTTGGTGGTACTGTAAAATGTTACAGCTTTTATGAAAAGTAACCTGCAAGTATCCATAAAATTAAACCACACACACATACACATACACACCTATAACATAATAATTTTACTGCTGGGAATCTAGCCATAGAATTAAAAGCACTCATATATAAAGACATATGTTCAAAGACATTTATTTATTGGAGCATTTTTATTGTGGCAAAAACTTGGAAGCAAAATTAATGCTTATAAATGGAAGAATAGCAGAAAAATGTAGTTCAGACATATCATGGGATATTTTTCACCATTTTGTTTGTTTGTTTTTTATTTTTCATGGGATTAGAAATATGCCTTTTGCATAGTTCTATGAGGTATTGGGATTTCCATGAGGTATTGTTGAACAAAAGGTGGAAAAAGGTAAATAATCCTTTTATGTATTTTTATGAAAAAATTACAGAAAAATAGAAAGCTCTTATTATGTATGTGAGTACCTGCATGTGTGTGTGCACACATGTAAATTATTACATTAGTATGGAGAAAAATATGGAAGGTTGCATATTCATTAGCAAGAGTTGAGGTGGTGTTACAGAGGGAGGGATGATGAGAAGAGGAAAAAGATGCCAAGCAAAACAGGGAAACAAAACACAGCAACACATTTCTGCATTTATGTAAAATTACATGTGTATGTGCATACAGAAATAAGTAACTTAAAAAGACAAAAGTTAATAACTTTGTAGTTATTTTTGAAAGATTAAATCACTTCGGTGTTTTGCTTCCTCCATCTTTCTGGTTATTTCTGAAATTTAAAATTTTAACCTAGTGTTAAAAACTTCATTATTTGCTTCCAAAATATGCATCTGCTTTTCTTCCTTTGTTTATTATTTATCACATCTTTGCTTTACATTTATTTTGCTTTAAAATGCTCACTGCAATAATTATGCATTGCCCTACCTTTCCTTGCCTTATCTTCCTCATAATACATGCTGCTAACTGAGCTTAAACCTCCTGCTCACTCACCTCCAGCCTTGCACATACAAATGTGTGCAATGAGGCAGGGACTGTGCCTATTGTTCACCACTGTGTCTCACCACTGTGTCTAAATGGGTGTCTGGGACAGAGTGGTGCTCAATCAATGCTTGAATGAATGAATGAATGAATATATTTTCTATCATGGCTTCTCTGTTCTTGAGTTCATTTTATTGATTCATGTATTCATTTAATACAGGTTGAAAGGATGCTTACTATGCTAAAAGTAGGAATAAACACTGAGCTAGAAATAAGAATAAACAAAGGAAGAACATACGATCCTTTCCCTAAATTCTGCATATGTTCCAGTGGGAGGAAAGATGAGAAAGTCAGTGATTACAGAGAATGATATTATATATCTAATCATAATTTATGAATGTAGTACTGAGGAGGGTCAACTCAATACTAACACAGCCTATGTGAGAATGCCTGTGGGGAACCTTTCAGAAAACAGTATCCTCGTGAGGGAAGGCACAGAGACTGGGAAGGAACAGCTTTGGGGGCAGTGAGCAGGGCTGTGTGGCTGGAGCCCAAGGGAATGCCAAAGACACCTGCCTGGAAGAAGCTGGAGAGGACCAGACCAGAAAGGCTGGGAATGGCTTCAAGTTCCTCGTGAAGCTCAGTGTTCTGTTGTCCTTGTAGGGCCTATCTCCTGAGGGATCCCAGTAAAATTTTGGTAAAATCTGGTCTTGTTGATTCTGCCAAAGTCCGGCTGAAGAAGAATAGGTAGCAGCAGCGTGGTATTGGCCCCCTTTCCCAGCACTCCTGGGATTAGGAATAACATCACAACAGTTAATATTTACTGGGTTTTTATTGTGGCTCATCTAGATTATTGTGGCTCATCACAGTAATTTTAGGTGTCAATTACTATTATTATTCCCATTTTCCAGAGGGGAAACAGAGCCATACAACCAGAAAGTGGCATAGTACAGAGTGTAGCAGGCTTTAAACTTCTAGGAAGCTGTCTTCTTCCCCTTAACCCCCGAATACAGACATCTGAACTCTCGTCCCTTACCAGACTTTCTGGATGATATTGGCATAATCAAATACTTCCTGGATTCTTCCCATCCCAGGGCATCATCTGGCTCTGGAACACTGTTCTTCTTAGAGTTGCCTTTTGTAGGCTCAATGTTGGCTTAACTTGGGGTGCTCCACTCCCTGTGCCATCTCTTCCACAAATGTGGAGACAGAGCCTTCCTATCACTCCTCTAAGGAGCTCTGGTAACGTAGTGCCTAAGGCATTTGACTGCTAGCCTTTCCTCTGGAGTCCCTGGGAGTAAAAGTGGTTAAAGCACTCTGGCTGCTAACCAAAAGTCTGGAGGTTTGAGTCCGTCTAGAGGAACCTTAAAAGAAAGGCCTAGAGATCTACTTTGGAAAATCAATGATTGAAAACCTTGTGGAGTACAGTTCTACTCGACCCATATGGGGTTGCCATTATTGGAATAAACTCTGTGGCAACTGGTCTGGCCATTCCATAGCTGAGGACACTGAGACTGGGCTGTAGGACTTAACACATTTCATTGCTCAAGGGTAGGTTATGACAGATAGGGATTACCACACAGATTTTCCACCGAATATTACAAATGACTAGCCTCATAGTCCACAGGCTGAGGTCCCTTCACGGGGATCCACTACTGGCCTCCTCTCTCCCTGGATTCTGGGCTGCCTTGCTGGAGTAGAAGTCAGCCTCCCTGCCTCAGCCCAGTGTGCCACCAGGTCCACCCCAAAAGAAGGGTGCTTGAGTGTGACAGTCCAAGAGAAGATCCAACTGAGTCATATCCTAAAGTCTACAGACAGGAGGCAGTTTTGCCTCAGTTAAGTCTAAGGTCAACCTTCTAAGTTTTTTTCCAGCCCTATGATTAATCTTTGATAAGCATGACTGACAACGGAAAATCAGCTTCCTTCAAGAAAATGTTAACTCCCACCCTCCACAGGAGCTGCTCTGGTAACATAGTGCCTAAGGCATTTGACTGCTAACCAGAAGGCTGGCGGTTCAAACCTACCAGCCACTCTCTGGAGAGAAGGTTGGGCAATCTATAGTGATGCCGCCTTGAAAACCCAAGGAGGAGTCACTATGAATCAGGTTCAACTCGATGGCAGTAAGTTTGGTTTAAGTTTTTACCCTCCACAGGAATATGGTCTTGCCTTTTGGCCCTTAAAATATATTCAAAACCAAAGTTACAAATCAATGTACTTCCCAAAGTCTAGCTTGTTTCCTCTGGAAAAATGCCATCTGTGAGCTGTCAACAGTCCAAGCCATGTCAGAACAATTTGTTTTCCATCTTTCCTCCAGCAATGGTGTTCACCAGGCCTTCACAGGCCTTTTGTCCTTTTTGTGGTCTCCTCCAAGATCTGTGACAAAATGGTTGAAGAGTACCAGTGAAGCACTCCCAGGTACAAACATCTTCTACCAAGCAAGATAGCCTAATCCAGTAGTTATGAAAGAGGCATTTCTTTGAAGGAAGCAAGTGCAGAGATGAGATTCTGTCCACCCCTCCCCACCTCCACCACTCTCATTCAAGATGACCTGTTACATTGTCAGGCTTAGCTTTTTAGAAGTCCTTTGCCTTTGCTTTGTTTAAGCAGAAAGGCCATTGCTTAAGAATGAACTCAAGAACGCACATCTAACAACAAATAGAATCACTTGGATCTTTGGAATCACACTTCTCTTCCTGCTTCAGCCTTCCTCAACAAGGTCTACATAAGTCCCAGTCCCAATCTTTGTTTTAGGGCTCAAACTTAAAATGTCTTGGCCTTCTCTTCCCTCAACAGCTTCTGTAAGAAGGAAATCTCAAAATCAGATGGTCAAAGCTGTGCACTGACCAGGAGCCAGGCACCCTGTATATATTTTATCTTATTTTCCCACAAGGAACGTGAGATGCAGAGAGAGTGAATAATTTGCTCAAGGTCCCATATCTGATAAGTGGGAGGGTGACTATCTGAACCCAATCAGTTAGACTTCAGCCCTCTTAATTGGGACCAATACTGACTTCCAGGTGAAGCCAGCCCAAATGTTTTAATCTATTTCCACTTGATTATTTGACTTATGGATCAGGGAGAACCATAAGCAAGACTCCTCCTGGCTTTGGCGACATGGAGAACATGACATGGCTGTAGAAACAAAGCATCTTTTGCAAACTTAGCAGATAAAATGAAGAAATGTGAGTTGGCTGCTGGTAAATTAGGTGAATTTATAACTGACCCACCAGCCACTCCTCGGAAGGAAGGTTGGGCAATCCTACTTCCGCAGTGATACTGCCTCGGAAACCCAAGGAGGGGTCGCTATGAGTCAGGGCTGACTCGATGGCACATAACAACAACAACAACAAACCTCTATACCTAAGAATGCTAATAAAACATTTTTTTAATCAGCACTTTAGACAACAGTATTTGACATGTATCAGATTTACAAATGGTGTCAAAATGAAAGGGATAACTAATAATTTGAGTGGAAAAATTAGGATTCCATAGTCTCTTGATAGACTGGAACTTAGGTTAACACTAACAATAACAAAGGGAATAGAGCTAGTGCAATTCCCCCCCCCCCCATATGAGTTAAAAAAAAAAAAAAAAGCAATAGTACAAGCACAGGAAGAGTAGATGTGGTGTTATTAGGTACTGATGAGTCAGCTCCAACTCACACCAACCCTATGTACAACAGAATGAAACACCGCCTGGTTGTAAGCCATCCTCATGATCCTTGCTATACCTGAGCCCATTGTTGCAGCCACTATGTCAACACTTCTCATCACAAGTCTTCCTCTTTTTCGCTGACCCTCTACTTTACCCAGCATCTTCTGGGAAAATGTCCGTTCTGACAGCATGGCCAAAGTAGGTGAGATGAAGTCTGGCCATTCTTGTATTCAGGGAGCATTCTGGCTGCACCTCTTCCATTACAGATTTGTTCATTCTTTTGGTAGCCCATTGTAATTTCAGTATTTTTTTCCAACATTACAACTCAAAAGTATCATCTCTTCTTCAATCTACCTTATTCATTGCCTTGCTTTCACAGGTGAATGAAAATACCATGGCCTGGGTTTTGTTGTTGTTGTTATGTGCCGTCCAGTCAGACCCTACTCATAGCGACCCCTCCTTGGGTTTCCGAGGCAGTATCACTACGGAAGTAGATTGCCCAACCTTCCCTCCGAGGAGTGGCGGTGAGTTTGAACCACTAGCCTTCTGGTTAGCAGTCAAGTGCCTTAGGCACTGCACTACCAGAGCTCCTTGGCTTGGGTTGTTGTTGTTGTTGTTGTTGTTATGTGCCATCGAGTCAGCCCTGACTCATAGCGACCCCTCCTTGGGTTTCCGAGGCAGTGTCACTACGGAAGTAGGATTGCCCAACCTTCCTTCCGAGGCTTGGGTTAGGGGCATCTTAGTCTTCAAAGAGGCATCTTTGCTCTTCAGCACTTCAAAGAAAACTTTTGCAGCAGATTTGCCCAGTGTAATACAACTTCTGTTTCTTGACTGCTGCTTCCATGGGTGTTGACTGTGGATCCAAGTAATATGAAATCTTTGACAACTTCAATCCTTTCTCCATTTATTGTTATGCTGCTTATTGGTCCAGTTGTGAGGATTTTCATTTTCTTTATATTGAGGTGTAATCCATACTGCACACTGTAGTCTTTACTCTTTATCAGTAAAGTGCTTCAAGTCATCTTCACTTTCAGCAAGAAAGGCTGTGTTGTCTGCTTATCACAGATTGTTAATGAGTCTTCATCCAATCATGATACCATGTTCTTCTTCATATAGTCCAGGTTCTTGGATTATTTGTTCAGCATACAGATTGAATAAGTATGGTGGAAAGATACAACCCTAAAATACTCTCTTTCTGGTTTTAAACTATGCTGTTCTGTACGAATGACAGCCTCCTGGTCTGTGTACAGGTTCTTCATTGCACAAATAAGTGTTCTGGAATTCCCATTCTTCTCAAAGCTATCTGTAATTTGTTATGATCCACATAATTGAATGCTTCTGCACAGTCAATAAAACACAAGTAAACATGTTTCTGGTATTCTTTGCTTTCAGCCAAGATTGATCTGACATCAGGAATGATATCCTTCATTCCATGTCCTCTTCCAAATTCAGCTTGAATTTCTGGAAGTTCTTTGTCAATAAATTGCTGCAACCACTTTTGAATTATCTTCAACAAAATTTTACTTGCATGTGATATCCATTACATTATTTGATAATTTCTGCATTCTGTTCAATCACTTTTCTTTGGAATGGGCACAAATATGGATCTCTTCCAGTCACTTGGCCAGATAGGTATCTTCCAAATTTCTGGGCATAAATGAATAAAGACCTCCAGTGCAGCATCCATTTGTTGAAACATCTCAATGGGTATTCTGTCAATTCCTGGAGACTTGTTTTTCACCAGTTTTGATTTCTTCCTTCAATACCATTGGTTCTTGATCATATGCCACCTCCTGAAACAGATGAACATCAACCAAGTGACTGTATATGCCTTCCATCTTCTTCTCATGTTTCCTGCATCATTCAATATATATTTTTTTTTAATTAGGATTTGGGTGAAGATTTACAGAGTAAATTCACTTTTCATACAGCAGTTCACATATACTTTGTCTCAAGTCATTGACCAAAATT
>NW_006921652.1:11881872-11919866 GCF_000298275.1 Orycteropus afer afer
CGTGCAGTCCCCCTGGCTGGCAGGGTGATTTTTTGGTTAAGTCTTAAGTCCTACCACCACAGGAATCTGCGAGAGCGCTGTCTCTTTAAAAATAATCCAGCCGCTTTTTAAACCTACAAAATGGCAGCGTTCTTCGGACCGGCAGAATTCCACAGCTCAGCCCACCCTTCTCCTCACCTTCTCTGCTTGTTCCCCAGCCACTCTCAACATTTCTCAAGCTAAAAGAACTGAAGGAAAAACTCATGCCTTGAGTTACAATACTGAAGGAAGACAGAATAAGAGTTGATGCATTTAAGTTGTGGAGTTGGCAAAGAAAACTGAAAATACTATGGACTAACTGAAGAACAACCAAATCTATCTGGAAGAAGTACAGCCAGAATGCTCCTTAGAAGTGAGAATGGCCAGACTTCATCTCACCTTTTTTGGTCATGTTGTCAGAGGGGATTATTCCCTGGAAAAAGAGATAATGTTTGGTAAAGTGTCCCAGAAAAGGGGGAAGACCTTCAACAAGATGGATTGACACAGTGACTGCAATGATAGGCTCAAATATGGCAAGGATTGTGAGGATGGCACAATGTTTAGTTCTGTTGTACATAGGGTCACTATGAGTCCAAGTGGACTGAATGGCACCTAATGACAACAACATAACAAGGAGACAGAGGCAAAGCAAGGCAATGGCAGGTGGGAGTGTTTCAATTCTCTGAGATACTCTAGGCTAGTGGTTCTTAACTGGGGGTGGCTTTGCCCTCAGAGGACATTTGCCAATATCTGGAGACATTTTTTTGTCACAACTGTGTGGAGAAAAAGGAGTACTATTGGCATTTAGTGGATAGAGAATGGACGAGGATGCTGTTAGACATTTTACAATGCACAGTACAGCCTCTCCCCCCCCCAAAAAAAATTACAGTATGTCAATTAGTCAAATTATCAAAATGTTAATTATGCTGAGGTTAAGAATCTTTGATTTAGAGCCTTCCAGATCTAACCCTGGAAGGATTAGGGATCACCTTCCCCAAAGGCACATGGGGAAGGGATAGATGCCTAAACAAAGTTGAGGTTCTTTTAGGAAGGAAGTAGGAGAGGGATGAATGTTGGACAGCCCACCATACAGGTAGAACATTCATATTAAAAATATCTAGTGCTTTAGTTCAGGCAAACCCCATATGCATGTGAAAGCTGAACGAGGAGTAAGGAAGACCACAGAAGAATTGATGCATATGAATTTGCAATTTGAATTGAGGTGTTGGCAAAGAATATTGAAATTGTCATGTACTTCTAGAAGAACAAACAAATCCATCTCAGAAGAAGCACAGCTAGAATGCTCCTTAGAAGTGAGAATGGTCAGATTTCATCTTTCGTATTTTGGTCATGTTATCAGCAGTGGCCAGTAGCTGGAGAAGGATATCAAGGTTGGGCAATCTTACTTCCATAGTGATACTGCCTACCAAACCCAAGGAGGGGTCGCTATGAGTTGGGTTTGACTCGACGGCACATAACAACAGCAAAGTAGATGTTCACTGAAAAAGGGGAAGAGCTTCAAGGAGATGGGTTAACACAGTGGTTGTAAGGATGGGCTCAAGAATAGCAATGATTGTGAGGATGGCTCAGGATGGGCAGTGTTTTGTTCTTTTGTACCCGGGGTCACCTTGACTCAAAACCAACTCAGTGGCACCTAACAACAACAACAGTGATTTAGTTGACTATAAATCCATAGAAGGTTTTTGTATGAATTAGAAAAGGTACCCCCTTCCTCAGCCATCTTACTGCCACCTACTGGAAAATTATTGTAATAAATAAATACATCTGCAATATGTTGTGAATGGAGCCCCCTAGAGTTGTGCAGTACATAATTTCACAATAGTTCACAACCTCCATGCTGTGAGTCTCATATGACCCAATTATGTTAAATAGCTGTCAAAGAAGTACCTAATTTTTACATATTTCCAAGTAAGGAAATTCAAACTCTAACTGACACTGGTCAGACCATAGAAATAATTCTTGGTTAAATTCTGGGTTCTATATTTTTGTTGAATTCTATTTTCTATGCCCTTGAGTAACTGTTGCAGCAATATATTGACAGGGAACATCCAGACATGTAAGCTGGACTCAGAAGAGGACATGGAATGATGGATATCATTGCTGATGTCAGATGGATCTTGGCTCAAAGCAAAGAATACTAGAAAGATGTTTACTTTTGTTTCATTGACCATACAAAAGCATTGAACTGTGTGGATCATAACAAATTACGGATAACATTGAGAAGAATGGGAATTCCAGAACATTTAATTCTACTCATGAGGAACCTATACATAGACCAGGAGCTGTTGTTTGAACAAAACAAGGGGATACTGCATGGTTTAAAATCAGGAAGGGAGTGTGTCAGGATTGTATCTTTTCACTATACTCACTCAATCTGTATGCTGAGCAAAAATCTGAGAAACTGAACTCTATGAAGAAAAACATGGCATAAGGATTGGAGGAACACTCATTAACAACCTATGATATGCAGACAACACAACCTTGCTTGCTGAAAGTGAAGATGACTTCAAGCAATTACTGATGAAAATTAAAGACTACAGTCTACAGTAAGGATTACATCTCAAGATAATAATAATGAAAAAAAAAAATCCTCACAACTAGGCCATTAAGCAGTGTCATGATAAATGGAGAAAATATTGAAATTGTCAAAGATTCCATTGCTTGGTTCCATGATCAACACCAGTGGCAGCAACCGTCAAGAAATCAGATGTTAGAAGATGATGGAATAGGCAGACAAGCTACACAGAACTTCTTCAACAAAGAAAAGAGAAACCAACTGATAAAGATACAGAAGATAATCCTGGATCCCTGAGCTCTGAAAGGAAGAATACAGAAGTGGATTAAACACCAATTAGTAGAAGAACCTGAACAAAAACACTGAGTGAGGAGACAAATGGAGCTGTGGACTGTCAGCTGTCTTGACAGCATGGACAACCTGAATATTTCTAAGTGGTGTTAGGACCTAAAAATTAACCTAAAAATCAGCCCTGCTCACCAAGGGCTGCATGGACTACTGCATGGGTGGCTAATGACTGAAAAGGGAAACAGTAAAGAAGGAGAAAAACTGAATTGTGGACTTTCAGCTGTCCAGAGGGTACAACCATTTTGAATGTTTACACGAGGAGGCTGGGAACAGCCATTTTGAATGTTTGCAAGTGGTAGACATTTTGGTTGTTTAAAGTGACAGCATTCTTGTTCAGATTCCAGGCACCTAAGAAGAGACACCGCTTGCCAAAAACAGCATGGACATTTGGGAGGTTGATGACTGGAAAGGAGACAGATGGTGAGTGCATAAGTACTGTCAACTAGTGAATAGAGGAGCACAGTACCCTGCTTACTCAGATACATCCAAAGAAAATGAAAATCTTGGGAGAATCACTCCAGCATACAATCATCAATTAAATATAAACACAAAAATGTCACAATGTTTCATAGACAACAGACCATCACAGTCCATACCAAGAACCAAGATAAAACAGTAGAAACAAGAGACCAGGATACAGACCCAGAACACTTCCCAGAGGAAGAAGCTGCATTGGAGCTCCCTGATCAGGAAGTCAAAAGAATTGTTGTTGTTGTAATTTGCCATCAAGTTGGACCCAACTCATAGCGACCCCTCCTTGGGTTTCTGAGGCAGTATCACTACAGAAGTTAAGTACCTTAAAAGGATTGAGAGACAGATGAAGGGAAACACTGACAAAATGGAGGAAAACACAGAGAAAACCCTAGAACAATTTCAGAAGACAATACAAAAACAAAACAACAAAATAAATGAAAAATTAGAAATGATACAAAATCTCCAGATAGAAATCCAGAGGATTAATACTAAATTCTCAGAAATAAATAACACATTGAATGGGCAAAGGAGTAGAATTGAATCAATGGAAGACAGAATTAATGAGATTGAAGACAAATACCTCAATACTTCCCTGGAAAGGGTTCAAGGAGAAAATAGATCAAAACAAAATGAAGAAATGTGGGATACTGTCAAAAGGAATAACCTATGCACAATTGGAATTCCAGAACAGGAAAAGACAAAACCACAGAGAAAATTGTCAAATATTTGTTGGAAGAAATTTTCATTGATATAATGAAAGATGAGAATATATCCATTCAAGAAGTCCAAGGAACCCCAAAGAGGATAGACCCCAAAAGAAAATCACCAAGACATATCATCATCAAACTCACCAAAACCAAAGACAATGAAAAAGTCCTGAAAACAGCATGGGAAAAGGAAGTTACTTACAAAGGGCAACCAACAAGTCTAAGCTCTGATTTCTCAGCAGAAAACATGCAAATGAGAAGAGAATGGGATGGTATATATAAAACCCTGAAAGAAAAAAAAAATTTCCAACCAAGAATTATATGCCCAGCAAAATTGTCCCTCAAATGTGATGGTGAAATTAGGATATTTTCAGATAAGCAGAGATTAATGGAATTTGCTAAAACCAGACTAACCTTATAAGAGATGCTAAAGGGAGTCCTTTGGACAGAGAAGCAACAACAGCAAGCAATAAATGACCATTAAAACACTAACACACATGATGACATAACCCAGAAACCAACCAAATTATGAAAGTATCCAAAGTAAATAAGCTTACAAGATTGTATACAGGGAGTCAGAGACATCAATTGACAAATGAGGACAACTACAAACCAAAAAGAGGGAAAAAATTGTGTAGTTACAGATATTCTAAATGGTGAGGAAGTCAAGACAATTGCAATATAGAATGGACTATTCTAAGCTTGGGAAAAATATCATAAATCACAGGGTAACCTCAAGGAAACTGATAAACCTTCACAACAAAATAAAAAGGAGGACAAGCACAAATACGTAGCAAATACTAAAACAACAGCAATGAAGGAAGTGATAACACAAGCCATGAACAAAATGAGCTCAGCACAGAAAATATATGGAACAAAAAAATCAGTAACACCACGAAAAAACACAGCACAAAATGAAAGCAAAAAAATTCATACTTGTCGTTAATTACACTGACTGTCAATGAATTAAATGCACCACTCAAAAGACAGAGAGTTACAGACTGGATAAGAAAATATAACACATCAATATGTTATCTACAAGAGACACACCTTAGAGAGAAAGACACAAATAGATTAAAAATCAAAGTTTGGAGAAAGATATATCAAGCAAATGGCAACCATAAAAGAATAGGAGTGGCAATATTAATTTCTGACAAAACTGACTTTAAGACAAAAGCCACCATAAGAGACAAGGAGACTTTTTGTGATTGAAGAATCAATTGAACAAGAGGACATAACCATAATAAATATCTATGCACCCAATAAAAAAGCCCCAAAATACATAAATCATACTTTAATAGAATTGAAGACAAATAGATGACTCCACAGTCATAGTGTTGTTGTTGTATTGTTTTGTGCCATCAAGTCAGACCCGACTCACAGCAACCCCTCCTTGAGTTTCTGAGGCAGTATCACTATGGAAGTAGATTGCCCCATCTTCCTTCTGAGGAGTGGCTGGGGGGTTTGAACCTCCAGCCTTCTGGTTAGCAGTCAAGTGCTTTAGGTACTACGCTGCCAGAGCTCCCCACAGTCATAGTAGGAGACTTTAATACACCACTTTCAACCAAACATAGAATAACTGGAAAGAAACTCAGCCAAGACACAGAAGAACTAAACAATACAATTCACTAACTTGACCTTATAGACATCTAAAGAGCACTTCACCCAATAACAGTACAATATCCATTCTCTTCCAGTGCACATAGAACATTCTCCAGGATAGACCATAGTTAGGCTACAAAGCAAGCCTCAATAAATTTAAAAACATTGAAATACTGCAAAGCATCTTCTCAGATCACAATGCTATCAAATTGTTGTTGTTAGGTACTATTGAGTTGTCTACAACTCATAGTGACCCTATGCACAGCAGAATAAAACACTGCCTGGTCCTGTGCCAGCCCATGATCCTTGCTATACTTGAGCCCATCACCACAGCCACTGTCAATCTGTCTATAAAATTAGAAATTAACAATAGGAAGATCAACAACAACAACAACAAAAAAGAGCAAACACATGGAAATGGAATAACACTCTCCTTGAAAATGACTGTGTACTAGGAAAGAAAAAAAAAAAAAAACTCACTGCTGTCAAGTTGGATCCGACTCATAGTGACCCCTCCTCAGGTTTCCAAGGCAGTATCACTACAGAAGTAGATTGCCCAATCTTCCTTCTGAGAGTGGGTAATGGGTTTGAACCACCAGCCTCTGGATAGCAGTCAAATGCCTTAGACACTACACAACCAGGCCTCCTAAGATGTAAGAAATAAAATTAAAAAATTCCTTGAATCAAACAAGAGTGAAAACACTACATGCCAAACTCTTTGGGACACAGTAAAGCAGTGATCAGAGGCCAATTTATAGCAATAAATGCACACATCAAAAAAGAAGAGCCAAAATCAACACCTTAACCCAACATCTCCAACAATTAGAAAAAGAGCAGCAAAAAAAAAAAAAAAAAGCCTACAGTCACCAGAAAGAAAGAAAAAATAAAGATTCAAGTAGAAATAAGTGGAACAGAAAATGGAAAGACAACAACAAAAAAATCAACAAGACTGGAAGTTGGTTTCTGAAAAGATTAATAAAATTGACAAACCACTGGTAAATATAACAAATGAAAAGAGGGAGAGAATACAAATAACAATACCCATGACCATATATAAGTTTAGCAGGTGATATTTCTACATACATATTTGTATGTGCTATGTTGTGGTTGTTGTTATGTGTCATCGAGTCAAACCTGACTCATAGCGACCCCTCCTTGGATTTCCGAAGCAGTATCACTACAGAAGTAACTACATTGTTTAGTCCTTTTTTTTAGTTTGTAGTTCTCCCCATTTACCAATTGATGTCTCTGGTTCCCTATTTATAGTCTTGTAAGCTTATTTTACTTCGGATACTTCTGTAATTTGGTTGGTTTCTGGGTTATGTTGTCATGTGTATTAATCATTGGATAGTATCTGTGGTTTTTGGTTCTCTGTCTAAAGGACTCCCTTTAGCATCTCTTGTAAAGTTGGTCTGGTTTTAATATGTTCCCTTAATTTCTGTTTATTTGGAAATATCCTAATTTCACCTATTTGAGGGACAATTTTTCTGGATGTATAATTCTTTGTTGGCATTTTTTTTTTTTCTATTAGGATTATATATATATACCATCCCATTACCTTCTTACCTACATGGTTTCTGCCAAGAAATTAGAGCTTTGTCTTACTGATTCCTTTTTGTGGGTAACTTTTCATTTTTCCCATTCTGCTTACAGGATTCTTTCTTTGTCTTTTGTTTTGATAGGTTTGTTGATGATATGTTTCAGTGATTTTCTTTTGAGTGTATCCTGTTTGGGGTTTTTTGAGCTTCTTTAATGGATATATTCTCATCTTTCATCATATTAGGGAAATTTTCTTCCAATAAATCTTTGACAATTTTCTCTGTTGTTTTATTTGTCTTCTCTTGTTCTGGAATTCTGATTACATGGAAGTTATTCCTCTTGATGGTATCCCACCTGAATCTTAAGCTTTCTTCATTTTGTTTTGATCTTTTTTATGATTGATCCTTTAACAAAGTAGTATTGTGGTATTTGTCTTCAATCTCACTAATTCTGTCTTCCATTGATTCAATTCTATTCCTTTGTCTGTTCAATGTATTATCTATTTCTGAAATGTTAGTGTTAATCTTCTGGATTTCCATTTTTTTGTTTTTGTACCATTTCTAATTTTTTATTTTGTCTGTTTCATCTTGTATTGTTTTCCTAAATTGTTCTAGACTTTTGTCAGTGTTTTCATTGATCTGTCTCTCAATCTGTTGAAGGTACCTAAATATGATTCTTCTGAATTCCTTATCAGGGAATTTCAATGCTGCTTCTTCCTCAGGGAGATTTTCTGGGTCTATACCCTGGTCCCTTGTTTGTACTACTTTATTTTTCTTCTTTGTGTGGACTGGGATGGTCAGTTGTCTCAGAGGCATGGTGATGTCGTTGTTTGTTGTTGTTGTTGTTATGTGCCATTGTATTTATATTTATTTTGTGATTGTATGTTTGTGTGATTTACCCAAGTTTTTTTTTTTCCTTTATTTTGTTTTTATATATCTGATTGAACAGGGTACTGTGCTCCTCTATTTGCTAGTTGGCAGCACGCAGGCACTCACCACTTGTTTCCTGGTGTGTGTGATTGAGAACGACAGTGTGTGCACAAATCTCAGTTAGCTGTTCATGAAAAACAGTTGAGCTGATTTGAGCTGGTATTGGCAACTGTCTATCATTGGTCATTTGGTGCAGAAGCAAGTGTTGGCCCTCCCTCTGTGGGTGAGACTGCAGGAGGTATGGGCATGATTGGCTTGTATGGGCATGGAAGCAGAGCCAGGTGCCAGGGGTTTGGATCAGCTTTAAGGGAGGCCAGGAAGGGATCAGGGCAGTTTGGAACAGCTAAGAGAGACAAACTTGTCTGTCAGTTTGTCATCCTGTGGTGGCTTATGTGTTGCTATGAAGCTGGAGGCTATGCCACTGGTGTTGCAAGTGCCAGCAGGGTTACCCATAGTGGAAAGGTTTCAGTGGAGCTTCCAAACTGGGAAGAAGGAGGAGGGCATCCACTTCTCAAATAATTGGACAATGAAAACCTTATGAATGGCAGTGAGACACTGTCTCCCACTAAGTTTGACAAAACAAATCAATAAAATACAAACAAGTGAACAAAAAATACAAACAGCATAAATAACTGGGAACAATTGACAAAAAAAGGAAAAGCAATAAATGAAAAAATTTAAAAAAAATCTTTAAAAAAGACAAAAGAAAGATAAAGGAAAAAACAACAATACTAGGAATGAGGGAATAAGAAAAGAGCAAGAGCAAAAGAACAATAAAGAAAAAGTGAGAAAACTTCAAAAAGAAAAATGAGAGATGGGAAGAACCAAAAGAAGAAAAGAAAGAAAAAAAGAAGAGAGCCAGGAAAAGGGAAGAGAAAAAAAAAATAAAACAAGAATGAGGGAAGGCATTCCTGTGGCTTCCAGCCAAACGAAAGACAGGCATATGAGGTGAACATTTACATTAGGTAGACATACTCCTTGGAGAGATCAATCAGGGAGAACAGAAGAGCTGTGTATGCACAGAGAGACAGCTTGATGCAGGAGTGCATGGGAGGAAAGGACACAGGGAAGAGGAAGTGGGAAAGGAGCTGTTGCATTGTGGGAAATTGCAGTTAATGTCATGAGACAAAGTATATGTGAGCTGCTGTATGGAAAGTGAATTTGCTCTGTAAACTTTCACCCAAATCACAATAAAAATTTTTAAAAAAATGAGGGAAGGGAAAGATAAAAAATAAAAAGGAAAAAAGAATAATTTGAAAACAAACAAAAACAAAACTGGGGAGGGGGTGGTGGTGCAGGGCATCTGTGTCAGGGCACACAGACCAGGATGGAATTCCTGCTGTTCCAAAGGATGGACAAAGGTGGAGGATAACCACACCTCTGTTCACCAAGAGGGTATGGGGTATAAGAGTAACAAGGGGAATATTGGACCTTTCTAGTCATCAGTGTCCTGTGTAGTTGCCTATGCAATCCTTGGCAAGCAGAGCCAATTCTTAAGTTGCAGCCCGGATCTGAATGCTACTTGTAAATATTCAAATTGGCTGTGCTGTCAGGACAGCCATCAGTCCACAGTTCAGTTTGTCTCCTTATTCACTGTTTTAATTCAGGTTCTTCTACTAAAAAAACAGACAAACAAACAAACAAAACTGACTGCCATCTAGTTGGATCCAACTCATAGTGGCCCCTCCTTGGGTTTTTGAGGTGGTATCACTACGGAAATAGATTGCCCAATCTTCCTTCCAAGCAATGGCTGATGAGTTTGAACCACCAGCCTTCGGTTTAGCAGTCAAATGCCTTAGGCACTCCTAGTTGGTATTTAATCCACTTCTTTATCCTTCCCTTCAATGCTCAGGGTTCCAGGATCATTTTATGTATCTGTTTCAATTGGTTTCTTGTTTCTTTGTTGAAGAGGGTCTGCATAGTTGTCTGCCTATTCTGCCATCTTGCCAGAAGTCCAGGTTTTCCTATTTTTTGCTAACCACCTACTTTACCAAACATGTCCTTCTCCAGGGACCCGTCTCTTATGAAAACATGAATAAAGCACAAGAGGCAAACTCTTGTCATCTTCATGTCTAAGGAGGATTCTGGTTTTATTTCCTCCAAGATAGAATTGTTCATTCTTCTAGCAGTCCATGGTTCATTCAGTATTCTTCATCAACATTCAAATGCATCAATTCTTCTGCAATCTTTCTTATTCATCACCAGCTTTCACATGCATATGAGGCGATTCAAAATACCATGCCTTTGGTTAGGTACATCTTAGTTTTCAAAGTGACATATTTGCTCTTTACCACTTTAAAGAAGTCTTTTGCAGCAGAAGGAGCTCTGGTAGCATAGCGCCTAAAAGCGTTTGACTGCTAACCAGGAGGCTGGTGGTTCAAACCCACCAGCCACTCCTTGGAAGGAAGGTTGGGCAATTTACTTCTGTAGTGATACTGCCTTGGAAACCCATGGAGAGGTCACTACAAGCTGAGTTTGACTTGACAGCAGTGAGTTTGGTTGTTTTTTTTGTTTTTGTTTTTGCAGCAGATATGCACAATACACTACATCCTTGTTCTTGACTGCTGCTTCCATGGGTGTTGATTGTGGATATTAGTAAAATAAAATAAAGTCCCTGACAACTTCCATGTTTTTTCTATTTATAATGATATGGCTTATTGGTCCAGCTGTGAGGAGTTTTGTTTTCTTTATGTTGACATGTAATCCATACAAAAGACTATGTAGTCTTCGATGTTCATCAGTAAGTACTTCAAGTTATCTTCACTTTCAGTAAGCATGGTTGTCATATGCATATTGCTTCCAATGCTGGTGCCATGTTCTTCTTCATATAGTCCAGGTTCTTGGATTATTGGTCTATCATACAGATTGAATAAGTATGGTGAAATGATACAGCCTTGACACATACCTTTCCTGATTTTAAACTATGTAGTATCCCCTTGTTCTGTTCAAATAGCTTCCTCTTGGTCTATGTATAGGCTCCTCATGAGCACAATTAAGCATTCTGGAATTCCCTGTCTTTGCAACGTGTGGTAGTTCAGTTTGTGTATCAACTTGGCTGGGCCTGGTTGAGTGGCTGAGCAGCTGGTGGTAGTTATTCCTCATGACAAGACTCCATCAACTCCATGGAGGGATCTACCACAAGCAGCTGAGTAACTGCCTTTGGGATGTGGTCTACCTCCTATATTTAAGGAGAAGCTTTGGGAATGGTCTCCAGCCTATGGCACGCTTCGACCTGCATGTAGCCATGTCATTGCTCAGCAGTATGCTATGCTCCGCTGACCTTGGGACTTACAGTGGACTTAAGTTAATGGCCTGCTGTGTGGATTGGCAACATCGAGACTGTGCCTTTTTACTTGTCAACCTTGGAGTTTCTCAGCCTCAGCAGCCAGCTGCTGTCTGAGTGAAGAAATGTCTCTAGCTCCAGTGGGCTGGGAGCAGGAGGCAGAGCTGGACCCCAAGGTTGAGGGGCTTTCACCCAGACCCTAGAGCTTGGCACTTTGAACTTGGATTTAAAGCCTCTAAATTTAAGAATAAACTCCTGTTTCTTACGGCCATCCTATTTGTAGTATGTTTCCTGTCAGAGTAGCACTAGGCAACCAGAACACAATGTTATCCATAATTTGTTACGATCCACACAGTTGAATGCCTTTGCATGGTGAATAAAAAAAACAGGTAAACATCTTTCTGGTGTTCTCTGCTTTCAGCTAAGATGTATCTAACATCAGCAAAGATATCCCTCATTCCATGTCCTCTTCTGAATCTGGCTCAAATTTCTGGCAGTTCCCTGTTGATGTACTGCTGCAACTGTTTTTTTAATTATTTCCAGAAAAATTTGCTTATGTGTGATATTAATGATATTATTTGATAATTTCCACATTTTATTGGCTCATCTTTCTTTGGAATGGGCATAAATATGGATCTCTTCCAATCAGTTGGCCAGGTAGCTGTCTTCCAAATTTCTTGGCATGAATAAGTGAGTGGTTCCAGTGCTGCATCTGTTTGTTGAATCATCTCAACTGATATTCCATCAATTTCAGGAGCCTTGCTTTTTGCCAATTCCATCAGTGCAACTTGGGATACTTCCTTCAAAACCATTGGTCCTTGATCATATACTACCTCCTGAAATGGTTGAATGTTGAACAATGTTTTTTTTGGTACTGTGACTCTGTATTCCTTCCATCTTCTTTTGATGCTTCCTGCATCATTTACTATTTTGCCCATGTTGTTGTTATTATGTGCCATTGAGCCGGACCCGACTCATAGTGACCCCTCCTTGGGTTTCTGAGGCAATATCACTATGGAAGTAGATTGCCCCATCTTCCTTCTGAGGAGTGGCTGGTGGGTTTGAACCGTCAGGCTTCTGGTTAGCAGTCATGTGCCTTAGGCACTACGTTACCAGAGCTCCCATAGAATCCTTCAATATTGCAAGTTGAGGCTGGAGTTTTTTCTTCAGTTCTTTAAGCTTGAGAAATGCTGAGCTTGTTCTTCCCTTTTGATTTTCTAACTCCAAGTCTTTGACATTTCATTACAATACTTTACTTTGCCTTCTCAAGCTGCCCTTTGAAATCTTCTATTTAGCTCTTGGCATGGTGCCTAAGGCATTTCACTGCTAACCAGAAGGCTGGCAGTTCAAACCCACCAGCCAACTCCTTGGAAGGAAGATTGGGCAATCTACATCCATAGAGATAATGCCTCAGAAACCCAAGAAGGGGTTGCTATGAGTCAGAAAATGACTCAATGGCAGTGAGTTTGGTTTGGTTTTTTTCATTTAGCTCTTTTACCTCATCATTTCTCCCATTTGCTTTAGCTACTACTCTCCATTCAAGAGCAAGTTTCAGAGTCTCTTTTGATATTCATTTTGGTTTCTTCTTTCTTTCCTTTCTTTTTGATGACCTTTTGCTTTTTTCATGTACGATGTTCTTGATGTCATCCCATGATTCATCTAGTCTTTGGTCATTGATGTTCAATGTGTCAAATTTATTCTTTAGATGTTCTCTAAATTCAGGTGGGATATAATAAACTGAAGGTTGTATTTTTGCTCTTGTAACCTGCTCTAATTTTTTTTCAGCTTCAGCTTAAACTTGTAAACGAGTAATTAATGGCCTGTTTCACAGTTGGCCCCTGGCCTTGTTCTGGCAGGTGATGTTGAACTTCCCTGTCCTCTCTTTCCACAGATGTAGTCGATCTGATTCCTGTGTATTCCATCTGGTGAGGTCCATGAGTATAGCTGCTGTTTATATTGCTGGGAAAAAAAAGGTTTTACTACCAGAGTTTCCAGCTGGTGGCTTCAAACAGAAGATGGACAAACATCAGGGATAAAATTATTCATCTATAAAATTAATCTGGAGTTAATCTAGAAGGTGTCCAAGTTCTTTCCTACTATAAAACAGAGTATGGCCTCTGGGCTATAAAATTAGGAATGTGACATTCAGACACAGAACCAACTATGTTGATTGCCCAGGTGTTTCTTCTCAATGCCTCACCCACCTTGTACACATTTACACAATTTCATGTTTCCATTTCACATAACTAATTTAATCAATCCCCAACTGATAGACCCTCAGATTGTTTCCAATTTTTTTACGATTATAAATCACACTGCAATAAACTTCCTTGTACATAACTTTTGGGCATTTTTGCAAGTATATTTATAGGCTAAGTTCTCAGAAATGGAATTTCTGAGTAAAGAGGTCAACATTGTCAATTCATCCTCCTAATAATTTGCATCAGTTTACACACCCCCAGTTATAGTGGACATTACACCCTTAATACTCTGTCAGTCTGATAAATTTGGATTTGAATTTGAATTTCTTTTTTCATTAATGTGATAAAAGTCTTTTCTTATGTTTATTAATTTCTATGAATTTCTCTTCATAATCTTTGCCCATTTTTTTATGAATTGTTGATATTGATTAAAAGTTCATTATATATTGTTGGTATTAGCAATTTGTTCTGGTATATATGTTACAATTATTTCTGGTTTGATAGTGGTAGAACAAATTGCCCCTTATTATTCTTCTTTGACAAAATTAGAATTGATTCGCCATGCTCAAATGATGAAATTTCTTTGAGATTTATTGGAATTAAATTAACAGTGCAATTTTGGAAAAATTTACATTTTTATGTGATTAAATCTACCAATCCAGGAGCTTGTTATGCTTCTCCATTTATTAATTGAAACATTCTACTATATCTTTTAAGATAATTGTGTGTTTTTTCATACATGTTTTCCTGTTTAATTTGTTTCTGTTTATTTTGTAGGTAAGCATGCCCTTCTGAATGAAATTCCTTTTTTAACATTCTATTTTCTAACAATTTATTATTGATATATAGGAAGCTTACTGATTGCACTTTAATGCAGATTTAATCTGGTTATCTCACTTATTGTTTACTTCTTTATAGTTGATTCTCTTAAATATATCAGTTACTCACATCACCTATAATAATGACAAATTTTTCTTTTCTTTTTACTATATGTAGTTATTTTATAAATAATTTTTATCAAATCATTTCACTTTCCTTATTTTCCTGGCTTACTAGGAATTCTTACCCAGGGCAGGATTTGAACTTTGTCAAATAACATTTTGACTTCAATTAAGACAATCATAATTTTTTTCTTTAGTGTATTAATGTAATAGATTGATGGATTATCTAATACTGAACAGCCTTGAGCTTCTGGAACACTTAGTCATGATTTTTTTTTTTTTAAATCTTTAATACACTACCACATTGAAATACCCAATAATTTATTTAGGACTTTTATACTTCTATATATTGGCCCATATTTTGATGCTGTCTTTGCCAGATTTTTGTATCAAGGCTACATGAGTCCCATAAGATTATTCAGAAAGAATTTTGTCTGTAAATTACAAGAAATATATGTCCTTTTGGAGATCTGCTAGAACTCAGTTATAAAATCATCTTCTCTGAAGTTTTGGATCTTAAATATGTATTTCTTTTATACTTTGTTCTTTGGTTATTGATTATTTTTGGTCCTTGGCTTCTTTTTAAAACCAATTTTGCTGATTATGTTATTCATGAAGTGTGTTTATTTCATCTAGAATTTTAAATTTACTGACATCTATGTATATATAAACCAAATTCATTGCTATCAAGTCAGTTCCAACTCATAGAGACCCCTCCTTAGATTTCCGAGTGGTATCACTATAGAAGTAGATTGCCCAATCTTCCTTCTGAGGATATATATATGTATATATATATATAAAACTTACTGCCATTGAGTCAATTCTGACTCATAGCAACCCCCGTTGGGTTTCCAAGGCTGTAAATCTTTATGGAAGCAGGCTGCCTCATCTTTCTTCTGCAGTGTTTGGTGGGTTCAAACCACTAACCTTTTGGTTAGCAGCCAAATGCTTTAACCATTATACCACCAGAGCTCCTTATATACATGATTTTAATTGTTTCAAAAAGTCACTTTTGTACATGTAGTTATGGAAGGGACTTTTTCTCAGTTACTCTGTGCAATATCTGGCACATATTAAGCACACAATAATTCTGTACTGACAGAGTCAATCCAATGAAGAGTTATTCTGATTTTCTGTATCAATATTTTCCTTTCTACTGCATTAATTTCTTCCTCCAATTTTCTTTTGTTCTTTCTTTTCTAGCTCCTGGAATACAACCTTTAGTTTGTTCTTTTATTTTTAATAATTAAATAATTATGAATTATGAAAGAATTATCGAATTATGAATTATACTCTGAGTGCAGCTTTGACTTCACCCTGTCTTTATATATTCTGTTTTCTTTGTTATTAATTTTTAAGTATAAAGTAATTTTAAAATAATTTCATTTTTAAATATTTTCTTAATTTTGGTTATTATTTTTGGATTTATTGCACTGTGGTCACTTTGAAAAATTCATTGAAAATTTGTTTACATTTCCTTTTTTTCTTCCTTTAGTCTTTCTGTCTCTCTTTCTGACTCGCCCTTACTCTCTTTCTTCCTCTCTCATGCACAAACATTAGCATTTCCCCAGAAACAAAGACAAATATATCTTTGTTTATGTCATTATTTTACACATTTTATATCAGTTTAGGTGTTTCTCTCATAGACAGCATAATACTGGATTTGGTTTTTATAGCTAATCTCAGACTCATTTTCTTTTAATAAAGAATTCAACTTAGTCACACTAATTTTCACATTTATGTTTGATATCATTCTTGACATTTTGTTTTCAGTTTTTGCCCATTAAATTTTCTAATTTTCCTTTTCTCAAGTTTTACTAGATAAACTTTTTATTCTTTTTATTTAC
This sequence comes from Orycteropus afer afer, assembly GCF_000298275.1. Taxonomy (NCBI): domain Eukaryota; kingdom Metazoa; phylum Chordata; class Mammalia; order Tubulidentata; family Orycteropodidae; genus Orycteropus; species Orycteropus afer. Next base: position 11,898,298 of record NW_006921652.1, read on the forward strand.
CAGTATTTTCAAAGTCCTATATCATTTGTCTATCCTACCTTAAATGTTAACAAATATATGTGAATAAAATACAAAATATGTACATCAATAAATAAATGTTATCTCAAAAAACAAGAGGAAAAATTTAATGTGCTTTTGGATTGTTCTATCTGTAGCTATCCTTCTTCCAGATTTTTATATTTTTATTTTTGTTTTTCTAATCTTTCCATAATACTTGCATTATATTTCAAAATCCCATTGCTTACACATTAACTTGGAGTAAACCAAAAACAAACAAACAAAAAAAAAACAGACTCACTGCCATTAAGCAGATTCTGACTTATAGCAACCCCTCCTTGAGTTTCTGAGGTCGTATCTCTATGGAAGTAGATTGCCCAGTCTTCTTTCTGTGGAGTGGCTGGTGGATTTGAACCACCAGCCTTCTGGTTAGCAGTCAAATGCCTTAAGCTGTATGCCACCAGAGCTCAAACTCTTTCTTATATCCTGCATCTTCCCTTTACCTGGATTTATTTTTCTCTGATACATTTTCTGTTCTGCTTTAAATCTGTTTGTCCACCTACCATTCATCCCCTGCCCCATTCTTCCAGAACAAGTATATAGCTATTTTGAATTCTGTGTCCTTGAAATGTCTTTCTTTGTCTCTTACATATGAACAATAGTTAAGCAGGTATAAATTTCTAGGGCACCATCATTTCCCCTAGAAAAAGTAAGCAATGGCCTCCAGGTTCCAGGGATAGGGTTGGCCTGAGGTGGAAACTGAGTGGGAACAGACTGAAAAGGGGGCCTCCTTTCAGGATTGGTGGGTCAGAATTCCCAGTAAAAGGCTCATGGTTCTAAGGGCTCACAGCCTTATCCTCAAATGATGGACCGTCTGCTCCTAGTGGTGGCTATGGAGAGTGTTTTTTCCAACACCTAGGGGTGAGGGACTCTGGGTGATCATTTCCTGCTGTTAGATTCCTGCCATGCTAGTCAAGATATTAGAGACATGTGTGTCTCTAGCACAACTGTTGATGGAGGAAGGAAGGGTGTTTCCATCTGTGCCTTAGGGAATTTTACAATTCTATGGATGTTTTTCAATTGTCCATATTTGTCATACTGCTTGGAGCAAGCTGGAGCACTGCCCACTCTCCACTTCATTGTGTCCTGTGGAGACTTGGTAAGGGATACACACAAAATGAACCTGTCACTCTCAACATAGAAAAGTGATCCTGTTTCCAATTCATATCCTTTCCATTTGCCAACTGAGACTGTCCTAGTATCTACCATCATTAGCAGTCCCTGTAGCTCCAAACATTGAGTCTTTTGAAGTTCTGTTGGGAAGGTCCCTGCTCTCATGTTCAGAGACCTCCTCTTTATAGCTGTGTGCTGATCAGCTCTCCCTTAACCTGACTGCTTCTTTTCTTCCAGAAATTTCTATAAATGACTTCTCTTTTCAGTAATGCTATGGACTTTTTCTAACTTTTGTTCTTATTGATCATTTTAGTGGATCATTGAGAGGCAGAAAAGACACAATGAGCTGTCCTGAACCTGGGCAACCCAGAGCTGCATCATAAAAGCCCAGAAGGAATACAGCAGTCAGAGGGAGCCAGGGAGTGGGAACCCAGACCAGGAAAGCAGGACTCACATGGCCTGAGAGATGGATAGTGGACCATAGGCACCATTTGCAAGTAGCTGGGGGTGGAGCCCTGGTCAAGATTGGAAAGGCTGTAGGGCAGAGGTTGAATCATAAAGAGCTAGCGTGCAATGCCTAAGAATTTAAACTTTGTTTTGCAGGCTTTGGGAGTTGTAGAAATGGGAATGAGGTAATTGTGTTTTAGAAACATCACTTTGGTGATGGGGTGGAGAAGGATGAATGGATGCTGAAAAAACAGAGGCAAAGAGGAGACAACTGCACAAAAGGAGTTGCTGAGCATCTGAACTAGGGCAGTGGCTGGGGAGATGGACAAGAAGAGATGGATCTGAGAGATAATGGGGAATTATAATCACTTGAACATGGAGACCTATTGGATAAGGGGGGGATAAAGAAAAGGGAAGAGTCAGGGGTGACTCAGAGGTTCCTGGTTTAGGCAATTCAGAGGATTATATTGCCAATCATCAAGATAGAGAATGCAAGAGGAGAAGCATGTTTTGGGGGAAGATAATGAGTTGAGTCTTGAACTTACTGCTTTTAAATTACCTGCAAAACAACAAAGTGTTGATCTCAATAGATAGTTGGGTCTAAGGCTCAAGAAAGGAACCTTGGTGGTACAATGGTTAAGAGCTTAGCTGCTAGCCAAAAGTTCAGTGGCTCAAACCCAGCTCTGCTGCAGAAAAGACCTGGTGATCTGCTTTCATAAAGATTACAGCCTAGGAAACCTATGGGGAAGTTCTCCTCTGTCATACAGGGTTGTTACGAGTCAGAATTGACTCAATGGAACATAAGAACAACAATAACAGGGTTCAAGAAAGCAGATGAGTTTGGGAGTCATTTGTATGTGCTGTAGTCAGTGCCAACTTGGATGAAATTGTCCTTTGAGTATGTTAAGTGAGTAATGCTAGCTTCCTGGGCATAAAACCTGTGCAGTCACACAGGGCCCCACACTTGGAAGAGCTTCATGCTCATTTAATACTTTACTATGGCCATCTTGGGAGCTCTGGTGGCATAGTGCCTAAGGCATTTAAGTGCTAACCAAAAGGCTGGTGGTTCAAACCCACCAGCCACTCCTCAAAAGGAAGACTGAGCAATCTACTTCTGTAGAGATACTGGCTTGAAAACCCAAAGAAGGATCAGTTGACTCGACGGCAGTGATTTTTTTTTTTCTTATGGCCATCTTGAGACTCTTGATCATTTTTGAACAAGGAACCCTATATTTGCATTTTGCACTGGACCCCATAAATCATGTAGCTATCTCTGAGCATGAGATTGACAAAGACAAAATGATCTGAAGCTCCAAGCTGAAAGAATGAGTAGGAAAAGTCAGGCCCTAATGGGACCTTGTGCCAGATGGGATGAGATACAAGAGAGGTGGACCATGCAAACGAAAGAGGCAAGGGTCTCACATGTGCCATGTCATGCAGAGGAGTGGTTGAAAGGATGGGGGCAGTAGCCAGTTAGTTGCACTGTTTGAGGTGCAAAGAGAAATGAGACATATAGATAAAGTAAGTAGACAAAAGAGACTGACTTTGGTGATACAGTATGGAGAAAAAGCCAGAATCCAACCACTTCTGACCTCCTCTATTGCTACTATTGTAGTTCAAATCCTCCTCTGCACTCATCCCAGCTACTACAGATCTTCGTAACTCATCTCTCTGCTTCATCTTTGCTTCTGATGGTCACATCTATTATGCTGACACTTAGCTCAGGTCATGCTTTTGCCCAAATCCATCAAAGTCTTTCTGCCTCAGAAGACTATCATATCTTTATCATGGCCCTACATGATTCATTCCCTTCTCCTTTCCACCACCCTCCACTCACTTGACTCAAGCCACACTAACTTTCTTGAGTTCCTTCAAAATTCTGGGCTTATCTCAAAGCTTTGCACCAGCTAGGACCTCTGCCTGGAATGTTCTTTAATTAACTCCTTCTCTTCCTTTAAGGCCTGATCACCCTGACCAGGTTTTCTGCTCCCTATTCACCTTAACTAGTTGCCTTTGAGTGGATTCCAACACATGGTGACCCCATGTGTGTCAGAGAAGAACTCTGCTCTATAGGGTTATCAATGGCTAATTTTTCAGAAGTAGATCACCAGGCCTTTCTTCTGAGGTACCTCTGGATAGACTCAAACCTCCAACTTTTGGGTAAGCAGCACCAGTTGTATCACCTAGGGACTCCCTATGCCCTTGACTGTTGTTTATTTTCATTACAGCCCTTAGCACCACCTGACTTACATAATTTTTTATTTGTCTTAGTCTCATGCCTCTCTAAGAGTGGATACTCAGCTTTGTTCATAATTTATCTGTTTTGTTAGTCTTGTAGAAGCAGCCCTGAGGACATCAGTGGTTATATGGACCATGTTTTCCAAGCCAAAAATTATGATATATTGTCTACTGGCGAGACAGAATCTTTGTTTGTTTGTCTGTTTGCATATACAGTTCTTTGTTTCAAGAAAGGACTTAAGACAGCTAACACGGATGCATAAAATCCAGCAAGATGGCATAAATTAGAAGCAGGTGAGAATGAAAAATGTAAAAGCAAGGGTAAAGCCATAAAACGGAGCCAAGGATGGGACTAATACAAAATAAACATACCATAAACTTTGATCCATTTGCAAGGGGTGGGCCACAAATTTGGTTCTAACATTTCTAGCAAACAGTGCCAAGATGAAACATGATCAGTCACACAAATCCCAGGATCCTCAAGATTAAAGCAAACCACTTGCTTTAGGAAAAGCATAGCATTCCTGATGTTCCAGAGAACAGAAAGAAACATCTCCTTAACTCCTCACAAAGAAGACAGCATGCAAAACAACCAACTATGTGCTCAGGGGCGTCCTTGCACAGACAGATCTTCCTTACTGTCCTTTGGCAAGGCTTATGGGAGCCTGACCAATGTGAAAGGCAGTAAAGTATTTATTTGGAGGCCAGGAGTGTGAGGATCTAACGATAAAACTTTGTCTAGGGGCAGATGTGAGAGGAAATGGTGACATTTGCAGACTGCAGGTCCCTTGAGACATCCTTTGCAGAAAGACCATGTCTAGACCAAGCTTTAGGAAGGTGTGTGGGGCAGTAGGTGCTCTTGACTGGCACCGTAACTGAAGGTATTGTATTCTAGGTGATACAGGTTTGTGTGGCACCCAATGCCCCACCAGATGTCAAGCAGGGAGGAAAAGGTTTGAAGTCTTTTGTGAAAATCAAGGAAGCTTCACAAGTACTCATCCCTCCTCTCAAAGATGAACAAACAGGACCAAGATTCTTCCTGGTAAATAACAATAGACCCAGTACAATCTATTGTAAGTGACTTTTTAGCCTGGGACCATTTAAAGCAGATCTAGCCAAAACGCCTACTTTTTTTTTTAAAGTGTCAGCAAAGTCTCCTGGGATGCCTTGCTCTGAGCAGTCTCCTTCCTGTTACGCCTTCCAAGATAAACCATTTGTAAAATACACCTCAAGGTAACTGTGAAGAGACCTTCGGGGATGATTAACAGCCGTTAAAAGCCAAGGGACAGCAACCAAAAATAATGACTTTGCTGATAGAGCATCTGATCTGCAATCTTTCTTTCTGGCAATAATTAGATAGCAGGACCAGCTGTCTCCTGGGACCAAGTACTGAAATGGAGCTATCCCAAGAAATTCAGATGGCAGGCTTTGGGGTGCAGAACAGAGCAGGAGGCCTTTGCCCAGCACCACTCTCCACCCCTGATAAGCATCCTGCCACCTCCCTCCCTCCTCAGGGTGTTGAAAGCCTCTAAGATAACAAAATGCCCCTCCTCTCAGTCCCTGGGAAGAACTGCATTAGGGAAATAAAATCCATGGCATGGGGCAGAGCAACACCAGGAAGACCTGAATTGCAAGGCTGGCTTCAGGCCCTGCCAGCTGCTCCACACCTTTCAGAGCTCCAGCTCCTAAAAATTATCTTCTCAGCTCTGTCCAAGTCAAGGACATGGGTTGATGGTGCTTCTGGGTTAAAATAAAAAAAAAGAGAGAGCAAGAATATCCATGGAGTGGATTGTGACCCCTGGTGACCTCACATGTGTCAGAGTAGCACTGCTTTACAGGGTTTTCAATGGTTGAGTGTTTAGAAGTAGATCATCAGGTCTTTCTTCTGAGGCACCTTTGGGTAGGATTGAACCTCCAATATTTCAGTTAGAAGCAAACATGTTAACCCTTTCTAAATTATTGACACCAACTAAAACATCCCATTAGTGCAAGCAGCCATCTATGGTGCAACTATTGGTTTCCCTCATCCAGAGCAAAGAAGAATGAAGAAAATAAAAGACACATGGAAACAATTAGTCCAAAGGACTAACGGACCATGTGACCCTCAGCCTCCATGATCCTAAAACCAAAAGAATTAGATGGTACCTGACTACCACTACCAACTACTCTGAAAAGGATCATATTAGAAGGTCATGGATAGAGTTGGAGAAAAATGTGGAACAAAACTCAAAATTATGAAAAAGACCAGGCTTTACTAGACAGAGACTAGTGAGACTTCTGAGACTATGACCCTTGGTCACCCTTGGAATCTGGAATTGAACTCGCTCTGTAGCTGAAATTTCAGTCAAACAATAGGCAGTTCTACAAGATGAACAATAACTCAGATAAGGTAGACACTCCTTAGAGCAATCAACCGTTCTAGATCAAAAGGGCAGCATTTGGCCAAAGACAAAGTTCAGAAGGCAGGAAAGGTTAGGAGAAGAGGAACGAAAACAAGGAACACAGGGAAGATATGGGAGGAGTGATGTTACATTCAGGGGATTGCAATCAATGACATGAAACAAAATGTGTGTGAATTGTGGAATGGAAAACTGATTTACTCTGTAAACTTTCACCCAAATCACAATAAAATGTTTTTAAAAAATCCCATCATCTGTGGTAGTTAAGTTTGTGTATCAACTTGGCTAGGCCTGGTTGAATGGCTGGGCCACTGGATGTAGTTATTCCCCATGGTGAGACTGGTAATTAACTCCATGGTGGAATCTATTGGAGCAGCTGAGTAGCTGCTTTAGGGATGTGCTATGCTTCCAGTATATAAGAAGCAACTTTGAGGAAGGCCTTCAGCTTTTTGGTACACTTCAAACTTGCATGTAGCCAAGTCATTGTTCAATAGCCTGCCATGCCCTGCTGATCTTGGAACCTTTATCTGGACTTCAATTAGTGGCCTGCCATGATGTTTGGTGATACCAGGACTGTGCCTTTTCATTTGTCAACCTCGGTTGGTCAGCCTCAGTAGCCAGCAGCTGTGTGAGTGAAGAAAAGCCTCCAGCTTCAGTGGGCTGGGAGCGGGAGGCACATCTGAAGGCCAAGGTTGAGGGGCTTTCACCCAGCCCCTAGAGCCTGGCACTTTGAACTTGGACTTAAAGCCTCCAAACTATAAGAGAATAAACTCCTGTTTGTTAAAGCCATCCCTTTTGTGGTATATTCCTGTCAGAGTGGCACTGTTGTTGTTGTTGTTGTTATGTGCCGTCGAGTCGGCCCCGACTCATAGCGACCCTTCCTTGGGTTTCCGAGGCAGTATCACTACGGAAGTAGGATTGCCCAACCTTCCTTCCGAGGAGTGGCTGGTGGGTTTGAACCACCAGCCTTCTGGTTAGCAGTCAAGTGCTTTTAGCCACTATGGTACCAGAGCTCCTAGAGTGGCACTAGGTAAGCAAAATAATATCCACAATTACTGAGCACATTCAATGACCAAAGTCCAGAGCATCTTAAGCCCAAGAGGTCCCTGCTTTACTTGTGGTGACCTACCAGATTCCTTGATCTTCCAGAACTTCCTCTTGACTTCCTCCTAACAAACCCTCTCCACTCCCTGCACCTGCTTCTTTTCCCAAACAGGCCCACACCACAATCAGTTCCTATAGGAGTTCAGTTCCACTCTTCTCAGTCACATGTATTAGCCTCCCTGGTCCTCAAAGTGTGAATCTGGCTGCACTTTCCAAATACTCACCCTCTCACTTATTCTTTTGGGTTAGTCATAACAACCCCTCATGTTAGTAGGGCACTCTCCTTAGACCTGCACAACAACAATGAAGAGATGAATGGGTGAAGACTATTATCTCAACTTTACAGAATCTTTCCATGGTTTTCCCATGGTCAGGCCACAGGAGAGTGCCTGGGCAGGGAGAGAACTCAAAGCTACACACCGTCAGCCTAGAATTCACTACATTCCCCAAACCAGTTACCTTACCCAGAATCAGTCAGCCTCATCAAAGAGGACAGCTAGAGTGCACAGTAAACAAGTGTGTGTGTGTGTGTGTGTGTGCGTGTGGTGGGAGAGGGGACAGGTTCTCTGGAACACCATTGCCTCCATATCTCCTGCTTCATGAAACCAGGGAATGGCCCAGCCAGAAGCAATCCAAGAATCTCCCCATTGCAACCCTTCACTTTACACGTGGGGAAACAGGCTCAGAGAGAGGGAGGGAATACAGGCTAAGTGCTCCATTGTAAATTGCCCACCCCACGATGAGAACTAGGCAAAACATGTGACTAGTTAGGATTTGGGGTTGATTGAGCACCAAGCTTGGTTAGGGGTCAGTATCAGATATTCCCTTGCTCACACACATACATCTCCTACTCCACCTCCTGTATGTCTGGAGCACCCTGTGGAATCCTGGCCATGAGGGCTTCTGGAAGAAGCATGGGGCATTGGCCATCAGTAACTATTCCTGCCAACCTCAGTTTGCAGCTAACCATCTGGGTGGGCTGGCGCCTCTCTGATTCTTTGAGAATCAGTTCTCAGCGTTTACCTCAAAAGAATCAACCTCAATGAGTCCTTAGGTCTTTCAATAAGCTTAATGCTTTCAATAAGCATTAAGTCTATTTAATAAGCATTCTAGAATCCTAGGACCTCCTTAAAGAAAATAGTCTTCTTGGAGAGAGAAGATGCAGCTGATTGGGGCAGAAACTCTGGAGGGGCCCTGGTGGTACAACAGTAAACCCTCAGCTGCTAACTGAAACATTGGCATGTCAAGCTCACCCAGTGACTCCGTGGGAAAAAGACAGTTCCTGTAAAGATTACAGCCAAGAAAACTCTATTGGGCAGTTTTATTCCATCACATGAAGTCACTATGAGTCAGAATTAACTTAACAGCATCAAATAACAACAACAACAAATGTGGTTGGAAGTGGGTTGCCTTGACGAAGGAGCAGTTGAATAGGCAGTAGGAGCACTAAGAGGGAAGAACAGGACACGCAGGGCCAGGGCCAGATCGAGAGCAGGCCGAGGCCCATTTGAGGCACTGCAGTCTTCAAGGGACCTAAGGCTGCAGCCCAGACCAAGGCTCTGGGGTCTTAGAATGTCCCAACTCTTCCTCCTACAGGTGAAAAAACTGAGGCCCACATTTAACTTGAATCAACCTTAAATGGCTCTGGCAGGATGTTTTCACATGAATATTCCCATTACCACTTGTCCTTCTGCCTGAAGAGTTTTCAATAGCTTATCTGTGAGACTGGGATTCATATCCCCATTTTGCAAATAAGAAAACTAACTCAAGAGAAACAAGATCAGAGCAGAATTGCAAGAGAAGCAGGGTATAGAACCCAGAGCCACGCTTTCCCCTCTGAGTGGTCTGTGACCCACATGCCCCTCTTCCCATGCTCATGACCAGACCCCTGTGTCTCTGAACTAAGGGATACAGATGCTTAGCTTATGAACACAGGCTCAGAATTGAAGCCTGAATTCAATCAGGGACTCAGAAGGGTCCTGCCCTGAAACAGCATTTTGTGTTCAATACTAAACCCACCTATATGCTCATCTTTATATTCATTTCACTCATTAAACAAATATTTATTGAGCTTCTGTTGTGTGTTGGGTACTGTGCTATTGTGTAGTTTTACGGTTGTTTATGGCATATGCTCTAGAATTGTCATGCACATTAGCACCATGTAGCACTTGAGCATCAGTGTTATGTTTAGGGGACAATACTCTGCCTGAACCCCAAAAGCTGTCCTAAGAAACTATAGCCCCTGACAGTCTTTGTCCAGGTGAGGAGTGGAGACTGTGGGAGCAGAGAAGGAGGAGGAGGAGGTGGAGAGAAAGAGCCTGAGAGAGCTATAAAAGTGAGGAGGTAATCGCCAGAGAAGTTCCTCTCCATCATTAAAGAGGATCTTAATTAAGGTCCCTGAAATAGATACTCAAAACAAGCAGCAGTTGTGGGAACCAGATCTGGCCAGGATAGCACAGCCGCCCAGAGGTGCTGGGTGTTAGCTGGCCTGTTCCTCACCTGTCATTAGGGAGTGGGAAATCGCCCCACATCAAAGCCAGCCAGGAAGGAATGTGACAAATGCCATTCACCTTAAAAATGGTGATGAAAATAAATGCCAACGTCTGCCAACCATTGTGTGCAAAAGCTCCTCGGGCAGAAGGACAATCCTCAGAGGGAGAGAGGTGAGGTGTGTTCAGCCAGGAAACTAAGACCGATGCCTGGGTCTGGGAACAGAGTGCTCCCTCGCTGTGGAGGTCTTTCTATGCACACACCTCTCCTGACCTTTGGCTTTTAGTTTACCAGGGGCTGAGTCCTGAGGGATCCTGGGAGAGGGAGAAGCCATGGAAGTTCCTCTCCTCCACCCTGCTGGATAACCTAACATGGTTAAGTTCTTCCACTCCCTGTGGCTGCCTGGGAAGTCAGATCCTTGGCATAACAGGACAATCGTGGCTGGGGAAGTAGTCACTTTCCTTCTATACCCCTAATCTCCCTCTTCTGGGAGCCAGTTATTATCTCTCTTTTTCACTTTTGAGGTAGCTATTCTCAGACAAAAATAACCTCTGAGCCAGGGTATTTGGTTACAGCCTAATCCAAACTTGTTCCAGATCGGTTTATGGCCAATGCTGGTAGGAATTTGCCAGTGGCCACCTAGAAAATGGATACCTGGCAGTCAGCTGAACAAGCCCTCAGCCCTGATGATAAGCTGATGCAGCCCTAGGTGGAGGTCTGGTGATGTGGGTGCAGGAATGCTCTGGTACCAAGGCCACATCTAGATGCTCATCTGGTTACTATGAGAACTGTTAATCCAGGTGCCCCTCATGAGCCTTCCTGAAAAGGAAAGCAGAGAAACAGTGGGTAAGGAACCAAGAGACAGAACAGGGCAAAGAAAGACCCACAGAAAATTGGGGAGGGGATGGAGAGTGGAGTGGATACGCCAGCCGGAGAGCCATTGCCACTGAGAGAACACTGCTTCCAAATAGATTTCTCTTGGTACTTGGCCTCCAAATCCAGTGCTGAGAGAGGATATATCCTGCCCCAGCCTTTAACTTTGGATCCTGTGATTATCCCATGCCAAGTTCAAAGTGAAGTCCAATGACTCTTCCCAGTCCTCCAGAAGCCAAGTGTGGTCAGGGCTTCATCTTAGCCTTCCTTCCACAGTTGAGGACCCTGAATTTCCTAAGGGCAGCAAAGCAGATCTGTTTCTTGGTCTCTGATGACACTGTCATAATTTGTCACCTCACTCTGGCCACAGATTTCAACCATCAGAGGGAAATAAAGTAGAAGGGCAGGGAAGACCTTAATCAACCTCTGATCTATTTCTTACTCATGTCAATAGCTAGAATAATTCAGAGAGGGAGAACAGTCAAAGAAGACTTCCTGGAGGAGGTGGCATACAGACTGAGCTTTGAAGGATAGGTAGGATTAGGTACAGAGGAAAGAGGACAGCTTCTCCAGCAATGTCTACATGGGCCATGAGTTGGCACTTGGGAGAACATGTGCACCTTGAGCCTTAGGTAACAGCATGAAAGCCATGGAAGAGGAACATCCCATGGCACCTGCAGTCAGAGGCTATTCTGGGGTGGGGCCATGTACAGTGAGGATTTGCACTCTGAGCCTTTATGGAGCACTCCATTTGGGTTTTTTAGTATCTGCTCTGGTAGCCTAGTGCCTAAGGTACTTGACTGCTAATCAGAAGGCTGGTGGTTCAAACCCACCAGCCACTCTTCGGAAGGAAGATTGGCAAGCGACTTCTGTAATGATACCGCCTTGGAAACCCAAGGAGGGGTTGCTATGAGTCGGGTCCGACTTCACGGCATATAACAACAATAACTTGTTCTAAGGGGCTGAGTCAAAGGAACCAGGACCATAGGTACATGGCTAATGATTAGAAGGCTGGCATACCTAAGGACTGCCCTGGCATTGTCCCCCATCTTCTGGGCTCTGATCACTAGGGAGCCTCATAGCACAGGAAACCAGGCCATCTTCCTCCTCTGCATTAAGCATAAGGGAGATATAGACATGTGACTTGGCTGCAGCAAGCAGATTAGAAGTCTGGCCTAAGGGGGAACTTCCTGACTGGGAAAGTTTGATGCTCCCATAAGAGTTAAGAACAGTCTCGGAATTCTTTGCCCTGAAGGCTGTTAATAAGATCATCTGCTAGCTGCTGGTATCTCACTCCACACCTGTGAATCACAGAACCCTAGACCCCTGGGAATGGCTCAGAGTTTAGCCCCCCTGCCACTGACATCATAATAAAAATATTTATTATTATAAAAAAACAGCTGCCATCAAATAGATTCCAATTCATGGTGGCCCACATGGGTCAGAAGAGAACTGTGCTCCACACGGGTTTCAATGGCTGATTTTTCAGAAGTGGATCACCAGGCCTTTGTTCTGAATGATTATTATTATAGAAACTGGCATGTTATGTTCCAGAACAGTCTAAATGTGTCATGCAATAACTCATTAAATCTCCATACATCCTATGAGGTACATACTATTATTCCCATCCAACAGCTGAAAAGAAGTAAAGAATAAAACTCATCCCAAATCACTTGGCAAGTATATGGCAGGACAAGACTTTGACCCTATGTTTCTAAGCTCTCTACAAAACTGTTCATCTTAAAGGCTCTTTCCTGGCGGGCCCTTTGTGGGCTCAGTTCTGTGATTTAACATAGAAAATTCAAAGAAACCCTACAGTGATTTCATGAACATTTGAGGTACTGCAAGGCATCTAAGGATGTCATGAAGCTTTAGTGTGGAATAAAATCAAGGGACCATTTTCCCAAATTCCAAACACACCAAAGGTGTGTGGTTTCCATCAGGCTCATACAGAAGACTGTGGTTGCTCAGCCCAAGCAATGATCCCTCAGACGTGCCTTTGTGAAGGATAAGGAGGAAGGAGCACCAGCCAGGCTTGAGGGCTGTGAGGAGAGCACTCAGTGAAGGCAGGCAGCTTCAAGCAGGTGCAGCAGCAAGAGCAAAGTGGAGATGAACACTATTATCTTCCATCTACACAACTCTAGATGTGGGTGCCTTTTCTGTAGGAGAATTAGCAGTATGAAGAATATGGATCATGGCTAGTCCGAAGCTGGCATATCAGCCACTCCCTTAGGATCTCACCATCTCAGACCAACATCCCAGAAAGCAAATAGGTAGAGGAAAAAGAGCTTTACATCAATGCACGACCTGGATAATGTCTGCAGAGCCCAGAGCTGGCTTTCTAATTACCAGCCTAATCTTGGGCTTGCTTGGTGCTCATTGTTAGAGCCCTAAAGAGAGAAGCCCTGAGACTGACAAAGAGATAAGTTATAGTTGTGTTAACTCTTCAATCCTCAAAACATAACCATTAACTCGTTAACTGTAAGTGTCCTTTAAGAAAAAGCAAAACAACCTACAGTCATTGTCATTGAGTCCATTCTGATTCATGGCAACACAATATGTTTTTGAGTAGAACTGTTCCATAGGGTTTTCAATGGCTGTGATCTTTTGTAAGTAGATCACCAGGCCTTTCTTCTGCAGCACCCTCTGGGTAGATTCAAAGAGTACAATAAATCAGCCAAATAAAGTATTAAACGCACTGCAGACAAGTTTGTGCTCGGGGCAAGAAGGAGAAACTGAGTCAATACATTGGGAAAGATCTATCTGGGAAAGGATTCTAGAACCTCCTTGGCAAGAAGGATTTCCACTTCCATCCAGAGAGAATGGCACACACAGGCATGATTAGCTCACCTTGTTTAACAATCCCGAAGTTTCTCCAACTCAGGAATAACAGCTGGGCAAATCCCCAGCCAGGTGAGTGCAAGCACGAGGGCATTTGTGGTGGGTGGAGGCCCGTCCTTTCTCTGGTGGAGAAAGCCATTTATGACCTCACAGGATGAAAGGAACCAACCCAGGCCCGCTGAGCTGTTATTATAACAATTATCAAGACCTATCACATCCCTTTGGGAAATGTTCCCTTTCAAGTTGCAGTGCCCTCCTGTACCCTGACTCACAGCTGCACACCGTCATTACCAGGTGCCCAGGGCAACTTATTAATGCTCTCTTGCCTGTGTGGATGAATGTGAGCCTGTTTAAAGGCCATAGCTTTGCAAGGGGCTCATTAAAGCCCCTGCAAAAGGGTGGTGAAGGAGTGCATGCTCATACAGGTGTGCAAGTACTCTTACTGTTATATCCAACCATGGCCTCCCCCTAAGCCACCCTAGGGATTAAGCATGCCCAGCCTCCCTGCTCGTGAGCACCAGGAGGGAGGAGGGAAAGAAGGACAAGGGAATGTTTTCGCCCTGCTGGGTGACTCACCTCCACCGCACCTCAGCTGCAGAAGCCTCCAAATACTTGGCTTTGGGGTTCTGGGGCATGCACGGACCCTGTTTCCTCCTAGAAATGGACTACAGATATGAGCTCTCCTACCTGGGTCTCTTTTCCCTGGATCAAAGTCCCTTGGGAGAAGGAGGTTCCAACCCCATCATCCACCCTGCCCACAGGCCAGTGACAAAACTGACACTAGATCCTTGAGAAAATAATGTCAAACCTGCAGGAACTTTAGAAACATTTGTTGCGGACTCCTCTTCTTATAGAAGGGAACACTGAGGCTGAGACAGGGAGATTCCTTGCCTAAGGGCACGCAGAGGGTGAGTAGCAGAGACAATGCAAATCCAGCATTCCCTTCTGGGGACACCCAAGGAAGGTTAGATGTTGTGTAACTACTTAGGAGGCTGCTCACACTTTTCTCAAAAATGTATTTAAAATGGATTACTTTTTAGCCATGTCCTTTTTTAAATGCTTAATTAGGTGTATCAAGTCCTTTTGGATTCAGCAAGGAGGAGCTCTGGTGGCATGGTGCCTAAGACATTTGACTGCTAACCAGAAGGTTGGTGGTTCAAACCCACCAGCCACTCTATGGAAGGTAGGTGGGGCAATCTACTTTTGTAAAGATTTATCATGTCAGAAACCCAATGAGGGTAGCTATGAGTCAGAGGAATCGACTCAATAGCAGTAAGTTTGGTTGAGAGTGAGTTAATTTAGGTCTCACACTAACACTATGAGGTTAATATAGATTATTCCTACTCTAAAGAAGAAAAGACTAAGCCCTAGGTAGTCACATGTTCAGGGGTTCATAGATAGAAAGTGGTGGAGCCAGAATTCAAACCCAGTGGGCCCCAGGTCTGGTCTCTGTACCATAAAGCTATGACTCCCAATTCTTCATATCAAACAACTCTTTTCAGAAGACTCCCACCAACAACAACCAGTGGGAATGAATTATTCTCCTTGCATATCCCAAAACACTCTTCATAACTTTCAGGGAATTTGGGCTGTGTTCTTGGAGGCAGAGCTGGCTGTGGCTCTTGACCCTCCTACAGCCTTGCCAGGTTACACAGTAACAGCTGATAGACGCTTATGGAGTAGAACCAGAGGAACTTACAAGGCATACAGGAGCAGTCTTATTTTATTGGGAACTCTGGTAGTGTAGTGCCTAAGGCATTTGACTGCTAACCAGAAGGTGGTTCAAACCTACCAGCCACTCTTCGGGAGGAAAATTGGGCAATCTACTTCCATAGAGATACCATTTCAGAAACCCAAGGAGGGGTTGCTATGAGTCGGATCTGACTCGATAGCAGTGAGTTTGGTTTTTGGAACTCATCTCATATTTAACTCACAATAACTTTGGGCCTTTCCATCCCCCATCCCCACCCCAGGTTGATTTGTTCTCAAAGAGAAGCAAGAGAAGAATTTACCTTAGGATGACACAGCAAAGAAAAAAGCTCTCTTGGGCTCCTGAGCAATGTTTGTCTCCTGTGCTGGGCTCACCTGGCTTCTTTGGATGGTCAGGATCAACTGCTAACCTACACAATCTGGGCCCTCAATTTCCTCCTGTGTGGAGTTCAGAAGATTCTGTCCTCCTTCAGGTGTAGAGTTTGTCCTTGTCTCAGGTATAGGGTGCTATAGTGGAGGTCCAGGACAGGGGCTAAGAATTATAGGAGGGAAAGGAGAGAAGGCAGTAAGGCCTAAGAGAGGAGAGGAGATGGCCATCTGGAAACCAGTTTAAGGGAGAGAAGATGAGATGTGAGGGACAGAGGGTGGGAGGCAGGCAGGGAGACAGTGGCCAAGCAGGAATGTGAGATGGGGAAAAGGGGGGAGGGGAGAAAATAGAAGGAGAGGGAAGAAAAGGAGGTTGGAGGGATTCACAATTAGGAAGACAGTTTATGGGAATAGGACGGCAAGAAGAGGGAGGAGGTAGAGGAGAAGAAAGAGAGGGAAGGAAAAGAAAACGAGGTGAGAGAAAGAAGGGGCAGTCCGGAAGTCCCAGGAAGGGACAATGTAGTGCAAGGGGCAGAGGGGAGTTGGTCTCTGGTACCCTGAGAATGCCAGGGCTGCCCATGGAACAGCTCCCACAGAAGGGCTGTTCCTGCATGAGACCTGGGTAGAAGACAGAGGTTGGGAGATGACCTTCACAGAAGTCAAGGTTATAGGAGGAGAAGGAAACAGGCCACATGAAGATGGCAGGAAAAGAAAGAGAGCAAAGAGAGGCCACAGCAGACCCAAGTGGGGACTCCTCTCTGGGGCTGGTGCCCCAGTTCCTGTGGCACCTCATGCCCCTGCCCCACCCCTGCATTGTGGAAGGACCCTTCCTTTCTTCCTTCCTTCCTGTGGAGCCCTTCCTTCCTCCAGGCTCAGGCTATCCCTCACCCTGTGGCAAATGCAGAAGCTCCTGGCAGACACAGCCTCTCCTTCGATCACTCCAGGAGGATGTAAGCATGTGTTTAAGGTGCCAAGAAATTTTAGCAGGATTGGATTATCCAATAAACAATATAATCCCTGCATAGGGATGGACCACTCAGTAAGCAAGGTAAGTATGGGTTTACTTGTTCTTACTTATTAATCTGTAGTGAAAAGTATCACATCTTTTTTTTATCATAATATAATGAAACTGTTCACTACAGATTAGTAAGTAAGCACAAGTAAGCCCATGCTTACCTTGCTTGTTGGGTAATCTACCCCTAAATCTGAGGGTAAAGCCCTGGGAAAGCCCACTCCAGAGAGCCTGGACAGCACCTCCCAGCCATCTCACAGGGTATACTCCCCAACAGGATTGTCACAGTGTGCTTGGGAGGTAGGTGGGGCAGGGATGTTTGTACCCTTTTTACAGATGGGAAAACAGAGGCTTAGAGAAGTGAGCACCCCTAGCCTGCCAGTGGCAAAGACCCTGAGAATAGGGCTTGACACATGGGCAGTGCTCAGCAGGTATCAGCTCTGGCATTGTTATCACACTGCCTGGGATCCTCTGCCTCATTGGAAAGGGAACTCCCAGGTCGTGCCAGGTCAATACTGGCCTGGGGCTCATAGCTGGACTCTTGCCACTCTCTCTCTTGGAGTGAGCATCCAGGGAAAGCCACCAAGAACACTGGGCTGAGACATGGGCAGCCAATGGTGACCTCTAGCTGCTCCTAACCAGAGCCAGCTCATGGCACCCTCAGTGGGATCCAGAACAAGGCTTTTGGGAGAAAGGGGGTGTTATGGATTGAATTTTGTCTCAAAAAATAATATATGTGTTGTAAATTCTAACTTCAATGCCTATGGTTTTAATCTAATTTGAGAATGAGTTTTCTGTTATGTTAATGAAGCAAGAGTAATGTAGGATATGTCTTGAATTAAACTCTTATAAGAGATGAAAAGAACAGATTAGTCAAGCAGACATTGGGTGATGGGTGGGAGGAAGATTCCAAGCCATAGATTCTGCCCAGGAGCAGAAAATCAGAAGAGACAAGAACCTTCTCCACAGCCAACAGAGACAGAAAGCCTTCCCCTAGAGCTGGCACCCTGAATGTGTACTTCTAGCCTCCTAGACTGTGAGGAAATAAATTTCTGTTTGTTAAAGCCATCCACTTGTGGTATTTCTGTTATAGCAGAACTAGGAAACTAAGACAGGAGGGGAAGGCAGTCTTCTGTCCAGCCCCTAAACCGTATCACAGGACACTTTAGAACTCAGCC
The DNA here is from genome assembly GCF_000298275.1 of Orycteropus afer afer. Taxonomy (NCBI): domain Eukaryota; kingdom Metazoa; phylum Chordata; class Mammalia; order Tubulidentata; family Orycteropodidae; genus Orycteropus; species Orycteropus afer. The sequence goes on from NW_006921652.1 coordinate 11,916,126, forward strand.
GGATCCTGCAGTACCTAGGAATTCATAGGGTAGGGAGAGGATAGGGAAGTCCAGTGTCCTTGAGATTTAGCCCTTAACAAGTTGTGATGTTGTCCAGGGGTGTTCCTTTCTGATGGAGAGGGGTGAAACCAGCCCTTGGGCCCCAGGAGCCAAGGGCAAGGAGGAGCAGCAGGGCCTGGTTCAGATCTTTTGATCCTTCCCTCAAGAAGAAGGGGATGGAGTCTACTTCTGGTAAGATGGTGGAAGAGGCAATCAAGCTGCACAGACCCTCTTTAACAAACAAAAGAGAAACCAATTGACAGAGATACAGAAAATAATTGTAGGAGCCTTGAGCTTTGAAAGGAAGTATACAGAAGTGGATTAGACACCAACTAGTGGAAAAACCTGAATGAAAATAGTGACTACAGTGACAGATGGAGTTGTAGACACTCAGTTGCTCTGACAGCACCAACAACCTGAATATTTCCAAGTGGTGTTGGGACCTGAGAACTGACCTAAAGATCAGCACTGGTTGGCAAGGGCTTCAGGGATGACTGCACTGGTGACCAAAGACTAGGAAGGGAAACAGCAAAGAGGGAGACAACCTGAGCTGTGGACTTTCAGCTATCCGAAGGGCACAGCCATTTTGAATGTTTGCAAGAGGCAGCCATTATGGATATTTAAAGTGACAGCATTCTCATTTGGATTCCAGGGACCTAAGAATAGGCTACTCTTGCCAAGGATAGTAGGTACATATGGGGGGCTGACAACAGGAAAGGAGACAGGTGATGAGTGCATAAATGCTGCCAACTAGCAAATAGAGGAGCATATTACCCTGCTTACTTTGTTGTTGTTGTTGTTATGTGCCGTCGAGTTGGCCCCAACTCATAGCCACCCCTCCTTGGGTTTCCAAGGCAGTATCACTACAGAAGTAGGATTGCCCAACCTTCCTTCCGAGGAGTGGCTGCTTACTTAGATAACATTAAAAAAAGGGGGGGGGGGAAATAAATGAGACTCTTTGGCAAATCACTGCAACATACAATCACCAATTAAATATAAACACAAAAATGTCACAATGGCTTGGAGACAACAGAGCATTACAGTCCACACAAAGAAACAAGATAAAGCAGGAGAAAAAAAAAGGACCAGAACACAGACCCAAAACAGATCTCTAAGGAAGAAGTAGCATTGGAATTCCCTGATAAGGAATTCAAAAGAATTATATTTAGGTATCTTCAACAGACTGAGAGACAGATAAAGGAAAGCACTGACAAAACTGAAGAAACCACAGAGAAAACCCTAGAATAATTTCGAAAGATAATAAAAGAACAAAATTACAAAATAAATGAAAAATTAGAAATGATACAAAATCTACAGATAGAAATCTAGAAGATTAATACTAAATTCTCAGAAATAGAAAACACTTTGAATGGGGAAATGAGTAGAACTGAATCAATGGAAGACAGAACTAGTGAGATTGAAGACAAATACCTCAATACTTCTTTGGAAAGGGGTCAGTCAGAAAAAAAAGATCAAAACAAACTGAAGAAAGCCTAGGTTTCATGTAGAATACCCTGAAAAGGAATAACCTATGTGTAATTGGAATTCTAGAATAGGAAGAGACAAATAAAATGACAGAGAAAATTGTCAAACATTTGTTGGAAGAGAATTTTCCTGTTATGATGGAAGATGAGAATATATCCATTCAAGAAGTCCAACGAACCCCAAACAGGATAGATCCCAAAAGAAAATCACCAAGACATATCATCATCAAACTCACCAAAATCAAAAACAAAGAAAGAATCCTGAAAGCAGCAATGGAAAAACAAAAAGTTATCTACAAGGGACAACCAACAAGACTAAGCCTGGATTTCTTGGTAGAAACCATTCAGGCAAGAAGACAATAGGATGATATTTATAAAACCTTGAAAGAAAAAAAAATTTCCAACCGAGAATTATATACCCAGCAAAATCATCCCTCAAATATGGTGGTGAAATTAGGACATTTCCAGACAAGCAGAAATTAAGGGAATTTTTGAAAACCAGACAAAAATTACAAGAGGTGATAAAGGGAGCCCTTTGGACAGAAAACCAACAACAGCAAACAACAACCAACCGTTAACACATATGGTGACATAACACAGAAACCAACCCAGCTATGGAAATATCCAAAGTAAATAAGTCTATAAGATTGTAAACAGGGAACCAGAGACATCAATTGAAAAATGAGGACAACTACAAAACAAAAAGAGGGAGAAAATGGTGTAGTTACAGAACTTTTAAATGGTAGGGAAATCAAGACAACTGCAAGATAGAACAGACTGTTCTAAACCTGGGAAGAAAATTATAGCTCACAGGGTAACCTCAAAGAAAAATGATAAACCTTCAAGTCAAAATAAAAACCAGGACAAGCACAAATATTTAGCAAATACTAAAACAACATCAACAAAGGAAGTGATAACACGATTAAACAAAACAAGCTCAGCACAGAAAATTATACAAAACAAATAAATCAGCAACAGCATGAAAAAGCACATAACAAAATGACAGCAACAAATTCATCCTTGTCAATAACTACACTAAATGTCAATGGATTAGATAAATGCATCACTCAAGAATTGCATTTGGAGAGATGAAGACTGGATAAAAACATAACCCAGCAATATGCTGTCTACAAGAGACACACCTTAAAGACAAAGTCAAAAATAGACTAAAAATCAAAGGCTGGAATAAGATACATCAAGCAAATGGGAACCACTGAAGAGCAGGTGTGGCAATATTAATTTCTGATAAAATTAACTTTGAGACAAAAATCACCATCAGAGAAAAGGAAGATTATATAATGATTAAAGGTTTGATTGAACAAGAGGACATAACAATAATAAATATCTATGCCCCCAATGAAAGAGCCCCAAAATACATAAACCAAACTCTAATAGAACTGAAAAGACAAATAGGTGACTCCACAGTCATAGTAGGAGATTATAATACACCACTTTCAATCACAGACAGAACAACTGGAAAAAAACTCAACAAAGACACGGAAGAACTAAACAATACAAACCACCCACTTGACTTTGTAGACATCTACAGAGCACTTCACCCAACAGCAGTACAATATCCATTCTTTTCCAGTGCACATGGAACATTCTCCAGGATAGCCCATATGTTAGCCCACAAACCAAGCCTTAACAAATTTAAAAACATTGAAACACTGCAAAGTATCTTCTCAGATCACAATCCTGTAAAATAAGAAGTCAACAATAGGAAGATGAACAAAAAAAGAGTAAACACATGGAAACTGAATAACACCCTCCTTGAAAATGACTGGGTAATATAATAAATAAAAATGAAATTAAAATATTCCTTGAATCATTAAGACAAAAACCACCATATGAGACAAGGAAGAACATTATATAATGATTAAAGGATCAATTGAACATGAAGATATAACCATAATAAATGTCTATGAACCCAATGAAAGGGCCCCAAATTACATAAATCAGACTTTAAAAGAGCTGAAAAGCCAAATAGATGACTCCACACTCATAGTGGGAGATTGTAATACACCACTTTCTTTGAAAGATAGAACAACTGGAAAGAAACTCAATAAAGATGCAGAAGAGCTAAATAATACACTTCACCAACTGGGCCTTATAGATATCTACAGAGCACTTCAAACAACAGCAACACAATATACATTCTTCTCCAGTGCACATGGAACTTTTTCCATGATAGACCATATGTTAGGCCATAAAGCAA
>NW_006921652.1:11925031-11967467 GCF_000298275.1 Orycteropus afer afer
AAAAAAAAAAAAAAAAAAAATTCCTTGAATCAAACAAAAATGAAAACACAACATACCAAAATCCTTGGGACATAGCAAAAACAGTGACCAGAGGCCAATTTATAGCAATAAATGTACACATCAAAAAAGAAGAAAGAGCCAAAATCAACAGCTTAACCCAACATTTCCAACAATTAGAAAAAGAGCATGAAAAAAAGCCTACAGTCACCAGAAGAAAAGAAATAATAAAGATTCAAGCAAAAATCAATGAAACAGACAATAGAAAAAATCAACAAGACTAGAAGTTGGATCTTTGAAAAGATTAAAAAATTGACAAACCACTGGCAAATTTAACAAAGGAAAAGGGGGAGGGAATACAAATAATACAAATAAAAAATGAGCTGGGAGACACCAACAGAACCAACAGAAATTAAAAGAATAATATCAGGATACTATGAAGAATGATGTTGTTGTTGTTGTTATTTGCTATCAAGTCAGACCCGACTTATAGTGACCCCTCCCTGGGTTTCCAAAGTGGTAAACTACAGAAGTAGATTGCCCAATCTTCCTTCTGAGGAGTGGCTGGTGGGTTTGAACTGCCAGCCTTCTGGTTAGCAGTCAAGTGCCTCAGGCACCGTGCTACCAGAGCTCCTTATGAAGAACTATACTCCAACAAATTTGAAAATCTAGAAGAAATGGACAGATTTCTGGAAACATACTACTTACCCAAACTAACAGAGGCTAAGGTGGAAAATTTAAACAGACCCATAACAAAAGAAGAAATTCAACAGGTCATTTAAAAATTACCAACCAAAAAAAAAGCCCTAGCCCAGACGGTTTCACCGGAGATTTCTACCGAACCTTCAAGGAAGAACTGACACCAATCCTACTCAAACTATTCCAGAACATAGAAAAGAATGGAATCCTCCCAAATTCATTTTATGAAGCAAGCATAACTTTGATACCAAAACCAGGCAAAGACATCACTCAAAAGGAAAACTGCAGACCAATATTCCTCATGAATATAAATGCAAAAATCTTCAACAAAATCCTAGCCAACAGACTCCAACAAAATATAAAAAAATAATACATAATGACCAAGTGGGGTTCATACCAGATATGCAAGGATGATTCAACATTAGAAAAACAATCAAAATCATCCATCACATAAATAAAACAAAAGAACCACATGATCATATCAATCAAAGCAGAAAAGGCATTTGATAAAATCCAACACCCATTCCTGATTAAAACTCTCAGCAAAATAGGAATAGAAGGGATATTCTTCAGCATAATAAAGGGCATATATGCAAAACCAACAGCCAACATTATTCTCAATGGAGAGAGACTGAAACCATTCCCCTTGTGAACAGGAACCAGACAAGGATGCCCTCTATCACCACTTCATTCAACATTATATTGGAAGTCCTAGCCAGGGCAATAAGGCAAGAAAGGGAAATGAAAGGCATCCAAATTGGTAAGGAAGAAGTCAAACTACCCTATTTGCTGATGATATGATCCTATACATAGAAAATCCAAGAGACTCAGCAAGAAAACTACTAGAACTAATTGAGAGATTTAACATCATGGTGGGATTCAAGATCAACATACAAAATTCAGTTGGATTCCTCTACAGCAGCAAAGAGACTGCAGAAAAGGAAATAAGGGAATCAATACCACTTACAGTAGCTACCATAAAGATCAAACACTTGGGAATAAATCTCACTAGAGACACCAGGAACTCTGGTAACGTAGTGCCTAAGGCATTTGACTGATAACCAGAAGACTGGCAGTTCAAGCCCACCAGCCACTCCTTGGAAGGAATGTTGGGCAATCTACTTCCGTAGTGATACTGCCTCGGCAACCCAAGGAGGGGTCGCTATGAGTTGGGGTCCACTTGACGGCACATAACAACAACAGAGACACGAAAAATCTGTACAAAGAAAACTACAAAACACTACTACAATAAACCATAAGAGATCTACATAAATGGCAGAACACGCTTGTGGATAGGAAGATTGGACATTATGAAAATATCAATTCTACCCAAAGCAATCTATACATTTAATGCAATCCCAATCCAGATCCTATCAACATTCTTTAAAGATATGGAAAAATCAATCACTGATTTTATATGGAAAGGAAAGAGACCTCAGATAAGCACAGCACTATTGATGAAGAACAAAGTAGAAGGTCTCACCCTCCTGAATCTCAAAACCTAGTACACAGCCACAGTAGTCAAAACATCATGGTATTGGTACAAGGCCAGACACATAGATCAGTGGAACAGAATTGACAGGCCAGAAATAGATCCATTGACCTATGGTCAGCTGATTTTGGGCAAAGGGCTGAAATCCATTACATGGGGAAGAGATGGTCTCTTTAATAAATGGTCCAGGAAAAACTGGATATCCATTTGCAGAAAAATGAAACAAGATCTGTACATCACACCATACACAAAAGGTAACTCCAGATGGATCATAGACTTAAATGTGAAACCTAAAACTATAAAGTTCCTCAAAGAAAAAATAGGGACAAATTTAGGGGCCTTCATTTATGGCATAAATAGACTATCAAGCATAACCCAAAATATACAAACAGCTGAAGATAAACTAGTTGAATGGGACCTTCTAAAAACTAAATTTTTATGTGCTTCAAAAGATTTCTCCAAGAGTAAAAAAAAAGAACCTACAGATTGGGAAAAAACATTTGGCGATGACATATCTGACAAGGGGCTTATCTCTAAAATTTATAGAAAACTCCAACAACTCAACAACAAAAAGACAAACAATCCAATTAAAAAATGGGCAGAAGACATGAATAGACACTTCACCAAAGAGGATATTCAGGTGCCCAGCAAGTACATGAAGAAAAATGCTCATGATCATTAGCCATCAGCGAGATGCAAATCAAAACAACAATGAGATACCATCTCACCCCAGCACTAATGGCAAAGTTCCTTTCTCCTTCCCTAAACACGTCAATCATTGATGCCACTGAAAGGCGGAGCTAAGGACCAATCTCATGTGTAAGTCACTCAGCTGAGCATTGGGCCCCCAGAGGTGGTCTTGGCCCTGCCCACAGGCAGCATAAACACAATTAAGGCACAAGGGTGTAGCCTCGAAAGCCATCCAGGACATTAGAGGCAGCAAGTGATAGACAGCAAAGACAAGGGCTGCGGTGGAGGATGACCAGGCTGACGCTGCTCCCCTGGGCAAGGAGTCAATGTTGAGATTGCCCTGTGGGCTGGAGTGGACCAGGCGGAGTTTGAGCACAGTTCTCCCTTGGAACGCAAGTTGTGAAATGTCAACATAATTATGAAAATGCAAACACAGGAACATTTGCTTATGGAAACTAATGGTTTTTAATGAAGGTAATCAGCTTAGTTAAATCAAATTATTAGCTTTGACAATAGATATATAAACAGGAACTTAATGAATTTGTTGGTTACTCTTGCCTGATAAAAGACCATTACAGAAGTGGGTCTAGCCCGGATACACATATCTGGACTCCCCTCCCCTGGTTGAGCAACACCCCCACCAAACACACACACAGGCACACAGACACAAACACACTGGGAGCTCCCCGAGGCAGAGAATTTATCTCTTCCATCAGCTCAGAGGATCCCAAAGGGCGGGGGCCTTCTCTGTTTGCTCTTTATGTCTGTTTTTCCTCTTATACACTCTGTACTTGGCTGCTGCCCAGGAGACAGTCTTGGGGAAACAGAATTTAGGGGACAGAGAAGAGTAAGAAGAAGAAGGAAGGACGTGAAGACATTGGGGTCCTGCTCTGTGTATCAGATCCCATTAAATCCCACAGGGACTCTTCATACTATATTACCATCTAACAATTTAAGAAACAGAGGCACCGTGGGAAGAGTGAGTTGTTGGTGGCGGGTCATACTGCTGGTGGAAGAGGTCATCCAGAGTTGGAAACAGGTTCTGTATGATAGCATTGTCCAAAGTCTACTCTTGCTTCCAGATACAGACCTTTGTCAGCTGGAGGGAGCAAAGAGGAAATTCCCAGAATGAGGAAGCCAGTTAGAAAGGGAGGGTCAGACTTCAGGGACCATCACAGAGAATTTTTGTGAGCCAAGCAATGGGAATGAGGCTAGTGCCTAGCTTCCCACCTCTAGAGGCACACTGGCAGCAATGATGTCCTCCAAAGCTTCTACTTAGAAAAGTATCAGAGGAGAAATCCCAGGGTTTTTCTCCAGAGCAGGTCCTGAGATATATACACATGAACACACACGTACAACAGTATCAGCATGCAGGTTTCTCACACAGTGCTGGTGACAAGCATGCTGGCCCAATGTTCTATGAATAACGCAATAATCCCAGCAGGGGCTAGGGTGGGAGCCAGGTGGGGGCTGAGGCAAACAACAGACAGACACTCCCAGGAGACAGCTCACCCAAATCATCCTCCGAGATACCATCAGGCAGTTACACCGCAAACACTGACACTGGCTCAGGCAGACAGGAGACGAAGCCGTCTCTCATCTGGGGCTTGCAGATGGCAACATTAGTCAGACAGACAGAAGGAAGAGTTAGCTGAAACCACCTCAGGCCCTGGCCAGGTTCTCTGGTAAACAGGCCAGCAGCCTAACTCGAGACTCTTGGTCTCATTCCAGATCTGGAGCTGGGCAGAGATGAGGGAGAAACCCTAGCCTCTGCCCTAGGTTGGGGGACGAAACACAGCCCTTGCCTTCTGACTCTCAGGCCACTTGAAAATGTAGTCCTCATATCCAGCAGCCTTGGGGATCCTGATCTTATTTGGGAGAGTCACACTTCACGCATTCAGACTCTTGGAGCCTGCAGTAAGTGAGCAAGTCAATATGTTCAGCTTAGGACACCCAATACTGGGATACATTACTGATAAACTTAAGCCAAAAGTGGTGGTGGTGGTGGTGGTGGTGGAGAGAGTAGCAGAGTAGGAGGGGCTTCTAGTCCCCCACCCCAAGTAAGGAGGAGTAATGATAGCTCCCAACTGGAGGCGGCAGTGCTATATCCATGTGTCACATCATCTCCAGCAGATGGAGACAACCTGAACACTCTGTGTCCATATCTCCCCAAGGAAGTCTTCATGAGGAAGAGAGCCTTTCTCCAGAGAACTTGACCATGATTTCGGCTGCCTGGCTTGGCATGATGAAGGTATTTGGTAACTCCAGAATTCCTTCCCAGAAGGAATAGGTCTCTCCTCAGGTTGAACCTGGTGATTTAGATCAGGAAACTGAAAAAAAAGCCTACCTCTGGACCCAACCCTAAGACACGTGTTGCTGCCAGAGTAGAAGAGTCAGTTCTGAGGAAGGAAGAGAGAGGCCTCTGCCTCAGCCCTTGGCCCCAGCCAGAAATAGGTCCACCCTCTCCAGAACTCTCATCACATATTGTACATTCCTCTACTAGCACAGTGTGTGTAATTAAATATACACCTCCTTCAGGAGATAATGAGTTGCTTGGGTGCAGGGATGGTGTGCCTGACTCAGAGTGAGCATACAGTATTTGTTGTAGAGATGGATGGATGGTTGGATAGGTGCTTGGATGGATGGATGGATGGATGGATGGATGGATGGATGGATGGCTATCAGCACCTCCAAGGGCCACAGTATGGTTTGCCTTCTTCTTGTGTTGAAGTGGTATCAGCTCTTCTCCATTATAGCTCCAAGCAGTTGATCCAAATGTCTGTCCACACAGACCTTCCTACCCTGAAAAATTCTCTTTTCAGAAGTGAGTTAAAGGCCAAGACCTGTTTCCTTTCTATGCCAAAACCCTACTCTGGGTGGTGGTCATGTCAAAAAAAACCCTTTCACAGCTCTATTGGCATATGGACAAGGAAGGAACAGGATCAGACACAGAACTGGTTGAGAAATGGAGAGGCTTCCAATGGAGAGCAAGACAGAGTCCCTCCATTCAGTCTCAAGCTGGCCACCAGAAAGGAAAATAAGAAAGGCCATGCTGAGGGAGTGTGGGGTGTGGTCAGGGCTACAGCACTCCCAGCACTCTCCATCCCTAGACCTTCCAGTAGTAGGTGGAATAATGAATCAGAGTTACCCTTACCCTGCAACTAACATAGCCCCAACCCCTAGTCTGATCCCAACAACAACAGAATTGCAAACACTTATACAGCAATTATCATATGTCAGGCATCCTTCCAAGTACTTTACATGTATTAGTTCATTTATTTAAACTTAATCATAACAACCAAATGTAACCAATGCCTCTAGTTTGGATCCTGCCTGGTTTGAATAAATAAGCTATAAGAAGACATTTTTGTTTGAGACAATTGAGGTAGTTTGATCATGAGCTGAGTATTGGATGATACAAAGAATTATTAATTTTGTTAGGGGTGATGACGCCATTGTGGTCATGTAAGGAAATGTTCATAATACAGAAATACTTAAGAATGAAATGCTTTAGCCTGGGATTTGCTTTCAATCACTTCAGTAGAGGGAAAGGGAAAGTGTGAGGAAAGATGTTGTTGTTAGGTGCCATTGAGTCATCTCTGACTCATAACGACCCTATGCACAGCAGAAAGAAACACCATCTGGTCCCGCACCAGCTCTGCGATATTTGCTATACTTGAGCCCATCACTGCAGCCACTTTGGCTATCCATCTTACTGAGGGCCTTCCTCTCTTTCGTCAATCCTCCACCTTACCAAGCATGACATCCTTCTTCAGGGAATGGTCCTTTCTGACAACATGACCAAAGTAGGTGAGATGAAGTCTGGCCACTCTCGCTTCCAAGGAGCATTCTGGCTGCACTTCCTCCAGGACAGACTGGTTAGATCTTTTAGCAGTCCATGGTACTTTCAGCATTCTTCGTCAGCACCACAACTCAAAAGCATCGATTCTTCTTTGGTCTTCCTTAGTCATTGTCCAGCTCTCACATGCATACGAGGTGATTGAAAATATCATGGCTTGTGTCAGGTGTATCTTAGTCCTCAAGGAGACATCTTTGCTCTTCAGCGCTTGAAAGAGGTCCTTTGCAGCCGACTTGCCCAGTACTATACATCGTATGATGTCCTGACTGCTGCTTCCATTGGTGTTGATTGTAGAACCAAGCAATGTGAAGTCTTTGACAACTTCAATCTTTTCTCCATTTATCATGATGCTGCTTATAGGTCCAGTTGTGAGAATTTTTGTTTTCTTTATATTGAGATGTAATCCATACTACAGACTGTATTCTTCAATCTTCACCAGTAAGTGCTTCAAGTCATCCCTATTTTCAGCAAGCAAAGTTGTGTCGTCAGCGTATCACAGGTTGCTAATGAGTCTTCCTCCAATCTTGATGCCACGTTCTTCTTAATATAGTCCAGCTTCTCGGATTATTTACTCAGCATATAGATTGAGTAAGTATGGTGAAAGGATACAATGCTGACGCACTCTCTTCTTGGTTTTAAACAATGTAGTGCTCCTTGTTCTGTTTGAACAACAGCCTCCTGGTCTATGTACAGGTTCCTTATGAGCACAAATAAGTGTTTTGGAATTAGAATTCTTCTCAGTGTTATCCACAATTTGTTATGATCCACACAATTGAATGTTTTTGCATAGTCAACAAAACACAAGGAAACATCTTTCTGGTATTCTTTGCTTTGAGCCAAGCTCCACCTGACATCAGCAATGATATCTCTTGTTCCATATCCTCTTCTGAATCCAGCTTGAACCTTGGAAGTTCTCTGTCAATATACTGCTGCAAACGTTTCTGAATTATCTTCAGTAAGATTTTACTTGCATGAGAGATTAATGATATTGTTCAATAATTTCCACATTCTGTGGATCACTTTTCTTTGGAATGGGTACAAATATGGATCTCTTCCAGTCAATTGGCCAGGTATCTGTCTTCCAAATCGAGTGAGTGCCTCCAGTGGGGCATCCTTTTATTGAAACATCTCAATGGGTATTCCATCAATCCTTGGAGCATTGTTCTTTGGCAATTCCTTCAGTGCAGCTTTGACTTTTTCCTTCAATACCATTGGTTTTTGATCATATGCCACCTCCTGAAATGGATGGAGATTGACCAGTTCTTTTTGGTACAGTGACTCTGTGTATTCCTTCCATCTTATTTTGATGCTTCCTGCATCATTCAATATTTTGCCCATAGAATCTTTCAATATTACAACTTGAGGCTTACATTTTTTCCTCAGTTCTTTCAACTTGAGAAATACCAAGAATGTTCTTCCCTTTTGGTTTTCTAACTCCAAGTCTTTGCATATTTCATTATAGTAATTGGTTTTGTCTGCTCAAGCTGCTCTTTGAAATCTTCATTTCAGCTCTTTCATCTTGTCATTTCTTCCATTTGCTTTGGCTACTCTCCACTCAAGGGCAAGGTTCAGAGTCTTTTCTGTCATCCATTTTGGTCTTTTCTTCTTTTCTCATCTTTTTAATGATCTAATGATCTCTTACTTTCTTTATGGATGATGTTCTTGATGTCATCCCACAATTCTTCTGGTTTTCGGTCATTGGTGTTCAATGCATCAAATCTATTCTTTAGATGGTCTCTAAATACAGGAGAGATATATTTAAGATCTTGTTTTGGCTCTTGTGGACTTGCTTTAATTATCTTCAACTTCAAGTTGAACTTGCATATGAGCAGTTGATGGTCTGTTCCACAGTCAGCTCCTGGCCTGGTTTTGGCTGACGATATTGAACTTTTCTATCTCCTCTTGCCACAGATGTAGTCAATGTGGTTCCTGTGTACTCCATCTGACAAAGTCTACATATGTAGCCACCATTTGTGTTGTTGAAAAAATATATTTGCAATAATAAGTTGTTGGTCTTCCAAAATTCTATCATGCTATCTCCAGCATTATGTCTGTCACCCATACCAAATATTCCAACTACCAGTGATTCTTCTTTGTTTCTAACATTTACATTCCAATCACCAGTGATAATTAACACATCTTGATTGCACATTCGATCAATTTCAGACTGCAGAAGTTGATAAAAATTTTCAATTTCCTCATCTTTTGCTTTGATGGTTGGTGCATAAATTTGAATAATAGTCATATTAACTGGTCTTCTTTGTGGCATATGGATATTATCCTATTACTGATATCATTGTAGTTCAGGATAGATCTTGAAGCATCCTTTGTGGTGATGAATGTCACGCCATTCCTCTTCAAATTGTCATTCCCGGCTTAGTAGATCGTAGGGATGTCTGATTCAAAATGGCCAAAACCAGTCCATTTCAGCTCACTAATGCCTAGGGTATCAATCTTTATGTGTCCCAGTTCATTTTTTACAACTTCCAATTTTCCTAGGTTCATACTTCGTACATTCCATGTTCTGATTATTAATGGATGTTTGCCGCTATTTCTCCTCAATTTGAGTCATGTCATGTCAGCCAATGGAGGTCTTGAAAGCTTTAACCATATCAGTAAGGTTGGTTCTACTCTGATGATGCAGCTCTTTCCCAGCCATATTTTGAGCGCTTTCCAACCTAAGTGGCTCATCCTCCTGCACTGTATCAGACAATGTTTTGGAGCTATTCATAAAGTTGCCTAGTAATATAAAAGACAGTGTTTCTCTGTTATTCATAAGGTTTTCTCTGGCCAATTCTTTGATGAGTGGCTGGCCTCTTTCTTCTTCCTAGCCTGTCTCGGTCTGCAAGCTGTGCAGTGTACCATGTGCAAACCCACAGGTGTTTGAAACACCAGTGGCCAGCCTCAAGCCTCATAGCATGCCACCACAGTATGACAAACCAACAGACAAGTTTGTCTCGCTAAGCTGTTTGAAACCTCTCCCCTCCCCTTACCCGGATCCCTGCCGCTTGCTTGCTTTGTCGTGGTCCCCCTGGCTTTCCTTTCTTTTCCCTCGCTTTCCTGCCACTTGGAGGGTGGGGCCTGAGTCCCTCCTCTTACCTGGGTCCCTGTCACTTGCTCGATCTGTTGTGGTCCCCCTGGCTTTCCGGGGGAGGGGGCAAAGATAGATGAAGCAAATGTAGAAAATTATCGATAACTGTTGACTGTGGATAATGGGTGTGGGGGTGGGATATGGGACTCTATTCTTGGAGTCCAGGTGCTCCAAGAAGCAGACACCAAGAGGGGGTTAAATGTGCCAGGATCTTATTAGAGGAAATGTTGGTGGGAAGAAGTAAGGAAAGAATCAGAAAGGCTGGGAGAGCCAACTGTCTAGAAGCAAGGCTGAGTCTGAGTAAAGGAGGGCAGGAGAGAGGTTGGATAGAAGTGTCCGAGATTGTAGTGCAGTCCCAGTCAAAGGACAGGTGCTCAAAGGCATAGGGGGTCCTGAAGTTAAAGTTGGTCAATAGAGAGGCCTGTGTCTCCCGTGACCAGGCCTAACTTTATGTCCCTGCTGCACAGGTGGGAACAACTTGTGTAAGGCAGGGCCTCACCAAAATCAGGAGGACGATTTCAAAACCCAAGTGCTGGGTGCCAAGATCAGCAACACCTCCTATTGGGGGAAGCCTGCCAAGCTGCTCTCACAGATTGTGGTTCATTAGAGTATCATCTCTACCTTTGAGTATGTTTGAAATTTTCTTTATGAAAATTAAAAGGAAAAAAATATATATAGAGAAGAAAAGTCTAGGGAAGAAAGGTGTAACCAGGTTAACATGCACAGCACTGGTTGGAAGCACAGCATGCAGACTGATTGACAGCAGGCAGCCCATGTGAATCCTCATTTTAATACTATGAGTTTGTATAACAATGTTGCACAGTTTCCACACCACTTCCACTACTCCTCATTGAACCCTCACACCTACAACAAAAGGTAGGAAGGGCAGGTACCTGGGTATTTTTATACCCATTGGACAGATGAGTAAGCCTCTCTGAGTACCTTAACCTCACTTTGGTTAAACAAGTTGCTCAAAGTTACTCAGCTGAGCAGAAGTCAAATGAGAAGACTGGTTCCAGTTCTTGGTCCAATGACTTTTCATGGCCTTCCATGGTCCACACTCTAGGCATGGATGCTGTGAGCTGTGTGCTTCTGGACCCCACAGAGCTGCCCACACTTCTGTATCCAATCTCCCTTCTCACAAAGAATGCTTGTTTTATAAGATGGTAGGTAGGGATCAAAGACCAGCCTGTGGCCAGGGGAAGGGGGTTTAAAGCCTGAAGTCAAGATGGGGTCACTCTGAATTCAAGGTTAAGGGAATGGCCTGTAACCAGGAGTGACACTCCTCCACTAATGCTGATCTGGCTTACACAGTCTTTTGCTCCACTCTATCTAGTCCCTTGAGAGCTGTGGACATGAGGGCTGATCATATCTGTAGCAGAGGTGCCCTGAGCTTGTTCCTTATGCACACTTCCATCTGGCGTGGCTGAGATTCACCTGGGACAATTTCCTGGGAAGATGTTGTAAGGCCCCTGCCCAGGTTTAAACTTATTGACAGCAAGAATAGCTTTGGGTAGGAATCTGTCCAATCCCTCGCCCATTGCTACAGACTTAATTACAGAGTCTGGGTGCTGTGAGTGGCCACCTTCCACCCCCACATGGGGCAGAGAAGGGGGGAAGGTTTGTGTTCCACAGGAGGTATCAGAAGGAGAAATCAAGGTGCATTTCCCAATAGTACAGCTTGGGAGTGTGATCAGCCTCAGCTGAAACTGTGAGCATGGTGGTTACATTCCCTCAGACTGCTTTTCACTCCCCTCTCAGTGTTCCTTCACACATTTCAGTGTGAATATTCTCCCTACCACCACCACAGAGCCTTCTTCCACTCTGAAAGGGGAGGTCTGAATGACCTACCACTCTGTGAAAGGAAACTGAAGAGAGCTGCTTAACCCCAAGAGAAGATAATCCACAGGTGGAATTATTGGCAACATGGCCAGCAAAGTGGACACTCTCTGGCCATGAATCTCTCTGATATCCCAAATAAACAAGGTCGGACCAAATTATGCAAGAAGCAATGTCTTTCTCTTCTGTGACATCTCAGTGCCAGGCCAGCACTTCAGAATGGGTTCCCTTTGAGCTTCCTGAGAGGAAGACAAGTGCTCAGGGTGCTGCTGAATAGTGAGCAGGTACTATGCTTTGTGCGGAGTCATGCCCACCATCCCACAGTATCTCTGGGCTCCACTCTCTCACCCCGCACCTAAATCACAATCTGTGACTCTACCTCAGAAAAGTCCAGAAGTCTGCCTCTCTGCCACCCTGCCCTGGCCCTGCAGTGGGTCCTCCTCAGCTCTCTCCTGTACTTCAAGGGCAGCTTTCTACCTCTTCTCTAGCCAGGGCCACAACATCTCAAGATCACCATTCCTCAACACAACTGTCTTTGCCAATAGGTCAAAAGCCAGCTTGCCTCCATTTTCATAATGTCTCACAGCTGAGAATGGATTTCACAGGTGAATATTTGCAATAAGTTTGATAGTAAGGACAACTAACTTTGAACTCCAATTAAGCACATTATCCCCTCAAAAAAGTTCACTCTTCACATTAGTAGACCAGTTTTATAAGAAAAATTGTACTCAATTATTAATAAAACAAACAAACAAACAAACCCAAGGGGGGTCACTATGAGTTGGAATTAACTCAATGGCAGTGAGCTTGGTCTATTTTGGTATATAATAAGCAAAGAAAACAAATATTTAAACAAATATTTAAAATACAGTAATAATAATTGCTTTTTATTTTTATTAAATAGAAGTTTATTATTAAAAAGTTATTTTAAAAGGCAATTATTATTTTAATATTTTAAATTTAATGAATAAATATGTGGATATTTGTTTTCTTTGCTTATTATATATCAAAACAAACCAAACTCACTGCCATCGAGTTGATTCTGACTCATAGTGATCCTCTTTGGGTTTCCAAGACAGTAAATCTTTACGGAAGTAGATTGCCCAGTCTTCCTTCCACGGAGTGGCTGTGGATTTAAACCAACAACCTTCTGGTTAGCAGTCAAATACCTGAGGCACCATGCCACCAGAGCTCCTTAGCTTATTATGTAAGTACAAATAATATCTTCAGTTTTTCCTCTTGATCTATAAAGACTAAAATATTTACTGTTTGGTCCTTTATAGAAAAAGATTGTCTATTGGTCTAAACTTGCTCTTTGGGCATTCAAGTCCCCTGGCCGTCAGCTCTCCCTGTTTTCCCCAAGTCCAGTCAGACTATCAGGGTTCAAATCCTGGCACTTCCACTTACCACCTTAAAACTAGTCTTTATGCTTCAGTTTCTTCATTGTAAAATGGGAATAATAATAGTACCCAACTCAGTAGATTATTATGAGAATTGGGATTAATATTTAAAAAATTCTTAAGCCAATGCATGGCACATTGTAAGTTTATGTACATATTTAACAAATAAGTAAAGCCTCTCCCAGCCCAGTGCAAACTTTAAAATCCATTGAAGTCTCATCTCTTCCAAGCAGCTTCCTTCTCCTTTCACTTAAGTCTTATCTGTATGTTTTATCTCTGGCACACAATGAGAATAGTGATAACACATACTCTGTACTCCATCTGCTCTGTTACCTACCAGCTCCTTGAGGACAGGGATAATGTCTTCTCTTCCTTGTTATTATAGATTATTACAGAGCTGAACATAAAATGCAACCACACACAAATGAAGAAAACACAAGTGATATTCCACAACTACATGTAACGGACATGATACATTTTGTGAAATAGGATGTTATGTGATTTGGACATTATGGGAATACCTATGTCCGCAAGGCATGAGGCTTCCATGCCAGGGGTCTGCTGGGCAGCCTTGTGGCCCTGGCTGTTCCTGCTGGGGATGCCTCAGGTGAGTGCTCAGCTGTGTCCTACCCAGCAGGCGACCCAGACAGCTCCTTCCTTGACACTTCAAGTGAGAGCTCAGCCAGTCCTGCCTGGTTGTCACTGACTAAGCCAGCTGCAGAAAATTCTAGCTCACCCATGATAACCTGTCCAGGGAGGGGATAGTGTGGGCCAAGGGGGCCCAAGCCAGGTCTAGGGCATCTGGAGCACATAGCTTTCCATTGGCACCCCACAAGACCACACCAGAGAAAACAGGGACTATATCTGCTGAGTCACAGGAGCCAAGGGGTCTGGGGTTGCAAGTTTCAGCCTAGGCCTCCATTGCTGCTGACTAGGTAGCTTCTGGGCCACTGCAGCAACCAGGCAGATGTGGGGCTCTGATCTCAAGATGAGGGCCTGGCGTCCTAGCACTCAGACACCTGGGTGCCTGGGCCCACTGATGTATATGTGGTTGGACTTTGCCCGATGGGATGTTAAGTGATACTTATCTGTACTTGAATAGCAAAGAGCTTTCTTAACTTACAAGTGATGAGAGCAGTCATAAAGGGACCCAAAACCAAAACCAAACCTACTGCCATGGGGTTAATTCTGACTCATAGCAACCCTATTGGACAGAGCAGAACTTCTCCACAGTGTTTCTAAGGCAGTAAATCTTTTAGGAATGCAGACTGCTGTATCTTTCTTCTGCGGAGCCACTGGTGGGTTTGAATAGCTGTTGGGTTTGAACTGCCAACCTTTTGGTTAGCAGCTGAATGCTTTAACCATTGTCCCACCAGAGCTCCTTCATAAAGGGAAGTTGTTTTTTTAATTTATTTGCTAAGAATATAGGTCTTCTCTCTATCAAAAAATAACACAAACAGAATATAAAATCAAACAGGAAAAATGGAAGCAATATTTACAACATATATAATCCATAGAGGGATGGTGAATGCCCTTAATATACAAAGAGTTCTTACAAATCAATATGAAAAAAAAGAATCAAAATAAGTAAATATGTACAGGACTTAAACAGAAAAAGTGGAAATATATGTGTTTAACAAACAAGTAAACATGTTTATAATCATTAACAATCCACAAATGCAAATTGAACTAGGGACAAAAGACAACTCTGCACATGAAATTAAAATAAGAATATCCAAATTTGGGAAGGGAACAACAACAAAAAAAAATGATTACTGCTAATAGGAGTGTAAATTGTTCTTTTCAATGAATTTGGCACTATGCGTCAAGCACCTTTAAAAAAATTTCTTACCCCTTGACGTAGTATTGTGACTCCTGGGAATTTAGCTCAAGTAAATAATTTGCTAGGTAGATAAATATTTCTGTACAGTGTTGTGAAAAATTGAAAACAATTTACATGTCCAACAACAGGGGATTAGGTTAATAAATTATGGTCCACCCAAATGATAGATTATGTAACCATTTTAAATGATACTTACAAAAAGCGTTTTAAGGCATGAGATATAAAATTCTACAATTCCAAGCATATATTTTAAGTGCATAAAAAAGAGACTGGAAGGAAATATGCATGATTCTCCATCTTCCAGGACAGGATTAGGGGGCCTGTTACATGCTTCTACCTTTGTCTGAGGGTCTCTGTACATAGGTGTGCACTGGGACCAGGTTTTGTCTGTGGCTACATGAGACAATATTTTTTTTGTGGACATGGATATGAAAGCACATGCTTAGGTGTGCTCTAAGGATGATGATCTATGTCTTATGCGCAAGTCTGCATTTAAACAAACTAATTATTAAATGGCACAATTTATTCCTGTAGCCTGACCGTAAGGGGGGCCAATGCCCACAGTCCCTACAAAACTTAGTCTTCAAGGTGGTCCTTGCAAAAGTCATCATCACACCCAATTTGGGGGCCCAGTTTTCTTCAGGGAGCCATGGCTGAAGCTGGCCTGGGCCTACTCAGATCTGATTAGAGGTGATGATATCAGTGATCCCAAGGGCATAGGAGGAGGCTGCAATATTTCCCAAAGTCCTGGGAAGCCACAATCATGGCTGAGAACTGACCCCTGGCTCACCTGATCCACTCTGAGCACTACACTTGTCAACCCTCAGAGAGGAGGCCCACCTGCTCCCTAGCTTAAGGGATGCCTAAGTCCCTTCCACAGCACTCATTTTGTCACAGCCATCTGCCAATGTCTCTCAGGGCCCTCTGTTCCCATTCCCTGGAGGAGGCTGTGGAATGTGGTGATTTTCCACTGAGAAGTACCTACATGATTGCATCTCTACCAGAGCTGGGCTGGCTCCGCCTGCTGGCCTGGTTGGTGATAAGTAGGCCCCACCTGCCCCCCTACCCCTGCCCCAGGAGTAGGCGGGGGCAAGCACAGGGTGGGGAAGGGGGTGTGCCACAATCCTATCTGGAGCACCCAGCCCAAATCATGGGGTGTGGAAGTCCCAGGACACCCCAGCACCTTTCCCAAACAGGGCCCCAACACCTGACCCAAAATCGAACTCTAACCTGGGGCACCTGGACTGTCTGTTCCCTTCTCAGAGGGCCCACCCTCCTCCAACCAGGTCATCTTGTCCATCCCTCTGTCTCCAAGCTCAGCTGACACTCAACTTGGCACATGCTTGTTGAGCACCTATTCTGTCTCTAGGGAGCTCCCTCAGAGCCAGGCCCAGCCACACCAGGCTTGAGTCATTGGTAACACTCCTGTGGAACAAATAAAGGATGGCTGAGCCAGTTAGTGGGGCAATAGCCGTCAAAGCCTTGCCAAGGGTATGCAGAGCCCTCAAGAGGCTAAGGGAGGCAGGGAGAGAGGACACAAGGAGCTGGAGGCCCTTCCCATCAGCAAGAAGAGAGAACTGCCATATTCCATCAATAGGGACTACTGAACATGCTAGTGCTGAGCACTGGCACCAACTTTGCTTTCTTGGAACTTACAGTTTAGATGGAAGGACACATATTAACCAAAGAAAAGTAAGCCTACAACTATATAGGCTCGCAGTACCAGGAGAACCCACCCAGGCATTCTCCTTTCCAAGTTGGTAGCTGCCTCCTCCTACCACCTATACCCCAGGCCTGTGACCCAGGTCCCACTCCTGCATGATTATCACCCTCCACAGCCACCAGTGTTCCTGAAGTCACCCCTAGCCTTGAGTTTATTCCCATCTAATTTCCAAGCAGTGATTGGGGTCCGTGTGTGGGACAGGTGAGCCATAGAAAGCAAGAAAGTGTCCTAGAGAAAATGGTGTCTGAGAAAGAGCTGAAGGGGAAGGAAGCTCACAGGACATTGGGTGAAGGCAAGAGCCCCTCAGTCAGAGAGAACAGCAAGAGTGAAGGCCACAGCCAACAGGTACATGTACAAGTCAGGAAGTGAAAGGTGACCAGGGTAGGGATGGAGGGGCCAAGATATGCCTCTTGTTCCTACCCTGAAAGTAATGAAGGATTTTTAAATCATTATTATTTCTTTTTTGGCATTCATTTATATTAATTTATCTCCCCAGCAGTTTGTGAACAACCTTAGACCCTATCAGTTTAATATATATATATATTTTAAACTCTGTACTCATTAAGCAATAACTTCCCCTTCTCCCCTCCTCCCAGCCCCTGGTAACCTCTAATCTAATTTATGTCTCTTTGAATTTGTCTATTCTGGACATTTCATGTAAATGGAATTGTCTGGCTTCTGCCACTTAGCACATTGTTTGCAAAGTTCATCCATGTGGTAGCATGTATCAGAATTTTCTTTCTCTTTATAGCTGAATACTATTCCATTGTATGGATGTCTCACATTTTGTTTATCCATTCATCTATTGATGGACGCTTTGTTTGTTTCCACTTTTTTGGCTATTGTGAATAGAGCTGCAGTGAACATCAGTATACAGTGAGGGATTGTAAACTTTGGGCATGATGAATTTTGCATCTGCTGGTCCCTCTGGCCTCCTTGTAGAGATCCAGTGTGTGGCCAGCCAAGAGGACCAGGGAGACCAGTATGGAGGCTCTGGCAGCCATCCAGGTGAGAGGCTGTGGGTTCCAAATTCACAGGGGCAGTGAGGCAGGCAGAAATAGACCCGTGGGGAACCATGAAGTTTCAGCCACCAGCAGGGGAGTGTTGGGGAGTCAGGACACAAGGGTAGATAAGCTATGAGCAGTATGGAATGGGTGAGAGGGGCAGAAACCCCCCACCACAGGGAATTCAGGCCCTAAGCCTCTACTCAAGGCATCTGACCTGTGAGTTGAGATTGAAGTGAAACTACAGAGGCCGAGATCCTTAATCTGGGTTGCCTTAACCCCTGGGGAGTCCATAGATAGAATATAGAGAGCTTGGAAATTAGATGGGAATAAACTACACATTTATTTTCACTAAGCCCTAACTGAATTTCCTTTCAATGATGAATGTAGGTCACAAACTACAGAACCACGCAAGAATACCTGTGGCTTTGCCACCAATAAAGTCAGATATTTTCATATCACATTACAGTAGTAAAGTTATCTGGAAATATCATAAATGCTTATCACTGCACTTAAACTACTGAACATGAATAATTATTAAGTTTGCTGTTATATCGTGTTATTTAAAGCACTTTTACTATATATATTTACATATATATAAATATTTTGCCATCCAGTCTAGTCTGACCTATGGCAACCCCATGTGTGTTGGAACAGAACTATTGTGGTGCGGTGAATTACCTAATACAGCTCTTCTAGCCAGGGTCTTTGTAACTCCCACCAGATGACTGGGTAGGACTATGCAAATGTGGGGTACTTATGGCCCATCAAGGGGATTAGATAGTTTGTTAATAATGCAAATAAAGTGCATAACAGTCTTGTGGGGGTTGACAATGCAAATAAGATGTATGTAACCCTAATGTGGAGACTGGTCAGCTTTGTCATCCACTATAAGCAGCTCTGGTGGTATAGTGGTTAGGGCATTTGGCTGCTAACCAAAAGGTTGGTGGGTCAAACCCACCAGTTGCTCCATGGAAGAATGATGAGGTAGTCTACTTTTGTAAAGATTTACTGCCTTGGAAACTCAGAGGGGGTTGCTAGGAGTTGGAATCAACTTGATAGAAGTGAGTGTGCTTTTGGGTTTTTTTCTTTTAGGCTTAAAATGAGCCATCCCAGAGGCAGAAAGGGGAATCTCACTACCATCAGGAAAGAAGAACCATGAGAGGAGCACATCTTCTGGACCTGAGATCCCTGCACTGAACCTCCTTGATCCAGCAGAGATAGAGAGCTATGACACTTTGCTGAGATGGTGAGCAATGGCAGCAGACCCCAGTAGCACAGAGTGGCTTGAAACAAAGTGGTGGGCTTCCTGGCCCATGGAGCAAGAAAGTTAAGTGCCTTCAGGCAGGAGGCTTGGTGGCAGAGTGGGGTGCCTCTCTGGGCAATTATTAAAAGAGCTGAAAGAATAATACTTGCCCGAGTATGGCACAGGCCAAGAAAATACAGGGATGAGAGGTCAAGGCCAGAGAAAAACATGCCTGCAGAATGGCTGAGAAGAGGCTCTCCTAGTTGAAGAAGTGTATCCTGAATTCTTCCTGATCCTGAATGGTAACCTCTTACTTCCCTGATAATTCCATAATTGTATTGTCAGTGAGTTCTGTGTGGCCGCTGCAACGAATTCTCAAAACCAGAAAAGAAGTAGTGAGTGCCAGAATTGATAGAAGTTTGGAGGGTGGCAGCATATATGACCTCCACTTCATAGAAATCAGCCTTGGAATATTGACCTTGATCCTTCTTCCCCTTTGTGAAGTTAGGGGAGCTCAGATATCACTCCCACTCCCTTTTTGCAACTATGCTCCATGGCGTTTTCAGTGGCTGATTTTTTTTTTTTTTTTTTTCCTTTTTTTTTAGTGACTGATTTTTTAAAAGTGGATCACCGGGCCGTTCTTCCAAGACACTTCTTGATGGACTCGAACCTCCAAACTTTAGGTTAGCAGCTGAGGGTGGTAACAGTTTGTACTACCCAGTGTGGATGTATCACTATACCACAAATGTGGGTCTCCGTCATTCCCAGCTGCTGCCTCTCCAGGTATCCCCCTAAACAGCCTCAATCCCACCAGCTATTCTCAGGAGGGAAGAAAAAAGCACCTACCAATCCTGAAAAACAAACAAACCTGGTGCTGTCTAGTAGATTCTGACTCATAGCAACCCTGTAGGACACAGTAGAACTGCCACATAGGGTTTCCATGGCTGTAATCTTTACAAATGCAACTGCCAAGTCTTTTTCCCACTGAGCATCTGGTGAGTTCAAATTGCCAGTCTTCTGTTTAGCACCCAAGTGCTTAACCACTGTGCTGCTAGGCCTCCTTTAATTAACCCTCTCACTGCCAGCCAGTCATTTTCCAACTCATAGCAACCCCTCCTTGGGTTTCCTAGGCAGTATCTCTAGGAAAGCAGATTGTCCAGTCTTCCTTCTTAGGAGTGGCTGATGGGTTTGAACCACTAGCCTTCTGGTTAGCAGTCAAATTCCTTAGGCACTACATCACCAGAGCTCCCTAATAATTAAGTGTTCTAATACAGCATTAAGACTTTTTGTTATTGTTCACATTTTATTGGTGGAAATAGGGTGAAATGGATTTTCAATTAATATAAATCAAATACTTTTTCTTTATGTTCAAAATAAGGAACAGACTATGTGCCATAATTTACATGGAATTGTTTTTATTTTATAGTTTTCCCATTATTTATAACTAACATGTAGCATTTGACTGCTAACCAGAAGGTTGGCGGTTTAAACCCACCAGCCACTTCGTGGAAGGACACCGGGCAATCTACTTCCGTAGAGATACTGCCTCGGAAGCACAAAGAGGAGTTGCTATGAGTCGGGTTTGACTCAACTGCAGTGAATTTGCTCTTTTTTTTTTTTTTTTTAAATATGTGGCTATTAGTCACAACTTGTAACTTATATGCATATCACTATAAGCTTTTCAAGCCTCAAGTTACAATACTGAAGGATTCTATGGGCAAAATATTGAATGACACAGGAAGCATCAAAAGAAGACGGAAGCAGCACACAGAGTCACTGTACCAAAAAGAGTTGGTCGGCGTTCAACTATTTCATTTGATCAAGAACTGATAGTACTGAAGGAAGAAGTGCAGGCTGCACTGAAGGTATTGGTGAAAAATAGCTCCAAGAATTGACAATGTACCAATTGAGATGTTTCAACAAATGAATGCAATGTTAAAAGCACTCACTTGTTTATGTCAAGAAATTTGGAAGACATATACCAGACCAACTGACTGGAAGAGATCTATATTTGGGCCCATTCCAAAGAAAAGCAATCCAATGGAATAGGGTAATTATTGGATGATATCATTTGTATCACACACAAGCAAAATTTTTCTGAAGATAATTCAAATATGGATGCAGTCATACATTGACAAGGAACTGCCAGAAATTCAAGCTGGATTCAGAAGAGGATATGAAACAAGGGTTATCACTGCTGATGTCAGATGGAAAAAGCAGAGAATGAATAACCAAAAGATGCTTATCTTTGACTATGCAAAGGCATTCAACTGTGTGGATCATAACAAATTATGATCATAACATTTCAAAGAACAGGAATTCCAGAAAAATTAATTGTGCCCATATGGAATCTGTACACAGACCAAGAGGTAGTTGTTCAAACAGAACAAGGGGACACTGTATGGTTCAAACTCAGGAAGGATGTGTGTCAGGGTTGGATCCTTTCACCATATTTATTCAATCTGTATGCTCAGCAAATAACCAGAGAAGCTGGACTATACGAAGAAGAATGTGGTATCAGGATTGGAGGAAAACTCATTAATAACCTGTGATATGCAGAATATACAACCTTGCTTGCTAAAAGTGAAGAGGACTTGAAGCCCTTACAGATGAAGATCAAAGACAGCCTTCAGTATAGATTACACCTCGACATAAAGAAAGCAAAAATCCTCACAACTGGACCAGTAAGTAACATCATGATAAGTGAAGAAAAGAATGATGTTGTCAAGGATTTCATTTCATCTGGATCCACAATAGAAGCAGTGGTCAAGAAATAGAACTATGTGCTGTATTGGACAAATTGCAAAAGACCTCTTTAAAAAATTAAAAAGCAAAAATGTGACTTTGAGGATTAAGGTGCGCCTGACCCAAGCCAAGATATTTTCAATTGCCTCATAAGCTTGCCAAACCTGGGCAATGAATAAGGAAGAGCCCAGAAGAATTGCTGCCTTTGAATTATAGCATTGGTGAAGAATATTGAATATACTGTAGGCTGTCAGAAGAGTGAACAAATCTGTCTTGGAAGAAATGTGGCCAAAAGCTGCTTAGAAGCAAAGATGGAGAGACTTCCTCTCATATACTTTTGACATGTTATCGGGAGGGACTAATTCCTGGAGAAGGACACCATGCTTGGTAAAGTAGAAGATCTGTGAAAAAGAGGAAGACCTTCAGTGGGATAGATTGACACAGTGGCTGCAACGTTGGGCTCAAATATAGCAACAATTGTGAGGATGGTGCAGGACTGAGCAGTGTGTAGCTCTGTTGTACATTGTTGTTGTTGTTATGTGTCATCTAGTTGGACCTTACTCATAGCGACCCCTCCTTGTGTTTCCGCGGCAGTATTACTACAGAAATAGATTGCCCAACCTTCCTTCTGAGAAGTGGCTGGTGGGTTTGAACCTCCAGCCTTCTGGTTAGCAGTTAAGTGCCTTAGGCACTGCGCTACCAGAGCTCTTTCTGTTGTACATAGGGTAGCTATAAGTCAGAACGCACTCAACAGCACCTAAACACAACACTTAAGCTTTATTCACAATATATTTAAAAGTTATTTTTATTCTGATTCATGGTCATCTACTGACCATGTTCCTCAAGTTCTTTTTCTTCATTTTTCTAAGCTAGATTTGTTTTTGAGAGTCATATCAAAGAGTTTAAACTTTATATAATCAGCCAAATCATTCCTTCCCAACAAACAGTACCATGTGCACCGTGCATTATTTGATTGCAGGATTTTGGTTGAATGCACCTTGTGACTTCTTATCCTAGGAGAGATGTGGCATGTAATTGCATCATGCAACGTATACAGGCTTATTGCAGAAATATGAGATAGGTTGGCACAATTTTTTCTTAGTTCCATTCAAAGGCACTATTTCAGTGGGCATGGGGCTAATTTGCATTTTGCTTATTCTATAAGGAGTCACAGATGGAAAGCTAAGGTAGGTGGCACCATATTTCTAACTGAAATCTTTTGTACCCCTTACAGACTGGTGTCTAGGTTGGCTTTCTCTAGATTGGGTTCTTCCTGCCAAGGGGCACTGGGCTACGGAACACCCTTACACAGTTCCTTAACTCAACTCCTACAACCTCTATACAAAAAAGCCAATACTCACCAGGAGTCTTTCTGACTTTCAACCCTTTTGGAGGGCCAATACTGAACTAACTTGTGGGGCTTTGGTAAAGTATGGGGATGGATTATTGGGAAGCCTTTGAATGGACCCCATCCTACCACAGGTCGAGTATGACATGGCCCCAGGGGCCTTGATTACCCCATCTTCCTGTGGGATTCTTAGCAGCTCTTCTCCTCTCCATTCCCCATGATACCCCCACCCACCCAGGGAGGAAAGTACTTGATTACCTCATTCACAATGAATGGGTACAATGAGACCCCCTGCCACAGAAATGTATCTATAATCAGGAGATGTGCTTTAGTGCTTTAGTCCACAAAGGTGAATCACCACTGCTAGGTCCCAGGCACCATGGCATATAGTGGGGCCTACCTGGAGAGAAAGGAGCTCTGGTGGCCCAGTGGTTAAGGCATTTGGCTTTTAACCAATAGGTCGGTGGTTTGAATCCACCAGCCACTCTATGGGAGAAAGGTGAGGCAGTCTGCTTCTGCAAAGCCTTGGAAAACATTAGGACAGTTCTACTCTACACTCAGTCCTATAGGGCCACAATGAGTTGAATTGACTCAATGACAGTGGGTTGAGTTTGGTTTTGCTTTCTCTTGAGAAGGAGTAATCAAGATGACACAACAGTCTAAGGCACTGTGTTCTGGTAACAGTCTCCCCTGGAGGGATGGGTTTGAATCTCACTTCTGACAAAGTAACACTTTAAGAAGCCCTTTAAGAAGACTTAAAGAACACTTTAAGAAGTCAGTGGTTAAGTGCTCAATACTAACAGAAAAGTTGACAGTTCCAGCCCAAAAGCTACTCTGTGGGTGAAAGATGTGGCAGTCAGGTTTTGTAAAGATTACAGCCTTGGAAATTCTGGGGCAGTCTGCTCTGTCCTATAAGATTGTCAGCTGATCAGTAATGGTCAGTAATGGGCAGTTTGTTTTAACCTGAAAAAAAGGCTTCCTTGTTACCTCAATCATACATGGTCCACCTGTCTGTGGGTTGTTCTTCCTTCTGAGCCCTGGTCCTCCTTGGGAAAGTCTCTGGGCTTCCTGAACCCTTTATTTTCCATAGGTAGAATTGATGTCTCTGAACTACCCCTGCCCTGTCCCTGGGAAAGAAGGCATGACCCAGGAAGTCTTGTGTTTTCTTTCTGAAGTACAGGCTGTGCTGGGGAAGGCGAGCCGGCTGGGGCTGAGGAACCAGTGGGGTTAGCACAGGCAGGCTTCCTGGGGGAAGAGGCAGCAGCCCTGGGCCCCTCACCAGCACTGCCCAGAACATTCCATTGACATTTAGAAACTTCTATAATCTATCTTCCCTTCCCCCTCACCCCATGCACACACCCTGAATGTTCCTGGCCCCTGAACAGAGGTTCATTTCATTCCTCTGGCTATTTCCCTGCCCACAACACCTTCGACCTAGCTGACTTCTCTGAAATCCTTCTGATGGATTCCACAGAGCTGTTGCTAAGCACCCAACCCACCTGAGATTGCCTCTAGTCTCCAGTCCTTGCTGCGTAGTCATCCACGAGGTTGTTCCTCCCTGTCCCATTCTCTGCCTTCTCCCATTGCCCACAAGGCAAAACAACATACAGTTCTCCCCAAGGTCACAACTTGCTTCCCTACAGCAGAAAATGGGAACCTAGACTTGAAAAATGGTTCCAGATGTGGGACCAGTGCTGAACGTAAATGAAAGCACTCTGGAATCAGATAAACGAGGTGTGCACTCTGGCTCTCCTATTTACTAATTGGACACCCTGAAATTTTTGTTTGTTTAACCACTTGAAAAACAAATTGTTGTAAATATACTACTTACTACCTACAGTTACACACTACCAGGTAGCAAAATACAGTATTTGCCATTTCAACACTCTTCACATGCACACTTCAGTGACATTAATTATATCCATCACATTGACTATAATTAACTATTATTAACTAATTAACTATTCCTGAATTTTTCTACCACCCTTAACAGGTGGTATTCCCTTAGCATTGTGTCTGCCTTTCTCCCTGCCTCCTGCCCAAGCCTGGTCACCACTAGCTAGGCACTCTTGAACTATCCTTTTTCCCTTTCTGAGTCTTAGTTTTCTCATCTGCAAAATAGGACTATTTGAAAGTGCTTTGAAAACAGCAAAATACTGGGCACTTGAATGGAGATGGTAACTCAGGAATTGCTGGATGGAAGGATACATAGACAAGTGAGTGAATTCCAGGCAAGGGCAGGGATCTG
Source organism: Orycteropus afer afer (assembly GCF_000298275.1). NCBI lineage: Eukaryota > Metazoa > Chordata > Mammalia > Tubulidentata > Orycteropodidae > Orycteropus > Orycteropus afer. The sequence continues at coordinate 11,950,256 of NW_006921652.1, forward strand.
GGGCAGGTGTGGGTGGCTGCCTGCCTCACCTATGCACAGGATCAGCCCTGGGCCCAAATTCCTATTCTTACCCCCAGAATCCAGGGATTTGCTAAATAGGCAGCTCTCGCCTGGAAAGAAAGTGACTCAGGCCTCCAGGAGAGCAGGAATGAATCAGGGAGGCAGGGACTGAATATAGGGTCCCCACCCAGGGGCCCACGCCTCTCCCAGCAGGAAGAGCACGCCAGCCCCCAGAGCTTTCTGGGTGAGAGGGCAATGCCGCCGAAATGCACCCTGGCCAGCCAATGGGGCACAACAGTAATCACCACCACACTCACTCCCACATTCCAGACCTGTTGGGGCACTTGCACGAGTGCTATCTTGTCATACAGAAATCTGTGGACCCGAGTCAGGGAGACCTGGGTTCTAGCTCTGCCATTGCCTGTGCCTGATATGGTCCCTGGCAAAACATGTGGGCCTCAGTTTCCTTCTCTGTTAAAGGGGGTGTTGGGTTCAGGGAGCCTCAGGCCTCTTCCTGTCCTGGCTGTCAGGTGAGACAGTAGATGTAGGAGACAGGAGCCCCTCATGAACCCTCGTGGCTGAGTCCCAGCCCTGCCATCACTTCCTCATGGCCTGACCTTTCGCTGCCCTCCTTGGCAGCCCCTAAAGACCCTTCCGGCTCTGACAGTCAGTGCGATGCCCAGTTCTCATCCAGGACCTCTCCGCAGGACTCCAGACTCATCTGTCCAGCCGCTGAAGCAGTGGCTATATTCGGGATGCTCACACAGGCAGTGCAAACTCCACATGCCCTAGATGAACAGTGATGCTCTCTCTCCTCTCCTCCCTCACAAAAACTCTCTTCACTCTGTATTCAGTAAATGGAAACTCCGTTCTTCCCAAAAATGTTTGGCTCCTCTCTTTCTTTCCCACCCCATACCCTATCAATCAGCAAACCCTCTTGGCTCTACCTTCAAACTAGATCCAGAATTCCACTGATTTTCACTGCCACTTCTACCCACTCCCTGGTCCAGGCCTCATTGTCTTCCTGGACCATCGCAGAGACCTCTTCCCTCCCAGGTCTCCCAGTCCTGCCCTCACCCTTCCACTGTCTGCTCTTCACTCAGCATTCAGGGGACTCTTTGTGAGCATGAGGTTAGATCAGTTGCCGCCTTGCTGGGTCCCTGAGTAAAAAACAAAGCCCTGACAATGCAGCCCTCTCCTGTTCTTGGAATAAAACCTGCTTGATTGTGGAGGGGAAAAAAGTCCTTTCCATGGCTGACAGGTCTCTGTGTGCTCTGTCTTCGGTGACCTCTCGTTCTCCTCCCCTAGGATCCTCCTTTCTCTCCTCTGCTCAGGCCCTTCTTGCTGTCTGTAGAATGTGTAGGCTCACTCCCTCACTGGGTCTATGCATGTTTTTCTCCCTGGTGTCCACACACACCCTCCCTCACCTCCTTCAAGGCTTTGTTGAAATGAGGCCTTCCATGACCACCTTACTTAAATTGCAACACACTCTCCCTCTTCATCCCAAGTCCACTTTACACACCTTTACTTTTTCCCCATACCACTTGTTACTTGCTCACACTCTGCTTAACTTATCTAGTATGTTTGTTGTTTGTTGTCTTACTCCTCCCTCTTCAAGGTCAGATCCAGGAGGGCAGGGATCTTAGTCTGTTTTCCTCACTAATGTATCCTGAACATCTGGTGCAGAGCACACACTCAGTTAATGTTTGTGGAATGAATGAATGAATGAAAGTCAGTAGGATGGTTAAGAGAAGTTTGGTAATCATCTTATGTTAAAATTCCAGCCCTGCCACTTCCCTACTATAGGACTTGACCTCTTTGCACCTCAGTTTCTTTATTTGTAAAATTAAACTAGTAGTGCCTGACTCATGGGCTTGTTGTGTGAATGAAATCTGATCAAACAGGGGAGGTGCTGAGCTCAGGGGTGGCCCATGGCATGAGTTCAGTGCATGTGGACGTGGCAGGTGGCCCAGGCCCACTGAGCCCATTTCCAGGTCAGGAGACATTCCTGGAATGCTCTCCGCAGTTCACTCAGCAGACTTCTCTCACTTAAAGCTGTAGAGAACAGCCCTTCTGCTTCAAGGTCCCAGGGGTCAGCATGACCCATGCTCTCAATCACTCTGGGATGTTGCAAGTATGACATAAAGTGTGATGTGAAGTGTGACACAGGGGAGCCCAGGCCAGGGAGGCAGGCAGTAGCCAGAGAACACAGGGCCCTCAGGCAGCCAGTGGGTATCTCAGAGGCCAAGGAGAAGCCATTTTTATAATTCACAGAATCCTTTTCTAGGAGCTGGGAGTAGGGGGCTTTCCAGGCCTGGAGTCTGAACAAGCCCTCCCACTTCCCTCTTTGAACAGAAACAGCAGCATGCAAACCAGCCTTGATTAGACTTGTCATTAAAATCCACCCATTGGCTTAGTGGAGCCTTTGGGGACTTCCATGGGAGCCAAGCCAGATCCCTCATTACATCCATTTAACACTCAAGTAAGCAGAGGCCCAGAGAAGCAAGAGGATCTTCCTGGAGTTACTACGGCCCTAAACCCAGGCCCCTTTACCTCCATAGAAAGCCACACTTGGACCAGGCCCTGCCACTCCTTCTGCCTTCAACTTGAGGCTGCAGTTTGTTTCAGGGTCTTCAGTCTCCCACAAGACTCTACAGCCTGCAGCTTAAATTTACCTCCAATCAAGAGGTAAAGATATATGATGTTTCCATGAGTCTCCTTTAGTAGTCTGTGAGCTTTTTGGACCACACTGTTTGATGTATGATTTATAATCTACTTACTTCCAAACAAGATATGGGATAACTTACAATAAAATACACATATATAATGCTTAACCCAAACCAACCAAACTCACTGCCATTGAATCGGATCCAACTCATAGCAACCCCTTCTTGGGTTTCTGAGGTGGCACCTTTATGGAAATAAATTGCCCAGTCTTCCTTCCAAGGAGTGGAAATTGGGTTTAAACTGCCAGCCTTCTGGTAAGCAGTCAAATGCCTTGGGCACTATGCCACCAGAGTTCCTGTATATAATGCTACTACTAACAAAAAATAAAAAAAATTAAAGAAGGGAAAGACACAAATATGCCACACAACGTGGCTGAGACAGATAATTGTGATTAGGGATTAAATTTAAAGCTGAGTTCCCTAGCAGCCAAGGAAAAAAGGGAATTTTGAGGAGTTAACCAACCATCTTTTCAACCTTCCCCAGCATGTGGCATCCAGGAATTCCTTGAAGAATGTTTGTGGGCAGACTGAAAAAGTGAATGCCCCTTTCTTTTGGGAAGTTCATGCCTTGCTTAGGCCAAGTGAGAACGCTTATCCTCTCAGTCTCTTTCCCAGAAGTGGAGGTGCTAGCCCTTGCTCCTCTCTCTCCTGAGTAAGGATGTATAGACAGGATCTCCCCACCCACCCACCCATCCACAGGAAGTGTGCCACCACTCTGGGTCATGAAGTCAAAGCTGATCTTGGCACCTGTTCTGTTATCTTAATGAATCAGGACTCACTAAGGAGAAAGCCCCAAGTGGCTAACTGGAGTGATTCAAAATGACTTAATTGATTTACTTAATTTAAAGGAGAGGAAACCAAACCCTTCTGAGGGCAGTTGGGGCATCTGCTGGAGTCATGAATGCTGCAGAGATGTCCCAGCTTGGTGGTTCTGGTTTAAGATGGCCCCAGGGTGGACCTGGATCGTCAGTGTCTGGGAGAGAGCCAGGTAGCCAGGGATCGCAGCAAGGCCACCAGCACTGGGAGATCAGCCCTAGCTTTGTGACTTAGCTTCAGAGACCCAGCAGGCCCTGTCAGACTAGGGAGGATCCTGGAGGAGGGCGGGCTGGATCAGGCAACCCAGAAAGGATGGGAGATATAGGGAGGGGGCTGAGGGAGGAGAGACTTAGGGTGGAGGCAGAAGAGGAGCTCTGTGGAAAGGTAGAACCCAGTCCTGCACACCAAGAGGCCCTGAGAAGCCACAAGGAGGCAGAGGTGAGGTAAGGAAGAACAGCACAGCCACTGCCACCTGGGCCCTTCCAGGTGCAGGTCCAGCCTCCCTGAGTCTCCCTGTCACTGCAGAACCCCTAGTATGAAGAGAACAGAACATCCATGAACATTAACATTGGCCAGGTACCCACTTAATGCTTTATGGCTTATCCCATTTAATCCCCACAATTCTATGAAGGATGTCATGTCACTGACCCTATTTTACAGATGAGCAAACTGAGCTCAGAGAGGTTAAGACACAGGCCCAAGAACACACAGCTAGTGAAAGGCAGAGCAGAGTTTTAAATTCAAATTGTCCAATTCGAACACCCGAGCTGATCTTATTCACTCCTAAGGGACCTCCTATGGGTGAATAAGACTCAGATCCTGCTCTTGAGGGCCCCTAGTCTATAGAAGAGACATGCCCCTGTCCTTAGAAACCTGGTCCAAATGGAGGAGCTCTGTTGCTGCTCTCAGGGAGCCCCTGGGATGATGGAGGTGGTTGGTCCCTCCATTTGGGAGCTATAGTCAGATGGGTCAAATGGAAGGATTTCCCTCAGTGGGCATCACTGAGAAGTGGACAAAAAGGTTGCCAGAAGAATCCATCAATATCATCTCCTGTCAGGCCAAGCTTCCCTCTCCTCAGACTACTCCCTGCAAGGGGCCAGACAGGCACCCCTACCCACAGGAGCTGGACTGCCAGGCAGACAGAGCACTGAAGCAGGACGTAGGGCAGGGGGAGGGGTTGCATGAGGGACATATCAGTGATATGGGGAGCAGGACACTAGTCTCGAAAACCCCTGAGCACCTTATATGTCTTTGAGATGAGTCCGTCTACAGCCAGGGGCAGAGCCAAGACAGAGGCCAGGAATCATGTTTGTGGCCGGGGTCACAGATCAGTCAAAAGTCAAGGTCACACATGAATTAGAAGCTAGCCTGGGACTCAGCTGGCGGTCAAGATTAATGATGCACCTGAGGCTGGGGCTGGGATCAGCCTTTGAACCAGGTCTGCACAGGGAAGGGCTGACTGGTCCTATGTACTCGATCCTGGATCCAGAGTCACTCAAGTGACCCTTGGAACGCTACTGCCTGTGGGTCACCTGCCAGGGAGCAGGGTTTGAGGCAGGGTGTGGAAGCCCTTAGGGGTAGGCAGGGGCCTGCACCCAACCCTATAGACTCCGCGCCCCTCATTCCTCCTGGCTGAAGTCATTCCACGGGCCCTGCCACCCTGGGCCTGGGAAGGGAAGCAGAGGTTCCAAGGCGGCTCCCCCAGAGAACCTGTGAGTCACAATCCCTTGGACGCAGCTGCTGGCCGAGGATGGGGATACCCAGCTGGAACCCCACGGGTCAGACCTAGAGTCAGATAGTGGCTACTGAGCCTTTACTATGCGCCGGGCACAGTTCTAAAGTTTTATACACATTGTTTCTTTCAGGCCAATGATGTGTTATTATCCTATTTTATAGGTGAGGAAACTGAGGCACAGAGTGGTTAAATATGAGGCTCTGCACTTAAATCCAGTCACTGGAAATAAACCTGGAAAATCTACCTTGCTTTTATTTAAGAGCAAGACCGAGACTGAGCCCCGACACCACTCAGCAAACTGTGATATTGCTGAAGCTTTCCTTCCCTATCCCCCCTCCACTTCCTCCTGTAAGAAGCTTAAAGCCAGGGTCTAAATCTCTAAAAGAGTAACCAAAACCCATTGCCACTGAGTTGGTTCCAACTCATAGTGACCTCATTGGGTTTCCAAGGCTGTAAGTCTTTATGGAAGCAGATTGCTTCATCTTTCTCCAACAGAATAACTAGTGGGTTTGAACTGTCTACCTGGTTAGCAGCAAAATGCCTTACCTACTACACCATCACTCATCTGTCAGTTTGTCATACTGTGATGTCGTAATGTGATGGCTTACATGTTGCTGTGAGGCTGGAGGATAAGCCACTGGTATTTCAAATACCAGCAGGGTCCTCCATGATGGACAGGTTTCAGCAGAAGTTCTAGACTAAGATAGACTCAGAAGAAGGAAGGGGCCATTCACTTCTCAAATAATTGGCCAATGAAAACCTTATGAATAGCAGTGAAACACTATCTGATATATTACTACACCACTACGAGAGCTCCTTAAGAGAGTAACTGGGTGATGCAAACGGTTAACACACTTGACTGTTAATCAAAAGCTTAGAGATTTGAGTCTAATCAGAAGTACTTTGCTTGGATGAAAGGCCTGGTGAGCTATGTCCAAAAAAATCAGCCACTACAAACCCTATGGAGCACAATTCTACTCTGACACACACAGGGTCAAACGAGACTAAGTACACTTGACAGCAACTGGTTAAATAAATCTCTAGGGATAGAATTCCATTGACAGTAAAGCAGGTCTTTTGAGCAGGGTGGGCTTGAGGCAGTGTTTGCAACATCTCCACTTTTCTTGAAACTTGAAATGTCACTATTCATATCTGTTTCCTTCTTATTGGACACAGAGTTGTCAGCAGGCTGCTGACCCTGAGAGGGGCAGTCCAGCCCAATGCTGGCATTAGGGGTGGTGGGTTGGGAAACACCCTACTTTGGTGGAGCTGGAGGACATTTTGGGAACTGTGTTTCTATTTGATGTTATTGGCATAATGAACCTGGCTCAAATAGAGAATGGTTAGGCCCTGGGATCCTGAGGGCAAAGACAGGAATCAATAGAGGCAACTAATGGCATGAAGCTAAGGGGAGTACTATCTGATCAGTAATTCACCCTTCTCTATGCACTGTTACAGTCAAGCTTGTCAGTTTCACAGGGAGAGGTAGCCAGACCAAAGATCATCAACCTTCTGCACATATGAGCAAATTGAAGTCCCCATGGGATATGTGCAGCAAATGGGTTAGTGGCCTCCTAGCTGACATTGCACTCCACCTCCTTCTATGTTGCTGGGAACCCCTCATTTTTTCTGAAGTTCATTCTCCCATGTGCTCAAGGGGAATGCCCCTCTTTGTTCCAGGGGTGATTATATTGTCCTATGTTAGTGGCTCACAGCCCTCTCAAACCACCACCCCCCCACCTTTAGATAATATTTTGAGCTACCCTCTGGTAGCATAGTGCTGAAGGCACTTGACTACTAACCAGAAGGCTGGCAGTTCAAACCTACCAGCCACTCCTCGGAAGGAAGGTTGGACAGTCTACTTCTGTAGCAATACCATCTTGAAAACCCAAGGAGGGGTTGCTATGAGTCGGGTCTGACTCAAGGACACATAACAACAAACCTTCTTTATTATGTATATATATTTTTATATTGAAGTTATAATATATTTAACAAAACATCTTCATAGTTTCTACATGTACGTCTTTGCTATCTTGAAAAGAAATTCATAGACAGCATAATTCTAAAGAAAAAATATCAACACCACACTAACATAATGGAAGAATAAAAGAAAAGTGATTTACAGTAAAATAGATGTGTTATCATGTGTACATAGTCAAGCAGGACAATTGCGACATACCATGACAGCTATAAACACAGATTGACCTGAAGGCTGCTGGCCCTCTGGCACTACAAGGTTGCATCACCCAAGCTTTTGGACCCTCAGAAGTGGTGAACAGCTCACAGTCAAGTTCCAGAGAAAACCAAGGGCAACTTCCTCTCAGTTTACCTGGTAGATCTCATGGAAGTCCACATCTGTAAGTTAGATTCCAAGCTCAGATAATAAAAAAGCATGGAGGCAACAGGACTATCCTATGCATTGCAAGACATCCAGCCCTCACTGTGCCACCTCCAAATGCCATAGCACCGTGCCACTGTGATAATCATAACGTCCCCCACAGTTTTTCAAATGTCAATTTGAACTCTTCTGAGAGGCAGTAATCACAGACTCTCCTTCCACTCAAGGGAGCATATCATCCACTTGTGACTGATGGAACCTGAAAGGCTTAGGGGACAGGTCTTCTTGGTATATCAGAGAGAGGAAACTACCCTGTAGGCTGGCCAGATGTCATTTTACCACTCACCATGAGGAGGGAGACACTGCTAACTGCTGGGTTTGACAGGAAAGATGGGAAGTTTCCAGGTTCTTGAGGTTTGCAGGGTTGTTGACCTGTCAAGTCTGTCTGCACTAGAATCACCTACATCTGGACTCCTTGCTATGTGAGAAGGTAGACTCATCTTGTGAGTCTTCAGTGACCTGTAGCCATGAGTGTCCAGACACAAGAAATAACTTGTCTAGCCTGATAGCCATTCTGGAATCTGAGCCCAAGTCTCCTGGCTTGTAGTTGGTTCCTCTCTCTACCACATCCTTAGGAATGATGAGAACAACCAGGACCAGGGCACTGTTCCAGGGAGCTTTCTGGAAAGGGGCACTTCTTGAGCCCTCACAACAGGCAGCAGACCATGGAGGGGCAGGAGATGGAGCCAGCAGCTTCTCTGGGCTGTCCCCTCCCCAGCTCCTCCTCTGACTCAAGAGACACCAGGATTAGTAGCTACATTCCTCACCAGTGTCATCCTTTATGTTCTCAAGTACTGTACAGGCTCCAATTAGCAGTCAAGCACCCCACCCGAGGGTGCGAGAAGCCAGGGCTGTGATGGGTGACACAGAAGAGGACAAACTTCCTCTGCAGTGGGCAGCAGAGGACTCTCTGGGGAAGTGCAGCCCTGGTAGTAGGTGGGAGCTGGTTGGGTGGGAGAGTGGTCAAACCTCTGTGAAGACCCTGCAGTGGGGTAGATGCAGCAGACCCTGAAGCTCCTCAGAAGAAAGGCCAAGTGATATGGTTCCAAAATCATCAGCCATTGAAAATGCTGAGGTTCTGAGAGGCTGAGGGCCAGAGGTCAGGAGTGGGAGTGAGAGACAGGAGAGGTACTGCAGCATGATGTAGTCCAGGCTGTGCAGGGCTTGTGGCCTCAGCACAGAAGTAAGGTTCATCCCAGGTAAAGGAGAAGTCTTGAAGAGTCTTAAGCACAGGGTGACAGGACCACATCAAGTCCTCCTTCTCTTGATGTCCCTGGGCATATGTCCAATGGCCCTCACCCCACAGGTCTCCCACTACAAACAGATACTGTGGCCTCAGTGGGAACCAGATCTACACAACAACCCTGATCCAAGTCTTCTGGGCTTACTGGCCAGAGCAAGGTCCTTGGGTGTCAGTACACACGCTGCAGTCTGAGATTGTTTCCTGATCCATCACTTGCAGCCCCTTTCCAGAGCCCATTGAGTCAGATCTAAGTCCACTATCTGGGCTCAAGTAGACTCACAACCTTTCCCTTTTGTTTACAAGCACCAATGCCTGGCACCAGTTACATTCCCATCTCCATACCACAGCTCATGCTGTTTGCCCACCTGAAACATTCTTCCCACCCCACTCTCCACATGCAACCACTTCACCTATAAACCCCATCCAGCTCTTAAGGACCCATTTTCCTGCTGCAAACTCCATGAGGATTGGCCCAGCAATCTCAGCCCACAGGGGCTCCTTAGTCTTCAAATCAAGTTGAGAACATTTGGCTGCACACTCAGATGTTGCCTCCAGGTATTGTCTTGAACAATTACTTTCATCTTTTATTGTTATTCATCTTTTCAATATTTGTATCCTGCTCCTCACCCGCACATAGTAAGCTCTTGAAAGATGGAGACCTGTCTTACTCATGAGTTCCCAGCATCTAGTCCAGTGTTGACACCTGCCTGGTAGGAGCTTGGCTTTGAGTTGTCTTTGCTCCAAGGGGTGACTCAGAGATGACATTTCCTATGTGGGAATATTTGGGTGGGGGGAGGTAGAAGGAAGGTTCCCTCCCTCAAATTACTATCATCATTTGACTACTAACTAGAAGGCTGGTGGTTCAAATCCACCAGCCACTCCTCAGAAAGAAGACTGGGCAATCTACTTCCATAGAGATACCGCCTCAGAAAGCCAATGAGGGTCACTATGAGTTGAAATTGACTCAACAGCAGTGAGTTTGATTTGAGTCTGTCTCTTTGTTGTGAAACAATTAGAAGAAGATGTGCCTCCTCTGGTCTATGATGTTGGAGTGAGCCAGAGATGTAGATGGAACAATAGAAGCAACAAGACAAGGAACCAGGCAGGGATGAAGCAGAGACACAGAAAGGGAGCAAGACAGCCACAGTGGCAGATAGACACAGGGTCAGGGGCAGAGGAGAAGGGGGACAAGCAAAGACAGGAACAGGCTGGTGGTTGGGTGTGGTAGGGATCCAGACAGACAAGTGAACAAAGAGGGACAGAGACAGAGAGGAAGATACAAAAGCTGAGAGAGGCAGTCAGGTAGCAGCGAGTGGGGAAGGGCTCGGGCTCCAGGCCGCCAGTGCCCCTCCCTCCCCACTGCCTCTCAGCCAGGCTGGGCTTTGCATCCTTAAAGCTGTTCTTGAAACTCCTGCATGTTGGAGCACGAAGGCCAGGAGGAAGACAGCCAAACTGGAAGGTAGCCGAGGACCTACTGGCAGGAGGCCTGCACCCTGGAAGGTGGCAGTGAGACCAAGAGGTCTTGCCCTGTCCTGTGCCCCCATCATCATGCACCCCCTCCTCCATCTAGTCAAAGGACAATGCCCACACCAGCTGGTTGAGCTGGGCTAGATAAGAATCCTTTTCCAAGGCTCAGCTGGGTGTCTTCTGGGACACAGAGAGGGAGAGGCCCAACTGAGACCATGGTGTTTGAGGGGGATCAGAAATGAAAGGGAAGCTGGGATTAAAGTTTCAGTAACCTGCCTCAAAAGCACCCAACCATTGTGTGGGCCAGGATTCCTGGGTGCTGAGTAAGGCAGCCATCCCAGCATGGATGAGGAGAGGAGAGGTGCCAGCCACTGGCTGGTGTGAGGGAGGGAAGGGGGATGGAGGGCCTAGCTATAACTTCCCCACCACCTCCTCCACCATGCAGCCCCTTCCTCACAGGCCAGGCAGGACACCTATTGCCTAAGAGATTAGAGCCCACATAAAAGAATGGGTTGAGAGGCTGGGTCAGGAATTAGGGAATGTTGGGCCTGGGGAAGCCTGGGAAAGATGCCTGTGGGTGTGGTAAGAAGCTGAGAAAGAAGGGACTGAGACGGGGACTGAAGGGACTTGAGAAGACTAACAGGATGAAATTTCAAACTCATTCACTAACTTAAGAAACATGGGGGGTGGGAAATGGAATTCAATCTGAAGTCTGCATCTGCAGGCAAAACCTAGCACTGGTTGCAGGTTGAACCCTAAATGTCACCTCAGACTGAACTTTAACCTTGGCCAAGATTCACCACTAAACCTGTCCTGAGACTCACCCCTAATCCCAACTACTCCAGCTACACTGAACCTAATCTTGGCTCCTGGCCACCTAAAACTGTGTTTTTCTCTCTCAAAAGGTTTCAGAAAAGAGCATGTAGGTGTTTCTGGAGAGGACTTCTCCATCACAAAGCACACAGCTGACTTCAGGCTGTGCATTAGAAATCATACCAACCATTAGCCCTTGTTTCTCCCTAGTGTAGCCTTCAAAGCCCTTCACAGTTTATTCTCTTCTTCTTCCCACCATTTCCTCTTCACACTTGTCAAGTAAGCTTGCCCACTCTCCCCAGACCTCTCAGAGCCCTTGCTAACCCCTTGCCCCAGCTTCAGAAGCCCCTGAGCCCTATCTTACCAGCACAATCTTCAGCTTCTTCCCCAAACCAATCCCAGCCAGAAAGCTCTCACCCTCCTCTGAACTCTTACAGCAATGTGAGTTAATAATTCATTTGAATATTAATCACAAACATTTCTTCTATTGTCTTCTTAAATTGTTATGTTCAAACTATCTCCCCAAATAGGTAATAATTTTTCCACTATTATAAACAACACTGTGATGGATATCCTCATAATACATCCTTATGCACTCGTACATTGCATACTTTAAAAACATTTCTAAACAAGAGTAACACATTAAAAGAATTTTTAAAAATCAAATAATTGTACAAAACTCATGATGAAAATTAGTGGTGCCCTGCACCACTCCTCCCCTCTCCTGAGACCCACTCCTTAGAACTAATCACTTGCAACTCCTTTAGCAATTTTTTCTGGTATTTAGTTGCATATACCTAAATAATGTGGTTGCATTCTGCATTCTTGATTAATAACATTTAAGTATCATCTGTGAAAGATGAAAAGGTAGCATTGTTATTCTGCCATACACATACGTTTCCCCTTCCGTAGTGATACTGCCTCAGAAACCCAAGGAGGGGTCGCTATGAGTGGGATTTGACTCAACAGCAGTGAGTTTGGTTTTTGGGTTATATATTGAGCTCTGATGGCATAGTGGGTAAGGGCATTTGGCTGCTAATCAGAAGATAAAACAAACAAACAAACGAACTCACTGCCATCAAGTCAATTCAGACTCATAGTGACCCCTTTGGATTTCCAAAGTGGTAAATCTTTATGGAAGTAGATTGTCCAGTCTTCTTTCCACGAAGTGGCTGGTAGATTTGAACCACCAGCCTTCTGGTTAGCAGTCAAATGCCTTAGGCAGCTCACAACCACCAACTGTTCTATGGGAGGAAGATGAGGCAGTCTACTTCACAAAGATTTACTACCTTGGAAACCCAGTGGCGGTTACCACGAGTCAGAATTGACTCAATGGCAGTGAGTTTTGTTTTGTTTTGTTTTTTGTATCTGAGCCTAGTAATATATTATGACTACATTTCTTTCCTGTACAATTTTTAGTTACTCCTGGTGTTAATAACGGCCTCATTTTTCATTTACCTTGCTTTCTAGATGTTGTTATTAGGTGCTGTTGAGACAGCTTTGACTCACAGTGACACTATGTACAAGAGAATGAAACACTGCCTGGTCCTGGGCCATCCTCACAATACTTGCTATGCTTGTAGCTTTCTAAACTCCCTGACAGAACTATAAAACCACTCTAAGTAAGGTTAACCTCAAGTCATTTCCATTTTTTTTCTTAAAAATTTCCCTGTATCCAATAGAGCCTGGTGGAACCACTGAGACTATGGCCCCTAGCTGCCCTTCAGGTCTGGAATTGAACCCACACCTGTGGTTTCCAGCCAAACAAAGTACAGGCATGTGAGTTAAACATTTACCTCAAGTAGACACACGCCCTGGAGAGAACAATCATGGGAGAAGGAAGGGCTGTTTACGCACAGGGAGACAGCTCAAGGGGCAGGAGTGTATGGAGGGATGGACACTGGGAAGAGGTAACTATGGGGAGGAAGTGGGAGGGGAGCTGTTGCATTGTGGGAAACTGTGTTCAATGACATGAGACAAAGTATATGTGAACTGCTGTATGGAGAGTGAATTTGCTCTGTAAATCTTCACCCAAATCACAAAAAAAAAAAAAAAAGAATCACAGTGTTATAAGTTAAGTAAAAAAAAAAAAAAAATTCCCTGTAGAGCCACCTGCCCTGCTGTTCCCATCTCATTCGGACCTCTGGCACACCATATCACTATTCACCTAGCATTTCTTCCACCATCATCTTGTAGATTCCCTCCACCTCTCTTGTGCTGCCTGTCTTGTTTCCTGCCTCTCGTGGTCATTTTCTTAGTTTATTCCTTTATCTTCTTAGAGCACAATGTCTAGTACTTTTTGAAGAAAGCATGTCTCAGAGATACAATTTTTGAGAAATTAGATGTCTGAAAATGTCTTTATTTATTCTATACTCAAGATTTGGCTGGATATAGAATTCTAAATTTATAATAAATAGGATTTTTATAATAGCTGTGATGACAGGCTCAAGGATTTTAAAACATAAACAGCTCCTAGAAAAATTACCTTAAACGGCATTTCTAATTTATAGTCATGCTCATGAAAAATAAGGAAAATAAAAATGACAAAGTCATAAAACTCTTCTTTTATCATGCAGTCTGTGATTTAGGGCAAGAGTTTTTAACACTGGCTTTACCTTAAATTCACCTGTGGAGCTTTAAAAGAAAATACCAAGACCTCATCCTCAGAATCTGATTTAATTGTCTGTAATGTTGAACTTAGAGTTTTCAAAATTCACAACAAAAAGACTATGAATGAAGGAAAGAGCCCAAGTTCTTTGATTTGTCTTTGAAATTACTTTGTTAAGTCATTCAACTGAAAACTTCAACGCATCTTTATTAGCTGCTTCACATGCTACTCAATGAGGATTATAATTAATTTTGTTTGTATTATTTATCAATAGCAAATTCACATTTCCTCCAGATCAGTGGTCCCTAATTCAGGTTGTGTGTCAGAGTTAGATGAGAAGTTTTGCTTCATCTTATATTAACACAAAATCCAGTTCAAAATCTGTCCTGGAAGAAGTGCAGCCAGAATGTTCCTTGGAAGAGAGAATGGCTAGGCTTCGTCTCACCTACTTTGGTCATATTGTCAGAAGAGACCAGTTGCTGGAGAAAGATATCATGCTTGGTAAAGCGGACAGTCAGTGAAAAATGGGAAGAATCGCAACTAGATGGGTTGACACAGTGGCTGTGACGTTGGGCTCAAGAATAGCACAGATTGTGAGGATGGTACGTTATCAGGCAGTGTCATTCTGTTGCACATAAGGTAGCTATGTGGAGGAGCTGTCTTGAGGGCACCTAACAGCATTAACAGCAATGTATAGAAAGAACTATTTGTAAACTGGAGGAAATGGAATGTGGCATCAGATACTGAGTGTGGCAGGGGATGAGGTATTTGAGGTCACATCACAGCCTCAGAGGCCATGCTAAGGATTTTCCTTTTTAAGTCATCTCCAGACTTCTTATTGTGTATTAAAAAAATAAAAATAAAAATAAATCACTGCAGTCAAGGCAGTTCTGACTTGTGGGGACCCCTCCTTGGGTTTCCGAGGTGGTATCTCTGTGGAAGTAGATTGGCTAGACTTCCTTCCAAGAGGTGGCTGGTGGATTTGAATCACCAGCCTTCCTGTTAGCAGTCAAATGCTTTAAGCATTATGCCACCAGAGCTCCTGGTGTATAATTACTAAAAATGTTTTAATAATGTACTTTTAATATAAAACATACTTATTAATAGCAACAACAAAAATCCAGTTTACCTTATCCCTAAAACATACTGAATTACAATTTCCAGGGATTTAAAAATCAAGTCAAATCTACTCATAGTTTAAAAAAAAAAAAAGAGCAAACAAACAAAAACAAAGAAACACATATCATATACACACAAATCTGAGAAAGAAATGGAAGCATGGAGAGGTGAAACTTTAGAAAACATCATGGGAGTGACCCTAAGGGCAATGCTGATATTAGCACTATGATGAAACACACAGAAAATCAACCACAACTCAATATATTGGAGGCATAATTTGCATACAGTAAAATTCACCAATTAAAAAAATAAAAACTCAATATTTTAAATAAAAAGGAATAAAAAGTATAAGGAAAATGGAAATACAAGATCTAAAGATCTCAATAATCACCATAAAGTTAAATAGACTAAATTCACCAGTTGAAAAGATACATATAGTCAGATTCGATTTTTTCTGTCATTTATGTGTGTTTTAAAATGACACATGTAAAACAGAAAAAAGTCTAAAAGAATGAAAAAAGATATTGTAAGTAAATACAAAGAAAACTATATAAGAAGATTTTCAAAAAACTTTAGATAAAAAGCATTATTAAGCATAGAAAGTGTCACTACCTAATGAGAAAAAGTTTAATGTACTGGGAACACATAGTAATTACAAAGTTGTTTACACTTATTAAAGCAGGTGATGAATACAGGAATTAGTGGACAAATCCACCATTATAGTGAGAAATTTCAACACAATCCACTCAATTACTTGTGGCCAAAGAAGAATATGCACAGTGGTTAAAGCACTTGGCTGCTAACTAAAAGGTCAATGGTTTGACCCACCAGCCATTTCAAGGGAGAAAGATGTAGCAATCTGTTTCCATATAGATTACCAAAAAAAAAAAAGGGCCAAACCCACTGCCATCAATTCATTCCAACTTATAGCAATGCCCACTGGGCTTCCAAAGGCGTAAATCTTCATGGAAGTAGATTGCACTGTCTTTCTTCCACAGTGTGACTGATGGGTTTGAACTGCCAACCTTCTGGTTAGCAGTCAAATGCCTTAGGCACTGTGCCACCAGAGCACCTTTCCATGAAGATTACAGCCTTGAAAACCCTGTAGGTTGCTCTGCTGGGTCCTATAGTGTGGCTATGAGTTGAAATTGACTTGACGGCAACACGTTTGGTTTATGGTAAAGGAAAACAAAAATTAATTAAGATATATAGAACTTGAACACACACTGCAGAAGCTTTGTTCAATGGATATTTTTAGAACTCAGCACTCCACCTTTAAAATATATATATGCTTCTGAAATACACATGGATTTAAAAAACTGATTGCACACCAAGGCATAAAACACATCTCAACACATTTCAGACAGTTATCTTAAGCTTTCACCCAAATCACAACAACAAAAAAAATCTTTTAAAGTTATATTTTCACACTACAATCTCTGATCACAATGCAAAAAAGTTATTATAAAAACACATTTCTAAGAAAAAATCATAATAAAAACTAAAATATCAGAAGAGAATTCTAGCTCACATGGAGCAACAATGACCAAATTTACCCTCTCCTCTGAAACAATCAGAACACCTGACCATATGTAGCAATGGTTTTCAGACATAGAGCAATGACCAGCACAGACTTTAATCCTGAAAGAAGGTAAACAAACAAGAGGAGCTCTATGACTGTACCATTTATTGATCTCATCAGAAACTATGCAATACAGAAAATAAAGAAGTGGAAATGTCATTAAATATACTGAGCAAAACGAAGTATGTCAACTTAGAATTTTTACCCAACACAAAACGTCACTAGCAGACCTGCACTATGAGAAAAGTTAAAGGAAGATCCTAAGGTAGAAGGAAAATTATGCCAGATTGGGTGGTGGTGGTGGGGGGGGGGGGACAGGGAAGAAGGATCCATATAAAGAAATAAGGAGTTCAAGAAAAAATTAAAATCACAATTTAATCTTTTTAATAGATAAGACTGTTCAAAATAAAAAAACAATAATGTATTGTGTAGTTTAGAACATATGTAGAAGGAAAATGTGTGAAAAAATAACAAACAAGTTATTGGAACTTATACTATTACAAGTATACTAAATATACTATTTTAAGGTCCTTGCAACTAAATGCTAAGTGATACATTATTTTAAATTGAACAGTGATAAGTTAAAGATGTATACAGTAAACATATAAACATTTTCCATGGTAACAGTTACTACCATAGAGCAATAACTTAAAAAAAGAAAGAAAGAAAGAAGAAAAGAAAGAGATTGCTAATAAGCCAATAGTG
>NW_006921652.1:11967567-11968559 GCF_000298275.1 Orycteropus afer afer
AGCAAGACAGTAGAGTTAAACAAAAACATATTAAAATGTGCACTAAATATAAATGCCCTAAACACATGTATTAAAAGTGAAAGACTATCAGCTTAGATACTTGTTTTATTCAGAAATACTACTAGTGGACAGCATTAGCAAACAGAAGCTTAGTTTCTGACAGCTAGGAGGCTAGAAGTCCAAATTCAGAGCACTGGCTCAATGGGAAGGCTTTCTATCTCTGTCAGCTCTGGGGGAAGGTCCTTGATTCTTTTCAGCTTCTGTTCCTTGTTTCCCTGGTGATTGCCACATGGCATCAGTCTTCTGCTTTCTGCTCTGTCTGATCTACTATTTTATGTCTCAGAAGTGATTGGCTCATGATACATCTTATACTAGACAGCCTCACTAACACAGAAA
Organism: Orycteropus afer afer; assembly: GCF_000298275.1. Classification (NCBI taxonomy): domain Eukaryota; kingdom Metazoa; phylum Chordata; class Mammalia; order Tubulidentata; family Orycteropodidae; genus Orycteropus; species Orycteropus afer. Next base: position 11,967,964 of record NW_006921652.1, read on the forward strand.
AGAAAACCCTACTCTCAGATGGGACTACATCCACATGTTCAGTGATTAGGATTTACAACATATTTTGGGGAGACATAATTCAATCCACAATATTCTTCAGGGGAAAAAAAAAAAAAAAAAAGGCAAGACCCAACTGTATATTCTCTACTAGAAAGCCATCTTAAACATGAAGATTGTTGTTGTTGTTGTTAGGTGCAGTTGAGTCGTTTCCTACTCATAGTGACCCTGTGCACAGCAGAACAAAACACCCATCCACCCATCCCATCCTCCGGTCCCATGCCAGCTCCACGATCCTTGCTATACTTGAGCCCATTGCCGCAGCCACTTTGTCAATCCATTTCATTGAAGGCCTTCCCCTCTTTCATCGACCCTCCACCTTACCAAGCATGACATCCTTCTCCAGGGAACGGTCCCTTCTGACAACATGACCAAAGTAGGTGAGATGAAGTCTGGACATTCTCGCTTCCAAGGAACATTTTGGCTGCACTTTCTCCAGGACAGACCTGTTAGTTCTTTTAGCAGTCCACGGTACTTTCAGCATTCTTCGCCAGCACCACAACTCAAAAGCATCAACTCTTCTTCCGTCTTCCTTATTC
>NW_006921652.1:11994903-11999601 GCF_000298275.1 Orycteropus afer afer
AAAAAAAAAGATTAGATAGGTCAAAAGTTAAGTATACCTACCCCTTGCTATTTCTTCCCATTTCGAGTTGTGTCACATCAGCAAATGGACGTCCTGAAAGCTTTACTCCATCCACATCATCAAGGTCACCTCTACTTTGAGGAGGCAGCTCCTTCCTAGTCATATTTTGAGTGCCTTCCAACCCAAGGGGCTCATCTTCCGACACAATATCAGACAATGTTTCAGGGCTATTCATAAACTTTTCCAGTAAAATATAAGACAGTGTTTCACTACTATTCATAAAATTTTTTACTGGCCAATTCTTTGAGAAGTGGATGGACCCTTCCTTCTGAGTCTATCTTAGTCTGTAAGCTCCACTGAAACCTGTCTAACATGGGTGACCCTGCTGGTATTTGAAATGCCAGCATCATAGCCTCCAGCCTCACAGCAACATGCAAGCCACCACAGTACAAAAACTGACAGATGAGTAGTGGAAGTAGTAATTGCCTAGGGTGATTAAAATGTCCTGTATCTCAGGTGGGTATTGGCTAAAGAGGTTATAGGTTCATCTAAATTCATCAGATGGTAGGCTTAACATATAGATGTATGTGAAATATTACCTCAATAGTTTAAAAAGGAAAAAAAAACCTGATTAGAAGCTATGAACAAGATGGAGGAGCTTGTTGACTTTGAGTTTCACTGTGTGGTGGTGCAAAAACATCATGGGACAGAATCTACTTCTGACCTCCTCTAACTTCATGAAGGGAAGATAGAATCAATATCAGCAACATCCACCCAAGGCAGATCCCTAGGAAACAAAGGTTAGATATACTGCCTCCCTCCAACCTTTTTAGCAATTCTGACACCAACTATCCCTCCCCCAGCATTCTCTGCTTCTGGCTGCGTTTGATAGTTTGTTGCAATACAACAAAGAAATCACAGATAATGCTCATGATTATGGGGTTTATTAGGGAAGTAACAGGTCACAATTCATGTTCAGGAATGCTCAAGATACAATTCTTTCCATCAGGACAACCTCTCCTCAGCCATACCCACGGGCATGCCTTTCTTTGGCCCTTTGCCTCTTGGTCTGTTCTCTGCCCTGCTCTGGTAAGTGTTACAAAGCTCTTTTAGTTCTGCTGATAAGTGCACCCTGCTCCAAGGCACTCAGCTTTCTCATTCTGTGGACCAGCAAGCCTACCACTCTGTCTCATGCTGGTCTCTTGGTTCTGCTGCCTCTGCTGCTGCTATCTCTCTGCCATCTTTCTGCCTTCATCTCAGCCTAGCAGGGATCTCAGGTCTAAAGACGCACTGCATTAGGGATTCTTTTCTGTCTTGATGGCAGTGATTCCCATTTACCACCCCTGGGATGCCTCATTTTAAGCCTAGCAAGATGAGAAAAGTGACCAATCCTCACATTAGGGTTCCATACACTTTATTTGCATAGCTCCACCCCCACAAGAGCACCACATATTTTATTAACATTATTAGCAAGTTATCCAATGCCCTTGTGGGCCACAAGCACCTTATATTTGCATACTTCTACCCAGTCATCTGGTGAAAGTCATAAAGACCATGGCTGGAAGAGCCATACAAATAATTCACTGCACCACAGGTGGTCTCGTTGGGCTGTCCATTGGGAAACATTTTCCTTTTGGGCTGGACAGATTGTGAAGAGAATATTTTTCTGGTCTACTCTCGAGGACTTGCTCATATGCAAGTTCAAGTTGAAGCAAAAGAAAATCAAAACAAGTCTACTAGAGCCAAAACACAACCTTGAGTATCTCACTCAACTCACTGCCATTGAGTTGATTCCTACTCATAGTGACCTTCATTGGGTTTCGGAGGCTGTGAATCTTTATGGAAGTAGATTGCCCCATCTTCCTTATGAAGAAAGGCTGGTGGGTTTGAACCACTGACCTTCTGGTTAGAAGCCAAATGCTTTATCCATTATGCCACCAGAACTCCTTAATCTTGAGTATATCCCTGCTGAATTTAGGGACTATCTCAAGAATAGATTTGACATATTGAACACTAATGACCAAAGACCAGATGATTTGTGGGATGACATCAAGGACATCATACATAAAGAAAGCAAAATGTCATTAAAAAGACAGGAAAGAAAGAAAAGACCAAAACAGATGTCAGAAGAGACTGAAACTTGCTCTTGAACATTAAGTAGCTAAAGCAATAGGAGAAATGGGGAAGTAAGAGAGCTGTACAGAAGATTTCAAAGGGCAGCTCAAGGAGACAAAGTAAAGTTTTATAATGAAATGTGCAAAGACCTGAAGTTGGAAAATCAAAATGAAAGAACATGTTCAGCATTTCTCAAGCTGAAAGAACTGAAGAAAAAACTCAAAGCCTTGAGTTGCAGTATGGAAGGAGTCTATGAGTAAAATATTGAACAACACAAGAAGAAGCAAAAGAAGGTGGAGGAATACACAGAGTTATTGTACCAAAAGGAATTGGTCAACATTCAACCTCAGGAAGTAGCATATGATCAAGAAATGATGGTACTGAAAGAAAAAACCCAAATTGTACTGAAGGCATTGGCCAAAAACAAGGTTCCAGGAATTGTCAGAATACTAATTGAGATGTTTGAACAAATGGATACAGTGCTAGAGGTGCTCATTTATCTGTGCCAAGAAATTTGGAGGACAGCTACCTCACCAACTGACTGGAAGAGATGAGAATTTGTGCCCATTCCAAAGAATGGTGTTCCAAAAGAATGTAGAAATTATCAAACAATATCACATGAACTAAAATTTTGTTGAAGATAATTTTTAAAATGTTGCAGCACTACATAGCCAGGGAGCTGCCAGAAATTCAAACTCAATTCACAGGAAGACTTTGAACAAGGGATGTCAATACTGGTGTCGGATTGATATTGGCTGAAATCAGAAAATATCAGAAAGATGTTTACCTGTGTTTTATTGACTATACAAAGACATTCCACCATGTGGATCATAAGAAATTATGGATAATATTGTAAATAATAGGAATTTCTGAACACTTAATTGTGTTCATGAGGACCTTTACATAGAGACCAAGAGACAGTCATTTAAACAAAACAAGGGGACGCTGTGTGGTTAAATATGAGGAAAAATGTGCATCATGGTTATATCCTTTCACCATACTTATTCCATCTGTATGCTGAGCAATTAATCTGAGAAGCTGGGCTATATGAAGAAGAATGAGGCATTAGGATTGGAGGAAGACTCATTAACAACCTGCCGTATGCAGATGACACAACCTTGCTTGCTGAAAGTGAAGATGACTTGAAGCACTTACTGATGAAGATCAAAGACAACAGCCTTCAGTATAGATTACATCTCAACATAAAGAAAACAAAAATCTTCACACCTGGACCAATAAGCAACATAATGATAAGTGGGAAAGAGATTGAAGTTGTCAAGTGGGGTAGTTAAAGTTATGTGTCAACTTGGTTGGGCCATGGTTTTGAGTGGCTGAGCAGCTGGATGTAGTTATTCTCCGTGATGAGACTGGTAATCAACTCCATGGTAGAATCTGCTATGAGCAGCTGAGTAGCTGCCTTCGGGATGTGGCCTGCTTCCAGCATATAAGGAGAAGCTTTGAGAAAGGACTCTATCTTTTTGGCACACTGGCACACTTGGATCCTGCATTTAGCCTAGGAGCCTGCCATGTTGTCTTCTGATTTGGGGATTATTCCTGGACTTGAACCAGTGGCCTGCCATGTGCCTGTTGATCTTGAGACTGTGTCATTTTACTTGTTGACCTTGGGTTTGTCAGCCTCAGCAGCCAGCAGCTGAATGAGTTGGCAAAAGCCTCCAGTTGTAGTGGACCTAGAACAGGAAGCAAACCTGAAGCCCAAGGCCAAGTGGCTTTCACCTAGCCCATACAGCTGGCAGTTTGAACTTGGATTTGTAGCCTTATAAACTGTAAGAGAATAAATCCCTGTTGGTTAAAGCCATACTTGTGGTACTTCCGTTATAGCAGTAGTAGACAACCAAAACATTGAGGATTTCATTTTGATTCACAACAAATTCACAACAAATGCCCACGGAAGCAGCAGCCACAAAATCAAAAGATGGCATATTGCATTGGGCAAATCTGCTGCAAAAGACCTCTTTAAAGTGTTAAAAAGCAACCACGTCACTTTGAGGACTAAGGTGCACCTGACTCAAGTCCTGATATTTCAGTTGTTTCATTATGAATGCAAAAACTGGATAATGAATAAGGAAAAACAAAGAAAACTTGATACCTTTGAATAATGATGTTGGCAAAGAATACTGAATATACCATGAACTATCAGAAGAATGAACAAATCTGTCTTGGAAGAAGTACAGCCTGAATGTTCCTTAGAAAAAAGATGAGAGACTTCCTCTCACTATAGACGTTATCAGGAGGGCTCATTCCCTGAAGAAGGACATCAAGCTTGGTAAAGTAAAGGGTCAGCAAAAAAGAAGAAGACCCTCAAAAAGATGGATTGACACAGTGGCCATAACATTGGGCTCAGACATATCAAGGATTATGAGGATGCTGCAGGACAAGGCAGTGTTTTGTTCTGTTGTATGTAGGGTCGCTACAAGTCATAACTGAGTGGATGGTTACCTAAAGCAACAACCCACTAGAGGGTGAAGGACCAGCTGTGAGCATTCTGGGAACCTAATAAAGGAAGGGGAGCTCTGGTAGCATAGTGCCTAAGGCACTTGATTGCTAACCAGAAGGCTGGCGGTT
>NW_006921652.1:12004106-12029966 GCF_000298275.1 Orycteropus afer afer
CCTGCTACTTTGGGCGTCCCTGAGTTGTCTCTCCTCACCTGTAACCCTGGGGCTGACTGCTCTTCTGTCCGGGTTCCTGGTTTTTATCCCCTTTCTCCTGCTCTTCCGGCCTGCTACTCCGGGCTGGCTGATACTGCTACTGATACTGGTGGTATAAACCAATTGTGTCAACTTTCTAAGGTATGTCCAGTAAGTTTTAACTCATCCACCACTTTCCAACTTACAAAATTATGTTACCTCTTCCTTCTCTCCTTTTCTCCCCGCCCTTGTGGGTTCAGGCCTTTTCAAACAACCCCGAGAGCAAAATTAAATGCATGTGTTCAATTTGTCATTCTCTCTTTATCCATCCATTTTTCAGCTTCCAAAGCTGTGTTGACAACTCTGTTCCTCTGTCATCTCCTTGTTATTTTACACTTCCCTTTTAACTTTGTGTCAGGCTAGAGAAGTTTCAGGAGGAGGCAGAGAGAAATCCATGCTTATCCACCATGTTTAAGGCAAAGCCCTACAATGATTTGCTTAGATTGAATTTCTTCCCAGAAGTGGAATTATTGTATCAAAATTCTAGCACAATTTTAAGACAATTGATGGAGATGGTCTAATTGCCTTCTAGGAAGGCTCTTCTGATTTATCCCACCACCAACAGGGTGCAAAAGTGACACTCTCTTTATGCCCCAGCATGTATTATGCAGTATTATTTCTTTTAATGTTTTCCAATCAGTTAAGAGAAAAAAAGATAACTCATTCTACATTTATTTTTCTAGTAAGGATCAATGTTTTTCATATATTTACTGGTTTTTACCTGTTTTTAATTGCCTGCTCAAGTAATTTATCCATTTTTACAATTAGACTTCATTTTCTTACTAATTTTTAAGAATTATGCACATATAGACTGTTAACTCCTTCTGTATTTTTATCACAAAAAATCTCACTTTTATCAGTTTTATCTGATAAAATTTAAAATTTCTCAGTTTTATCATAATAGTTTTTATGACATAAATTTATAGTTTTTATGTAGTCAAATCTATTAGTTTCTAACTTTATTGCTTTTGGTGTCAAGAGTAGAAAGGTCTTCCTGAGATATCCTGAGGCAGTGAAAATAATATACTATATTCTCTTTTTATAATTCATGATATAATGTTTTCATTTGAATATGTAATTAACATGAAATTTACTTTTGGTGTAAAGAATAAAGAATGGATTTCAACTGAATTTTTCTTAAATAGAAGGCAATTATCCAAATACCATTTACCATATAGCCTATCCTTTCTCTGCTGATATGAAATTTCATCTTTACTGAAATTCTTACTGAATTCTTATAAACATATCCCTGGGCTCAAAAAACAAAAAAAAAAAAAAAACAAGCTCATTGCCATTGAATCAATTCAACTCATAGCCACCCCTCCTTGGGTTTCTGAAGCAGTGTCTTTATAGAAGTAGATTGCCCAGTCTTCCTTCTAGGGAGTGTCCTTCTGGTTAGCAGTCAAATACCCTAGGTGCTAAGCCACCAGAGCTCCCTGGGTTAGGACCTTCTATTATTTCTATTTTTACATTTGTCTGTAGCGTGGTGCCTAAGGTATTTGACAGCTAATCAGAAGGATGGAGGTTCAAATCCACCAGCCACTCTTTGGAAGGAAGTTTGGGCAATCTACTTCCATAGTGATACTGCCTCGGAAACCTAAGGAAGGGTGTCTATGAGTTGGATACGACTCTATGGCAGTGGGTTTGTTTTGGTTTTGGTTTTTATTCTGATATTGTCATTACTGTTTTATTTCCTGTATCTTTAGAATGTATTTGAATATCTGATAGAACAAAGATCTCATCTTCTCCTTTCATAATATTATTGATTGGTCTTTCACAATAATCTTTATATATGCTTTAGAATATTTTTTTCAGGTTCAAAATATCATTGAGCTTTGGTGGGGATTATATTAATAGATTAATTTGGGGATTAAAGCTATATTTATAAGAAGTCTTCCTATAGAGATATTAAATATGACATTAATAGCTATAATTATTGCTGTTAGGTAGAATTGTATAAAAATGCTGATAATTGACTATTTTTGACCTACAATAACAGCAACTTAATATGGTTTAACCTAATAGTAGACAGGAAATTGTTTGTGTTTTTTAGATTTGTTTTTCCATTTTTCAATGGAACTTAGGTGCAGAGAATTGGATTAATCATATCCATTGTTTCATGACTCAGCCTCATTACTGGTCCATGCATGACCTGCTTTTATGTATTCAGTTATTTAGTACAGTAGGTCGTGTGGTAGCTTGTCTCCAAGAGAGTTACAATCAATTTCTCCCTTCCCTGTGTTGCATACATTTTCCTCTTTGAAAGGTCGACTTTATTATTCACCTTGCCTTTGGTTTTTTGCCTTGAATCTGTAGCAGAAGGAATTTTCTGAGACTTCTGAGTGTGGGTCATAAGAAACCTTGCAGCTTCTACCTAGGCCTCTCAGTACACTCACTCTTAGCAGTCTTAGAGCCCTTACTCCCATGTAAGATTTCTAACTATCCTGGGGCCGCCATGTTGCAGGAAAGCCTATGTTAGCCACACACAGAGAAAGAGAAATTCTTGACAAGCCTCAAGCTGTTCCACTCTAGCCTCCAGCTATTGGGCTCACCCCAAGTGAAAGCCCGACATTCTGAAACAAAGAAAAGCCCCCCTGTGCCCTATCTGAATTGCTGACCCATAGAATCATGAGGCATCATCATCATAATAAAAGCCATTTTAAGTCATTAAGTGTAGGGTGGCTTGTTATGAAGCAATAGATAATTGGTGTAGTTATTGAGTTAGTTACTTAGTTTTAATAATTACGTAAGCATCTGTGAATCTGCCATCCAAAACAAAATATTGGACCTTGAAAATAACATGCATATAACCATATGGTCTCCCGCCAGCCTATTTTTCTGCCTGCTCCAACTCAAATTAATCATCACCCATAATCCCATGTTGTTTGTTATTGGTAGGTGCCATTGAGTTGGGTCCAACTCATCGCAACCCTGTGTACAACAGAATGAAACACTATCCAGCCCTGCCCTATCCTCACAATTGTTGCACTGTTTGAGCCCATTGTTGCAGTCTATCTCCTTGACGGTCTTCCTTTGTTTCTCTGACCCTCTATTTTACCAAGCATGATGACCTTCTCCAGAGATTGGTACCTCCTGATAACATCACCAAGGCCTATGAGATGAAGCCTGATCATCCTCACTTCTAAGGAGCATTCCAGCTTTACTTTTTCCAAGATAGATTTGTTTGTTCTTCTGGCAGTCCATGGTATATTCAATATTCTTCACTAGCACCATAATTCAAAGGTATCAATTCTTCTGAAGTCTTCCTTATTCATTGTCCAGCTTTCTCATGTATATGAGACAATTGAAAACATCATGTGTTGAGTGAAGTGCACCTTATTGTTCAAAGAGTCATCTTTGCTTTATAACATTTTTAAGAAGTCTTTTGCAGTAGATTTGCCCAATGCAATATGTCATCTTTTGATTTTTTGACTGCTGCTTCCTTGGGCATTAATTGTGAGTCCAAGTAAAATGCAATCCTTGACACTTCCATCTTTTCTCCATTTATCACAATGTTGCTTATTGGTCCTTTTGTGAGGACTTTTGTTTTCTTATGCAGAGGTGTAATCCATACTGAAGACTGTAGTCTTTGATCTTCATCAATAAGTGCTTCAAGTCCTCTTTGCTTTCAGCAAATATTATAATCCCATAGTCATAATTTTCTTGCTTTCTTTTTGTGTTAATTAAAAATGTACAAATTTTTATTTTAGTTAGCTTTGTTAAAAAGGTACCATGATTAATGTATCTTTTGGGACTTATATTTTTCACATAATGTTATAAGATTATCTTCATGACAATTTATAGAAAACATTGTGAAGAATAGGAATTCCAGAACACTTAATTTTGCCCTTGAAGAACCTGTGCATAGTCCAGAGGTAGTAGTTTGAACAAAACAAGTGAATACTCTGGTTAAAAACTGGAAAAAGTATATGGCAAGGTTGTGTTTTTTCACTTTACTTATTCAATCTGTATGCTGAACAAATAATCTAAGAAGCTAGACTGTATGAAGAAGAATGCAGCATCAGGATTAGAAGAAGATTCATTAACAAATTGCAATATACAGATGACACAACATTGCATGCTGAAAATTAAGACAATTTAAAGCACTTACTGATGAAAGTCGAAGACTACAGACTTCAGTATGGATTATACTTGAAAGTGAAGAAAAAAAAATTCACAGTGGGATAGATAAACGACATCATGGTAAATGGAGACAATACATGAAGTTATTAATGACTTCATTCTACTTGCATCAACAATCAACATCCATAGAAGTCAAAAAAACAAAACAAAACTCACTGCCATCAAGTCAATTCTGACTCACAGCCACCCCTCCTTGGGTTTCCAAGGTGGTATCTCTATGGAAGTAGATTGCCCATTCTTCCTTCTCAGGAGTAGCTGGTGGGTTTGAACTGCCAGCCTTCTGGTTAGCAGTCAAATGCCTTAGGCACTACACCACCAGAAGCAGTAGAAGAAATTACACAACATATTGCATGGGATAAATTGCTGCAAAAGACCTCTTAAATTTTTAAAAGTTCAAGACATCACTTTGATGACTAAAGTGCACCTGACCCAAATCATGGTCTTTTCTATCACCTCATATGCATGCACAATGTGGGCAATGAAAGAAAAGACAGAAGAAGAATTGATACTTTTGAATTATATTGTTGGCAAAGAATAATTGAATAGACTGTTGTTGTTGTTATGAGCCATAGAGTCAGACCTGACTCATAGTGACACCTCCTTGGGTTTCTGAAGTGGTATCACTATGGAAGTAGATTGCCCAACCTTCCTTCCAAGGAGTGGCTGGTGGGTTTGAACCACCAGCCTTCTGGTTAGCAGTCAAATGCCTTAGGCACTATGCTACCAGAGCTCCTGAATATACTGTGGACTGCTTTAAAAAAAAAAAAAAAAAAAGAACAAATTAGTCTTGAAGAAATAGAACCAGAATTCTCCTTAGAAGCGAGGATGGCAAGACTTCAGCTTGCTTATTTTGGGCACATCATCAGGAAAGATTAATTCCTAGAAAAGGACATCATGTTTGGTAAAGTAAAGGGTCAGGCTCAATGAAATTCTCAGTAAGATGAATTGACATAATGGCCACAACAATAAACTCAGCCGTACCAATGGACTGAAACATACCACTTGTTCTGGTTCCCTAGTGCCACTCTCACAGGAATATACCACAAACGGGATGGCCTTCACAAACAGGAGTTTATTCTCTTACAGTTGGGAGGCTAGAAGTCTAAGTTCAAAGTGCTGGGCTCTAGGGGCTTGGTGAAAGCCCCTCAACCTCGGGCTTCAGCTCTGCCTCTTGCTTCCGGCCCACTGAAGCTAGAGGCATCTCTTCACTCAAGCAGGTACTGGCTGCTGAGGCTAACAAGCCCAAGGTTGACAAATAAAATGGCACTTCCCAATGTTACCAAACCACATGACAGGCCATTAATTCAAGTCCACTAAAAGTCCCAAGGGAGGCAGAGCACGGCAGGCTGCTGAACAATGACAGGGCTACATGCAGGGTCCAAGTGTGCCATAAGCTAGAGACCATTCCCAAAGCTGCTTCTTATATAAGGGAAGCAGACCACATACCCAAAGGAGCAACTCAGAGCTTGTGGTAGATCCCACCATGGAGCTGATTGCCAGTCTCATCATGGGGAATAACTACCATCAGCTGCCCAGCCACTCAACAAGGCCCAGCCAAGTTGACACACACACATAACGGCCACACCAATGGACTCAAAATCCTGGAGATGACACAGGACCAAGCAATATATTGTCCTGTTATACATGAGTTTGGCACGAGTCAGAGCCAACTTGAAGGCAGCTAACAAGATTCATACATATTGTTGTATATTGATTTAGTTCTTTTGTTTTTTGCTGTGTCATGCTTTATTCATCCATTCTTTCCATTAACAGGCATTTAGATTTCTAGATTTTTGCTGTTGTGAACAATACTGCTGTGAACATACATGCTTTCTGTTATCCATGTGCCAAAGTTTCTTTTGCATATATACTTAGGAGTAGAATTTTAGCTCAAAAATTGTGATAATCTTTAGAAGGTTATCTTCAAAATTATTTCCTTAAAGGTTGAATCAATTTATACTCCCAGCAACAGTATATAAGGAAGAGATCCTCTCAATCCATATCCTCTCCAACTTTTGGTATTGTCAGACGTCTGAAGTTGTGTCAATTTTATTTTTGTACAAAATGGTATCTTATGGTCTTAATTTGCATTTCCCTCCTTATGAATGCTCTGGTGGCCTAGTGCCTAAGGTATTTGACTGCTAACCAGAAGGCTGGCGATTCAAACCCACCAGCCACTCCTCGGAAGGAAGGTTGGGCAATCTACTTCCCTGGTGATACCGCCTCAGAAACCCAAGGATGGGTTGTTATGAGTTGGGTTCGACTCTTGGGCAGTGTGTTGTGTTGTTGCTTATGAATGATGTTGAAAATCTCTTCATTTATTTATAATGATGTGTGTTTCTTCTTCGTGACTTGTCAGCATCTGTGGACAATTTTCTGTTATGTTTCCTGTGCTTTTATTATTAATCTGTAGAATTTTTTTATATGTTCTTAATATTAATCCATTATCAGTGTAGATATTGCAAATGTGTTCTTCCAATTTCTACCTTGTCTTTCTACTTTCTTTTATATGTCTTTTATGGAATAAAATTTCTATATTTAACATAATCAAATTCATTAATCCTTTCCTTTATAGTCAACATTCTTTTGTCTTGTTTAAGAAATATTTTCTACTAAGAGTTTTAAATTTGAGATTTTAATGCATAAATTCTTAATCCATCTGGAGTTGATTTCTTACATGTTAAAAGATAAGATTACTTCTGGAACCATAAAGGGTGAATGAAACCTTGAAATTATTGCCCTGAGATAATCTTTAAACCTGAAACCAAAAATATACCCTGAAGTCATCTTAAAACTCAACAATGCGTTAGCTTACCTATAAGCTCTTGTGTCTAAGGAGTTTATTTGACTGCTAACCAGAAGGCTGGTGGTTCAAACCCAGCAGCCACTCCTGGGAAGGAAGATTGGGCAATCTACTTCCTTAGCGATACCACCTTGGAAACCCAAGGAGGGGCTGCTGAGTCCCAATCAACTGGATGGCAGTGAGTTTGGTTTTTTTGGTTAGTGAAAAAGGTCTGCTTTGAGCATCATGCTCTTTTAGGAACTATTTATGTGGGATCAAATTGACAACAGCAACTCAAAAAATTAGCTAGGAACCTTAGGGAACAGTGAGTTTATGTTAATGGAGAAGGAATAACTCAGAAAAGGAGCATGAGAATTATTACATAACTTGAAGGATGCAATCAATGTCACTAAATTGTACATGTAGAGATTGCTGTGTTGGTGTGTGTTTTGTTGTGTATATGTTCAACAACAACAAAATAAATAAAATTTAAAGGAAAGAGAAAAAAAAAGACAGGATTCCAATTTCATCTTCTTCTATGTGAGTAAACATTATTTTCTAGTTATGTTCAATCCTTTGCTGATCTCATATGCCACCTTCATCTTATATTCAAATTCCACACACCTCTGGGCCTGGGGCTGGTCTCCCTATTCCATTCCATTACTTAGGCTATCCCTGGGCCAGTATCACATTGGTCTAATTGCTATACCTGCATACTAAACCTCATATTTAGTAGAGTAACCATCCCCCTCCTCTGCTCTTCTTTGTGAGACTCAATGGCACCAAACAACAATTATCCATCCTTAATAATACTCTTTGTCTTGAAATCAATTTTATTTTATATTAATATAGCTACACCAATTGTCTGTAGGTTAGTATTTGCTGATACATCTTTTTTCCTCCTTTTATGTTTTAAGCTGTTCTTATAGTTAACTTTCAGTGTCTTATAAAAAGCATACATATGAATTTATTAATCCAATCTGTCAATCTTTGCCTTTTGATTTGTGAGTTAAGTCCATTCTTAAGGGCTATTCTTGGCCTTTCATTCTGACATGTACAGTTTAGAATGGTTTTACGTTCCAGAAAAAAGAAAAAAGTTATTGGAATTTTTATTGGCATTTCATCGAATCTACAAATTAATTGTGTAGCACTGGGTAGGTCAGCTGTGAAGGAACTCTTTCAAGTTCTGAGGAGCAAGGATGTCTCCTTGAGGACTAAGGTGTGCCTGATACAGGCTGTGATATTTCCAATCACCTCTTATGCATGTGAGAGCTGGACAATGAATAAGGAAGACCAAAGAAGAGTTGATGCTTTTGAGTTGTGGTGCTGGCAAAGAATACTGAAGGTACCATGGACTGCCAAAAGAACTAACAGATCTGTCCTGGAGGAAATGTGGCTGAGATGCTCCTTGGAAGCGAAGATGGCCAGACTTCATCTCACCTACTTTGGTCATGTTGTCAGAGGGGACCATTCCCTGGAGAAGGATGTCATGCTTGGTAAGGTGGAGGGTCGACGAAAGAGGGGAAGGCCTTCAATGAGATGGATTGACACAGTGGCTGCAATGATGGGCTCAAGTATAGCAAGGATCATGGAGCTGGTGAAGGATGGGGCGGTGTTTCGTTCTGCTGTGCATGGGGTCGCTATGAGTCGAAAGCGACTCGAAGGTACTTAACAACATAACAACAACAACAAATTAATTTGGGGGGAAGTCACAGCTTCACTATATTGTTTTCTTATCCTCGAACAATTTATCTCTCCATCCATTTATGTCTTTTTAAATTCTCTTAATATAATGTTAAGGTTTTTGCTGCAGAAATCTTGCATATCATTTGTTAGATTTACATCCAGTTACTTGAGATTTTCTGATAATATTGGAAAACATATTTTTAATTGTGTTTTCTAGCTTGCTGCTGCTATGTAGAAATGCAATTGCTTTATATTTATTCATACTATATGTACTCATCTTTCTCAACAAATTATTTCTAATAATATGTCCACAGATATTTTAGTATTTTACTGTAATTATATGATCATCTATAAATAATCTATGGGAGCTCTGGTAGCATAGTGGCTAAGACACTTGCCTGCTAACCAGACGACTGGCGGTTCAAACCCACCAGCCACTCCTCGGAAGGAAGGTTGGGCAATCCTACTTCCATAGTGATACTGCCTCGGAAACCCAAGGAGGGGTTGCTATGAGTCAGGGCCGACTCGACGGCACGTAACAACAACAACAACAACATAAATAATCTATGGTTTTAATGTCTCTTTTCCAATACTTATGCCTCTAATTTCTATCACTTATTATATTGACTCCAAAACCAAACTCACTGCCATGGAGTCAATTCTGACTCACAGGGACCCCCATTGGGTTTCCAAGGCTGTAAATCTTTACAGAAGCCCCCACCCCATCTTTCTTCTTCAGAATGGCTGATGGGTTTAAAATACCTTGATCACTACACCACCAGAGCTCCTTATTATATTGACTGTAACATCCAATCATGTGAGTAATCTTTGCTGGTATCTTCATCTTGTTCTTGATTATAAACAAAATAATTTCCCCACTTTGGATGATGTTTGCTCTAGGATTTTTATAAGTTTATACAAAGTTTATAAATGTACATACTGTTGTTTGTTGTTGTTGTTTGCCATCAAGTCCTACCCAACTCATAATGACCCCTCCTTAGGTTTCCAAGGCGGTATCACTACGGAAGTAGATTGCCCAACCTTCCTTCCAAGGAGTGGCTGGTGGATTTGAAGCGCCAGCGTTCTGGTTAGCAGTCAGGTGCCTTAAGCACTACACTACCAGAGCTCTAATCCTACTTTATTATGATTTTTTATCATGAATGAGTTTTATCAAATGACTTTTGTATCTTTGGGGTGATTATGTGTTTTTCTTCTAATCTGATAATGTTTATGGACTTCCTAATATTAAACTGTCCTCGCTCACCTAGGATAAACTCAACTTAGTTGTACTGTGTTCATCTTTGTTTAAACACTGTTGGATTCTGTTGGACTTTATTTGATAATATCTTGTTTTGAGTTTTTGCACTTCTACTCCTGAGTGAAATGGGCCTGT
Source organism: Orycteropus afer afer (assembly GCF_000298275.1). Classification (NCBI taxonomy): domain Eukaryota; kingdom Metazoa; phylum Chordata; class Mammalia; order Tubulidentata; family Orycteropodidae; genus Orycteropus; species Orycteropus afer. The sequence goes on from NW_006921652.1 coordinate 12,014,189, forward strand.
AGTATGTCAGTCTGCCTTCCTTTCATCTTTGGTATGTCTTTGTCTGGACTTGGTATTAGGGTAGTGCAATCTTTACAGACATTCTATCTTTTTCTACCACCTTGAAAAGACAGATAAATGGGATGATGAAGTCTTTGAAAGCACTGTAGAACTCACCTTTAAAACTGTCTGGGACTAAAGCTTTCATTATTGGAAGTTTTTAATCACTGCTTTAATTCTTTTTCAAGTAGTGTGCTAAGGTTAATTTTCTAGGAATTTACCTATTTTGTCTACATTTTTTTCAAAATGCAAAATTTGTATGCGTGTTGCTGCTGATAAAAAAAAAAAAATCAATTGCCACAGAGCCAGTTCCAACTCACAGCAACCCCATGTGTTTCAGAGTAGAACTGCAATAGAGTTTTCAATGGGCTGTGATCTTTCAGAAGTAGATCACCAGGCCTTCCTTTCAACGCACCTCTGGGTGTTTCCAAACTGACTTCAGTTAGTTGGGACTCAACTTTCACACCACCAGTAATCTCTTATCTTTAAATTTCTATATAGTTACTTCCTCCTTTGTCATTCATAGTAGGTATCTATATGTGTCTCTTCTTCTTTATCTATATCATTAGTAGATTCAAAGAACCAAATTTTCACTTTGTTGATACCCTTTATTCCTTTTTCTTACTTTATGATTGTCACTTTTGTTTTTAATCTGTTTCTCTTTTCTTTTCTATCAGTTATTCTATTACTCTTTCTCTGCATTCTTAAGCTAGGCACATAGCTCATCATTTGAGGCTGTTTTCTTTTCTCATGTTGTTGTTGTTAGGTGCCGTCGAGTTAGCTCCAACTCATAGTGACCCTACGTACAACAGAATGAAACACTGCCTTGTCCTTCACCAGCCCCATGATTCCTGATTTACCTGAGCCCATCATGCAGCCACTGTGTCAATCCATTTCTTTGAAGGCCTTCCCCTTTTTCACTGACCCTCCACCTTACCAAGCATGATATCCTGCTCCAAGAAATGGTCCCTTCTGACATGACCAAAGTAAGTGAGAAGTCTGGCCATTCTCACTTCCAAGGAACATTCTGGCTACACTTCTTCCAGGACAGATTTGTTCATTTTTCTGGCAGTCCATGGTACTTTCAGTATTCCTTGCCAACACTACAACTCAAAAGCATAAACTCTTCTTCTCCACCACTCACCACTTCTCCACCACTCCTCTGTCAGTTGTCATACTGTGATCACTTGCATGTTGCTGACAGGCCGGAGGCTATGCCACCAGTATTTCAAACACCAGCAGGGTCATCCATGGTGAACAGACTGAGACAGATGGAAAGAAGGAAGAGGCCACATACTTCTCAAAAAATTGACCAATGAAAACCTTATGAATAGCAGTGAGACACTGTCTGACATGTTACTGAAAAACTTTATGAGTAGCCCTGAAACATTGTCTTTTCTCATGCACATATTTAAAAATGTATATTTTCTGAAGTTCCATAAACACTGATATTTAGTGTTCTCATGATCATTCAGCTTTAGATATTTTTATATTTTCATTATGAATTTGTCTTAATTCATGAGTTAACTAACCAAAAACAAATAAATAAAATCCCAAACACATTGCTATCAAGTTGATTCCAACTCATAGCAACCTTACAGGACAGAATCAAACTGTCCCATAGGTTTTCAAGGCTGTAAATCTTTAAAGAAGCATATTGCTACACCTTCCTCCTGTGGAGCAGCTTGTAGGTTTGAACCTCCAACCTTCTGGTTAACAGTGGAGCTCTTAACTACTGTGCCACCAGTGCTCCTTATGAGTTAATTAGCAGTATAATTTTCAAGTTTCCAAATATGTGAAACTTCTTATTTATTTATTTTTTTATTAGCTTTTGTAATTAAATGTTTTGTGCTCTGTGTCATACCTACTATTTGAAATTGTAGGTATGTCTTGTGTGCTTGGGGAAAATGTGTGTGCTCTAATTCTTGGTTATAGAACTTTATAAATGTCCATTAAACCAAGCTTGTAATTTGCATTATTCAAATCTTTTGTGTCCTTGCTGATGTCATTGAGAAAGGTGAGATCTCCCACTGTGATAATATATTAATTTCCTCCTTGTTTTTTATCAGTTTTAGCTTCCTATGTTTGAAGCTCTTTTATTAGATGCATGCATGTTTAAAATTACTCTATCTCCATGGTAAAATGAATCTTTTATCATTACATTATATAGTGCTCTATCATTAAAAAAACTCTAATGGTGCAACAGTTAAGCCCTTGGCTGCTAAGTGAAAGGTTGGCGATTAAAACCCACCCAGTGGCTCTGTGGGAGAAAAATCTGAAGATCTGCTCCTATAAAGATGACAACCTAGAAAACTCTGTGGGGCAGTTATTTTCTGCTACATGGGTTCGCTATGAGTCAAAATCAACTTGGTGGCACCTACCAACAACAACTATTCATCCCTAATTATATTCTTTGTGTTAGACTTGGTTCCCTAGAGAAGCAAAACCAGTGAGACAAATACATACATACATATACACACACACATACACATACATATACACACACACAATCACTTCTCCATATTCACGGGTTCTACATTCATGGATTCAACAAACTGCAGATCAAAAATATTTTGGGAAAAACAATTAAGTGGTCAAAGAGGAATAAAGTTCCATTTACATACCATTTACATTGTATGAGGTATTATAAGTAATCTAGTGATGATTTAAAGGAGATGTGTATAGGTTAAACACAAATACTATGCCATTTTATATGAGGTACTTGAGCCATCTACAAATTTTGGTATCCTTAAGGGGTCCGGGAACCAATCCCCTGTGGATACTGATGGACAGTTGTAATATAGAGAGATTTACCTCAAGGAAATGGCTCATAAGTGATGGAGGCTGGCAAGTCCCAAATCCATGGGTCAGGTGTCAGACTGGAGACTCCCCCTGACTCACATGGTTGCAGGGGCTGACAAAACCACAATTGGCAGGTCAGACAACAAGCTTTTGGCTCATGAGGTGAAGGAAGCTGACAAACCCCAAAATCAGCAGATCTGATGGCAAGCTACTGGTTCACAGGGATGCAGAACTAGTGAATTCCAGAATTGGCAGGTTAGGTGACAGACTGCTAGCTCAGTCTCAAGAACCAAAGGTCGGATAACGATGAATTGGATGCAGCATCCAGGGCAAGCAAGAGCCTTGCCAGATTATCCATATGTACATTGGATGCAGGTTACACCCCCAAGGAAACTTCCCTTATATCAGAGTAAATGTGTGAATTGAGTAAGGACATGACTTGATGAAGTGTGGGACTTAATAAAGGTGGGACTTCAGTAAGGATGAGACTTGATTCATGCTCTTTTATAAGGCTGTGACTCAAGATACACACCACACTAATACTGCCTCATTAACATATACAGGTTAGGATTTATATGATAAATAATTATAAGTAATTATCTTATAAATAATCATAATATAAATGATCAAAACTCTAGGATAATTAGGAGCTCTGGTAGCATAGTGCCTAAGGTATTTGACTGCTAACCAGAAGGCTGGCGATTCAAATACACCAGCCAGAAGGAAGGAAGGAAGACTGGGCAATCTACTTCCATAGAGATGTTATTGTTGTTCTTGTTAAGTGCCGTCGAGTCGGACTCGACCCATAGCAACCCCTCCTTGGGTTTCCGAGGCAGTATCACTACGGAAATAGATTGCCCCATCTTCCTTCCAAGGAGTGGCTGTGGGTTTGAACCACCAGCCTTCTGGTTAGCAGTCAAGTGCCTTAGGCAATACGCTAGCAGAGCTCCCTCCGCAGAGATACTGCCTCGGAAACCCAAGGAGGGGTTGCTATGAGTAGAATCCACTCAACAGCAGTGATAAGATAATTATGTCAGATCACAAAATGGAAGATAATTTCATAAAATCACAAAATGAAGGACAACCACACAATACTGGGAATCATGGCCTAGCCAAGTTGACACATAACATTAACCATCAGTCTTGAATTCAATTTTATATTAATATAGCTACACCAATTGTCTTGAGGTTAGTGTTTGCTGATATATCTTTTTTCTTTCTTTTAATTTTAACTTGTTCTTTTATTTAGCTTTAAATGTCTTATAAATAGCACATCTTTGGATTTTTAAATACAATCTGTCAATCGTTGCCTTTTAAATTGTAAGTTAAGTCCATTCACGTTTATTATAATTGTTCATATTTGAGCTAGTTTCTACCATCTTAATTTTTCAATTGTCCTAATCTTTTATGTTTCTTTTCAATTCTTTCTCCTCCAATTTGACAAGAATTTCAGTACTTTCATATTCCTTTAGTCTTCCCTCCCTCCCAACCCCCATCATGTTGCTACTATCTAGATTAGAGTTTCTCAAACTCTCACAGGCATTCTCATTATAATGTAGATTCTGTATGTTTGAGGTGAATCATGAAGTTTTGCATTTCTGGCAAGTTGTTAGGTGATGCAGATACTAGCTCCAATACTACACTTTGAATGAATAGCAAGAATATAAACTTATGTTGTCCAACATGGTAGATAAATCCTAGGCTTGTGATTTCTGTTCATACGCACATCCAAAATGGTTTTCAAGGTGGATCTTTTTGTGACAAACTTTCTGAAGCTTTCTAGTACTAAGAATATTTTTTATCAGGCCCACATATTTAAATAAAAGCACACCTTGTTTTATTGTGCTTCACAGATCCTGTCTTTTTTTTTACAAATTGAAGAATTGTGGCAATCCTGCATTGAGCAAATCTATCGGCACCATTTTTTCAACATCTTGTGCTTGTGCTCACTTCATGTCTCTCTGTCACATTTTAGTAATTCTCATATATTTCAAACTTTTTCATAATGCTATTGCACACTTAATAGACTATTGTGTAGTGTAAACATAATTTTTACATGCACTGGGAAACTGAAAAATTCATGCAACTCATTTTATTACGATATTCACTTTATTGTGGTAGTCTGGAACTGAACGCACAATATCTCCAAGGTGTATGTGTAATATTTTAGCTAGATATAAAATTCTAGAGGCACAGTTCTTTCTTTGTGACATTTTTACGATAACATTCTGTTGACATTCTGCACCCCGTATTTTTCTGGAAAATCTAAGTGTTGATTGCATTCTTGTTCTTTTGTATGTGAACTACTCCTTCTCTCTGGAAGCTTTTAGAATTCTCTCTTGGACTTCACTATTCTTAAATTTCACTTTCTAATTTCACTTTCCCTATCTATTCTCTGCATCCTCTTCCAAGCCAAAGCCTTTCTTTTCTACCTTCTCTTTCTCCCCCTCCTCTTCCTGCCCCTAACTCTAGGAAATTTGTCACTATTATTTCTTCAAATATGTCCTCTTCTTCATTTTTATTTTTCTTTCTTCCTGGAACTGCTCCTCTCTGGATGTTAACATTTTCTTTTGTCTTCCACGTGTCTAGTCTTTTGTGTTTTCTGTATCTTCATCCTTTCTTTCTTCTTTAAGAGAGATGATCTCAATCTGCTCTTCCAAATTAATTCATCCCCGAGGTAGATCCAGTCTGCTATTTATCCTATTATATTTTTATTTTATATTTTGCATTTATCTTTTGCTGCTTGGTATTTGTTTGTATTTTCTTGTTCTTATTTTCTATTGTTAATGTCTTCCCTAGTCTTTCAGTTTATTACTCCAATTTTAATTGTTGGTCTGTTGATTCTACTATTTCTCCTTCAAATGGAGTCTGGTTGTGTGTTGCTCTTTGTTTGAACTGGCTATGATTCTAAAATGTCCTTCTTTGACCTGAGCTAATTTTCCCCTAGGGATTACTGTCTTCTTTGTCAATCAGTACAATTAGGAGAAGGCCAAATCCTGGTCTGTGTGAGTCCCATGAGCTCAGGGTGTAGGAGGAGAAGAGTCCTAGGGATTCCAGGCACCAGAATCCATGTCAATCACTCCTTACCTCAGAAAACAATCCTTTGGAACTGTGCTTCAATCCTTTGCAACCCAAAAGAAATAGTATTAAGGGGAAAACTTCCCCAGAATATAATTCTCCAGTCCTGGGGATTTGGAGAGGGAGAGGTGGTAAGAAAAGGTCCAAAATTCATTAATCTCTATTTTAATTCATTCCTCAAACTTACCTTGTACTTCTGAAATGAGCCCTACTTTAGCAGAGTGTGTTACTCTTTTAACATATGAATGCACCAGATTTGCTAATGTTTTATTCAGGATTTTTGCATATGTATTTATATTATTTAGTAGTTTGTGTTGTCCTGCTTTATCAAGTTTTTGTATTAAGGTTAAATAAATTTTATTAAATGAGTTGAAAATTTTTTCCTTCTTTATGCACCAGAGCAATTTAAATTACATAGAATTCTTCTGAGGTTTGAAATAAATCACCTGCAAACCCATCTACCTTCTGTCCCTATGGTGTAATTTGAAGGAAGTAAGGAAAAGGGGCAAACATCTTTACAAACTTCTGGAATTATTCCATGTTTATTGGTCTATTTAGACTTTCTGTTTCTTCTTGAATCTTTTGTTTATATTTTCCTTAAAACTCACAAATTATTTTGTTGTTGTTGTTGTTGTTTGCCGTCGAGTCGGCCCTGACTCATAGCGACCCCTCCTTGGGTTTCCGAGGCAGTATCACTACGGAAGTAGGATTGCCCAACCTTCCTTCCGAGGAGTGGCTGGTGGGTTTGAACCGCCAGCCGTCTGGTTAGCAGGCAAGTGTCTTAGCCACTATGCTACCAGAGCTCCCAACTTATTTAGATTTTTCAAATTTCTTAAGCTTGTCATATTTTTCCCATTTAAAATTAGCTTTATTGCCTTTATTGCAGTATAATTACATTTTTAAAATTATGCATTTTAAGTATATAGTTCAGGAGGGCTTAACAAATTAATGCTTCTATCTAACCTCCACCAAAAATATAGAGTATTTCTGTCATGATAAAAAGTTTCCTTGTGCCCCTTTGCAGTGAATGTCCCCTTCCCATCCCTGCAGTGCATATATCAGTAGCTTGTTTCTTTGCATTACTGAGCAGTGTATGGATATACCAGAATTTGTTTATCCATTCACTAGTGTATGACCATTTGGATTATTTCCAGTTAGGGCTGTGGTAGGTTGAAAAATGCCACCAGCACCACCAGCACCACCACCCCAAAAAAAGATATTCACATACTAATCCCTGGAACCTGAAAATCCTACTTTATATGGAAAAAGCATCTCGGTAGATGTGATTACGTTCATGGTCTTGTGACGGGGAGATTGTTTTGGATTATCAGGGTGGGTCCTAAATGCTATCACATGTATCTTTCCAAGAGGAAGTCAGAGGGAGAGCTCACACAGACAAAGAGAAGGTGACATGAAGACAGAGTGGAGAGACTTAAAGATGTTGGAGAGATGGAGTCACAAGCCTCGCAATTCCAGCAGCCACGAGGAGCTGGAAAAGGCAAGGAATTTTTTTCTCTCCTAGAGCCTCCAGAGGGAGTGCCACCCTCCTGACACCTTGATTACAGTCTAATGAAACTGATTTCAGACTTCTGACATCCAGAACAGTGATAGAATAAATTTATATTGTTTTAAGCACCCAAGGTTGTGGTAATTTGTTACAGAAGCCTCAGGAAACTAATACAGGGCTGTTACAAATAAAGGTCCTATGAAGAGTTGTGTAGTTCATTTTTCTTGGGTAAATGTCTTCAAATGGGATTGCTGTTTAGTTTTCATTGGTAATGTATTCACAAACTGTTTTCCATAGTAGCTGTATCATTTTCATTCTTATTCACAATGTATGAGATTTCTAGTTGTTCCAGACCCTTGCCAATAGTTGGTATGATCAGTTTTTTAAGAAAATTTAGCCATTCTAGTATGCACAGCCACCAGTTTTCTGTTAGTTTGTCACACTGTGGTAGCTTACATGTTGCTGTGATGCTGGAAGCTATGCTACTGGTATTTTAAATACCAGCAGGCTCACACATGATAGAAAGGTTTCAGCGGAGCTTCCAAAGACAGAATAGGAAGAGAGATGGGGCCATCCACTTCAGAAAAAAACACTTACCACTGAAAACTTTATGAATAGCAACAAAACACTGTCTGATATATTACTGGAAAATTTTATGAAGAGCAGTGAAACATTGTCTGATATACTGCTGGAAGATGAGCCCCTAAGGTTGGAAGGCACTCAAAATATGACTAGGGAAGAGTTGCCTCCTCAAAGTACAGTTGACCTTAATGACATGGATTGAGTAGAGCTTTCAGAACCTTCATTTGCTGATGTGGCACTACTCAAAATGTGTAGAAACGATTACTAATCAGAATGTGGAATGTACAAAGAATGAAAATTAGAAAGGAAAATTGGAAGTTGTCAAAAAATGAAGTGGAACACATAAAGATCAATATCCTAAGCATTGTTGTTGTTGTTGTTTGTTAGGTGCTGTTGAGTCATTTCCAACTCATAGAGACCCATGCACAGCAGAACGAAACACTGCCCAATCCCGGACCAGCTCCATGATCCCTGCTATACTTGAGCCCATCATCACAGCCACCATGTCAATCCATCTCATTGAGGGCCTCCCCCTCTTTCGTCGACCCTCTACCCTACCAAGCTTGACATCCTTCTCCAAGGAATGGTCCCTTCTGACAACATGACCAAAATAGGTGAGACGAAGTCTGGCCATTCTCACTTCCAAGGAGCATCTCGCCTGCACTTCTTCCAGGATAGATCTGTTAGTTCTTTTAGCAGTCATGGTACTTTCAGCATTTTTTGCCAGCACCACAACTCAAAAGCATCAACTCTTCTTCGGTCTTCCTTATTCATTGTCCAGCTCTCACATGCATACGAGGCAATTGGAAATATCATGGCTTGTGTCAGGCGCACCTTAGTCCTCAAGGAGACATCCTTGCTCCTCAGCACTTGAAACAGTTCCTTTGCAGTTGACTTTCCCAATGCTACATGTCGTCTAATGTCCTGACTGCTGCTTCCGTTGGCATCAATTGTAGAACCAAGCAACGTGAATTCCTTGACAACCTCAATCTTCTTTCCATTTATTGTGATGCTGCTCATTGGTCCAGTTGTGAGCAAACATGCAATCAGGTTGTGTTAATTATCACTGGTGACTGGAATGCAAAAGTTGGAAACAAAGAAGAATCACCGGTAGTTGGAAAATTTGGCCTTGGCCACAGAAATAATGCTGGAACTCTCCTGGTAGAATTTTACAAGACCAAAGACTTGTTCACTGTAAACACCTTTTTCAAGGACACAGACAGTGGCTCTACACATGGACTTCACCAGATCCTAGGCATTAGTGAGCTGAAATGGACTAAACAAAAAAAATACAAACTCATTGCCATCAAGTTGGATCCATCTCATAGCAACCCCTCCTTGGGTTTCCAAGGCAGTATCACTACGAAGGTAGATTGCCCAATCTTCCTTTCAAGGAGTGGCTGGTGGGTTTGAACCACCAGCCTTCTAGTTAGTAGTCAAATGCCTTAGGCACAACGCCAATCAGACAATCAAAAGGTCTAATATATTATGAATGACAAATTAAAGAGGAATGGTATCACATTCATCATCAAAAAGAACATTTCAAGATCTATTCTGAAGCACAATAGTGTCAAAGATAGGATAATATCCATATGCCTACAAGGAAGACCAAGGCGCTCTGGTGGCTTAGTGGGTAAAACATTTGTCTGCTAACCAGAAGGTCAACAGTTCAAACTCACCAGCTGCTTCCCAGAGAGAAGATGAGGCAATCTACTTCCATGAAGATTTACAGTCTTGGAAACCCAATAGGGATCACTATGATTTGAAATTGACTCAAAGCCAGTGGGTTGTTGGGTTAGCAAGGAAGACCAGTTAATACTAGACCGGTTAATACTACAGTCAGGGATTGAATTGTGTCCCCTCAAAATTTGTGTCAACTCGACTGGGCCATGATTCTCAGTAATTTAGAAGTTATATAATGATGTAATGTGCCAGATATGTAATGATACCTCATGATGTGATCTGACTATCAGGTGTAAAAAGATTAAGATTAAGGATGGGTTGCAACACCCTTAGTCCCATCACAGCCCTGACCCAATATAAAGGGAACATCCCTAGAGTGTGGGCTACAATACCCTGTATCTTACAAGAGATAAAAGGAGAGAGATAGGAGCAGAGAAGTGGAGACCTACTACCACCAAGAAAGAGGGGCCAGGAGTGGAGCATGTCCCTGGGATCCCCCTAGGAACAAGAGGCACAGAGAAATTCTTCCCCTAGAGCTCACACTCTGACCTTGAACTTTTGGCTTCCTAAACTGTTAGAGAATAAATTTCTGTTTGCTAAAGCCATCCACTTGTGGTATTTCTGTTATAGCAGCACTAGAGAACTAAACAACTACTATTGTTCAAATTTACGCACCAGTCACTAGAGCCAAAGATGAAGAAATTGAAGATTCTTACCAACTTCTATAGTCTGAAATTGACCAAACCTGCAACCAAGATGTATTGATATTTACTGGTGATTGGAATGCAAAAGTTGGAAACAAAGGAGAAGCATTGATAGTTGGAAAATAAGTCTTGGTGAAGGAAATGACACAGGAGACAGCATGAAAGAATTTTGCAACACCAATAACTAATTCATTACAAATACCTTTATTAAACAACATGAATGGCAACTGTACATGTTGAACTTGCCAGATGGAATACACAGGAATCAAATTGACTACATCTGTGGTAAGAGGTGATGGAATAGCTCAATATCATCAGTCAAAGCAAGGCCACAAGCTGATTGTGGAACAGGCTACCATCAATTGCTCATATGCAAGTTGAAGTTGAAGGTGAAGAAAATTAAAACAAGTCCATGAGAGTTGAAACATGACCTTGAGTATAGCCCACATGAATTTAGAGACCATCTAAAGAATAGATGTGTTGTACTGAATGCCAGTGACCAAAGACCACATAAGTTGTGGGATGATATCAATAACATCATACACGAAGAAAGTGAAAAAGTCATTAAAAAGAAAACAAAGGAAGACCAAAATGGATGTCAGAAGAGAATCTGAAACTTGCTCTTGAATGCAGAGTAGTTAAAGTGAATGGAAGAAATGATGAAATAGAAGAAGTTGAACAGAAAATTTCAAAAGGCAGCTCAAGAAGACAAAGAGTATTATAATGAAATGTGCAAAGACCTAGAGTTAGAAAACCAAAAGAGAATAACACACTCAGTATTTCTCAAGCTGACAGAAATGAAAAAAAAAAAAAAATTAAACCTCAAATTGCAACACTGAGGAATTCTATGGGTGAAATACTGAATGATGCAGGAAGCATCAAAAGAAAATGGAAGAGTCTGTGACCAGACTCTTGGAAGGACACTGAAACATGCACATATGATAAAGACAACAGAGGCAAATAATAGTATATGCACAATACTGTATTAACACTAACACCAAACACCAGGCTGCAGATAAATGCATAGGCAAGCGAGAAGATCAGGTGGGGGTTGGAGAAGATGAATACACCCCAGAGCAAGGATAGATTTAGCTGAAGATAATCTTACATATGGGAGCTCTGGTGGTGTAGTGCCTAAGGCTAACCAGAAGACTACTCCTTGGAAAGAAGCTTAGGCAATCTACTTCCATAGAGATACCACCTCAGAAACCCAAAGAGGGGTTGCTATGAGCTCAGGACTGACCTGACATAGCCACACACATTATGGAAGCAACAGAAGACAGAGTTGGAGTCACTTCTCAGAGTTAACCAAACACCTTGAGAGAGAATCCCTGTGCCTGCTGACTCAGGACTGTAGTCTCAGGGCACATCAAGCTTAATTGGTACAACATAGTACATAAAAATCTTATTCCACAACCTGCTTTTGTGAGTAGCAACTGGGGTCTTAAAAGCTTCTGAGTGGCCATCCAAGATGCAACTATTGGTCTCTTCTCATCTGAATCAAAGAAGAGTGAACAATCAAATCATTAATATCACAAGCAAGTAAAATTTTGCTGAAGATAATTCAAAAACAATTGTAGCAGAATATTGACAGGGAACTGCCAGAAATTTAAGCCATATTCAAAAGAAGGTGTGGAACAAGGGATGTCATATGGATCTTGACTGAAAGCAAATACCAAAAAGAGGTTTACTTGTGTTTTATTGACTATAGAAAGGCATTTAACTGTGTAGCTTGTAAGAAACTATGGATAACATTGCAAAGGATGGTAATCCCACTTAACTGTGCTCATGAAGAAACTGTACATAAACCAGGAGGCAGTTGTTTGAACTGAACAAAGGCATATTCCATGGTTTTAAATCAGGAAAGGTGTGTGTCCTTTCACCATACTTATTCAGTCTGTGTGCTGAGCAAATAATCTGAAAAGCTGGACTATATGAAGAAGAATGTAGTATCAGGATTGGAGAAAGACTCAATAACAACCTGTGTTATGAAGATGATACAACCTTGCTTTCTGAAAGCAAAGATGACTTGAGGCACTTACTGATGAATATCCACGACTAAAAAGGCTTTAGTATGGATTATACCTCAACATAAAGAAAACAAAAATCCTCACAACTGGACTGATAAGCAACATCAAAATAAACGGAGAAAAGACTTATGCAATGAAAACTACAAAACACTACTTCAAGAAACTGTAAAAGATCTACATAAAGGGAAGAGCATACGATGCTCATGGATAAAACACTGACATTGTGAAAATGTCAATACTACCCAAAGTAATTTATACATTCAATGCGATCCCAATCCAGATTCCATCAACTTTCTTTAAGGACATCACTAAAAAAACAATCACTAATTGTACATGGAATGGAAAGAGCCCCTGGAAATGCAAAGCACGATTGAAGAAGAACAAAGTAGGTAGTCTCACATTTCCCCATCTCAAAGCCTATCATATAACTACAGTAGTCAAAACAGCCTGGTATTGGTAAGTGGCAGATACATAAACCAGTGGAACAGAATTAAGATCCAGAAATAGATCCATCGATCTATGGTCAGTTGATTTTGACAAAGGGCTGAAATCCATTAAATGGGGAAGAGATGGTCTCTTTAACAAACAGTGCTGGCTAAACCAGATATCCATTTGCAGAAAAATGAAACAAGATCCATACTTCACTCCATACACAAAAACTAACTCTAGATGGATCAAAGACTTACATGTAAAACCTAAAACTATAAAGTTCATCAAATAAAAATAGGGGGAAAACTCAGGGGCCCTAATATATGGCATTAATAAACTACCTAACGTAAATGAAAATGCACAAACAACAGACAATAAACTAGATGATTGGGACCTTGTAAAATGTATGTCAAAAGACTTATCCAAAAGAGTAAAAAGAGAACCTACAGATTAGGAGAAAACATCCAATTAAGGCAAACAATCCAATTAAAAATGAGCAGAAGACATGAACAGACTCTTTACCAAACATGATATGCAAATGACCAACAAACACATGAAGAAATGCTCTCAGTCATTAGCCATTTGAGAGATGCAAATCAAAACAACATTCAGATAGCATCTTACCCCAGCACTAAGAGCAAATTTCAACAAGACAGGAAGTAACAAATGCTGGCAAGGATATGGAGAGATTGGAACTCTCATACACTGCTGGTGGGACTATAAAATGATACAACCACTGTGAAAACAATATGGCGATTCCTTAAAAAGTTAGAAATAAAAATGCCATTTGATCCAGCAATCCCATTACTAGGTATCTATCCTAAAGAAGTGAGAGCCAGGACATGAATAGATATATGCACACCCATGTTCATCATAGCACTATTCACAGTAGCAAAGACATAGAAACAACCTGTTGTTGTTGTTCTTATGTGCTATCGATCAGACCTGACTCATAGCGACCCCTCTTTGGGTTTTCAAGGCAGAGCTCTGGTAGCATAGTGTCTAAGGCACTTGACTGCTAACCAGAAGGCTGGCAGTTCAAACCCACCAGCCACTCCTCAGAAGGAAGGTTGGGCAATCTACTTCCATAGTGATACTGCCTCGGAAACCCAAGGAGGGGTCGCTATGAGTTGGGTCCGACTCAACGGCACATAACAACAACAACAACAACATCACTGCGGAAGTAGATTGCCCAACCTTCCTTCCGAGGAGTGGCTGGTGGGTTTGAACTGCCAGCCTTCTGGTTAGCAGTCAAGTGCCTTAGGCACTACACTATCAGAGCTCAGTGCCCATTAACGGAGGAATGGGTAACCAAACCATGGTACATACACACAATGAAATACTATGCAACACTAAAGAATAATGTAAAATCCACCAAACACTTTACAATGTGGATGAACTTGGAGGACATTATGCTGAGTGAAATAAGTCAATCACAGAAAGATGAACATTGGTGGTACAGTGCCTAAGACATTTGACTGCTAACCAGAACTTGACATTTCAAACTCACCAGCCACTCCAGGGAAGAAAGACAGGGCAATCTACTTCCATAAAGATTTACTACCTTGGAAACCCAATAGGAGTCACTATGAGTCAGGATTAACTTGATGGCACTGGGTTCAGGTTTTTTCATTATATATATATAAGTTTAGCAGATGATATTTCTATATATATGTGTATGTGCTGTAAGAATTTTCATATAAATAGAGCTAACAGGGGGCAAAGTTATGATAACTTCTTAGCCACAACCAACCACCCTGAGGGAGTGAGTTATTGGACTGTGCGCTTGGGACCATGGTCATGGGGGACATCAAGCTCAATTGGCATAACATGCTACACAAAAACATCTCTCTACTTCCTGCTTTGGTGAGTAGCAACTGAGGTCCTAAAAGCTTGCAAGTGGCCATCTAGATTCAACCATTGGTCTCTCCTCATCCAGAGCAAAGGAGAATGAAGAAAACCAAAGATGCATGAAAACAATTTGTCCATGGGACAAATGGACCATAAGTACCTCAGCCTATATGACTATGAGACCAGAAAAACTAGATGGTGCCCAGCTACCACTGTCAACCACTCAGAAAGAGATCAGCACAAGAGATCCTAGATAGAGTGGGAGAAAAATGTGGAGCAAAATTCAAAATTATAAAAGAGACCAAGGTTACTGGTCTGATAGAGACTGGTGAAACCTCCAAGCCTATGGTTCCTAGTCACCCTTCAGACCTGGAATTGAACTCACTCCCATGGCTTCTACCCAAACAATAGACAGGAGTATAAAGTGAACATTTATACCAGGTAGATACACTTCTTAGAAAAATCAACCATGGAAGATCAGAAGGGCAGTATTTGCACAAGGAGATAGCCCAGAGGGCAGGAATTAATAGAAAAAAAAGGTCACAGGGAAAAGGTAACCACAGGGAGGAAGTGGGAAAAGAGCTGATGCATTATAGGGGTTGCAATTAATGTCATGAATCTAATGTGTGTGAACTGTTGTATGGAAAATGAATTTGTTCTGTAAACTCTCACCCAAATCACAATAAAAAGAAATCATAAATGAAAATAATAATAAATAAATGGAGAAAATATTGACATTGTAAGGGATTTCATTTTACTTGGATCCACAATCAATGCCCATGGAAGCAGCAGTCAAGAAATCATACTACTAGGCAAATCTTATACAAAAGATGTCTTTAAGGTACAGACAACAAATATGAACCCTTTTGCACATACAGTACTGTGTTGTCAGTGAAGGCAAACATGGGTATATGGGTGGATAGATGGGTAGACAGGCTGAAATCCCTATGAAATGGGGAGTGTATCCAAGAACATATATAGGGTTGGCAGACAATGGTCCTATAAGTTTATGCGAATGATCAGAATTCCCAGGTGTATAGTAGAGCTGACAAGGGGCAAGGTTGTGGTCACTG
>NW_006921652.1:12031605-12063987 GCF_000298275.1 Orycteropus afer afer
ATCTTCCTTCTGAGGAGTGGCTGGTGGGTTTGAACCGCCAGCCTTCTGGTTAGCAATCAAGTGCCATAGGCACTATGCTACCAGAGCTCCTCTAGTAAATATAGGGGCAGTGAAAAAGGGAAAGCCCCTCACCAAGATGTATTGACACAGTGGCTGCAATCATGGGCTCAAGAATAGCAAAGATTGGAGGATGGCACAGGCCTGGGTAGCTATGAGTTGGAGCCAACTTGATGGCACCTGATAACAAGAAGTATGTGAAGAATGATATCTCATTATGGTTTTAATTTGTATATCCCTTATTATTAATAATGTTGAGCATCTTTTCATGTGATATTTGCCACTTATTATCTTCTTTTGGTGAAGTATTTATTTCAAATCTTTTGACCATTTTTTAAATCAGTTGTTTGCCTTTTCATTGTTAAGTTGTAAGAATTTTTTGTATGTCAGATATGTTTGTAAACATTTTCTCGCAGTCTGTAACATGCTTTTTCAGTTTCTTAATGGTGTCTTTCCAAAGCCAATATTTTTATTTTTGATGAAATCCAATTTAATTTCTTTTTTATTTTACATTTTGTGCTTTTGTGTTCTATTTAGGAAATCTCTGCCTAACTCAAAATCATAATGATTTTCTTTTTTGTTTTCTTCTAGAAGTTTTAAAGTATTAGAGCCTACATTTAGGTCTGTGATACATTTCATTTTAATTTTTTTGTGATGTGAGATTTATTTTTTGCATATGGATATTATCCTACAGTCCCAGTTCCATTTGTTTGAAAAGAATATCCTATCTGCATTGAATTTCCTTAGCTCTTTTGTTGAAAATCAACAGACCTTGTATGTTGCATTGATCTGTGAGTCTATCGTGCCACTGATACACACTATTTTTACTAATGTAGGTTTTTTTTTTTTGAACATGTTTTTAAAAAAACTTTAGTATGGAACTTTCCAAACATCCAAACATACACAATAGATTAAATGTAGTTTTATAGTAATGAAATTAGGTAGTATAAGTTTTCTAACTTTTTTCTTTTTTATAAAATAAAAGAAATTATTTTTAGTATCTGTCCAATATGTGTCAACTTGCCTGGGCCATTATTCTCAGTGATTTGGCTGTTATGTAATGATGTAATAATCCTCCATGATGCGATCTGATATGATCAGCTAATCAGTTGTTAGGGGAGTAGAACGGGATGTAACACCCATAATCAAATCACTGCCCTGATTCAAAATAAGAGGAGTTTCCCTGCATCATCTTTTATCTTACAAGAGATAAAAGTTGAGGGAAGTGAGCAGATAAAGAAGGACCTCAGTAGATACACTCCTTAGAGAGAACAATCATGGGAGAAAGAAAGGCTGCTTATGCACAGGGAGACAGCTCAGGGAGCAGGAGTCCATGGAGGGATGGACACAGGGAAGAGTTAACTATGGGAAGGAAGTGGGAGGGGAGCTGTTGCATTGTGGTAAACTGTGGTCAATGTCATGAGACAAAGTATATGTAAACTGCTATATGGAAAGTGAATTTGCTCTGTAAATCTTCACCCAAATCACAATAAAAAATAAATTTAAAAAAAAGAATGTATTTAAGAGAAGGGATGTTAGCAGTGGAATCAAGAGGCACGATACAGAGCAGTGGGCTTGCTGGCCCACAGAGTGAGAAAGCTGAGTGCCTTTGGGCAGGAGGCTTGCTGGCAGAGTGGGGCGCACCTAGGTGTACCTATTGACAGAGCCATAAGAGCTTTGTAACACTTGCCTGAGCAGGGCAGAGGCCAGGCCCAGAGGCCAAGGGCCAGAGAGGTGTGCCTGAGGGCATAGCAGAGGGGAGACTGTCCTGATCGAAGACTTGTATTCTGAGCACATTCCTCTTGTATTCTGAGTAACAGTAGCCTGTTACTTCCTTAATAAACTCCATAATCCTGGAAAAAAAAAAAAAAAGAAGGACCTCAGTGCCACTAGGAAAGAAGAGCCAGGAATGAAGTGTGTCCTTTTGACCCAAGGTGGCTATGCTGAGAATCTTCTAGAGATGGGAGAAGAGAGATGTCAAGCCTCATGAAGACTGATCATCAGAAGAGACAAGAACCTTCTTGTAGAGCCAACAGAGAGATAAAGTATTTTCCTAGAGCCAGTCCCCTAAATTTGGACTTCTACCCTCCTAAACTGTGAGGAAATAAATTTTTGTTTGTTAGAGCCACCCACTTGTGGTATCTCTGTTATAGCAGCACTAGGAAACTAAGACACTATTCTACATCTTTTGCATTTCCATTTAAGTTTTAGACTCATCTTGTCAATTTCTACCAAAAAAAAAAAAAAGGCCTACTGAGAAAGAAGCCAACCTAAAGTAATGCAGATCTCAGAGATGACAAGAGTGAGAGACTTGATATTTTTGAGCACCTGAATCCTGCCAGAGAATACAAGTTGTTGATTCAATTACTGCTTGACCCTGGTTTCAGATTATTTCTCCTTCTGAATAATTATTTCAGATTATTCTCATTGGGTGTATGAACTGTAGAGTATTTAAGTTTTAAATTGGGCTTAATGAAGTAAATTTGTTTCATTAGTGGCATATGTTTTCTTACTTCTCTGAGTAGAGCCCTTCTTTAGAACTGCTAGATTAATTCATGTGTTTGGTGATCTTTGTTTGCCCATAAAACCAAAACTAAACCTACTGCTGCCATGTCAATTCGGACTCATTTGTGACTCCATGTGTGCAGATTAGAACTGCCCCATAGGGTTTTCCAGCCTGTGATCTCTCAGAAGCAGATTGCCAGGCCTATTTCCCAAGGTGTTTCTGGGTGTGTTTGAACAGCCACCTTTTGGTTAGTAGTGTAGTGTTCAACTTGGGACTTGGGATTTGCCAGCCTCTACAACTGCGTGAGCTATTTCCTTGAGATAAATCTCTCAATCTCTCTCTCTTTCTCTCTCTCTGTCTCCATATACATATATATGTATATGTAGGAACTCTGGTGGCATAGCATCTAAGGCATTTGACAACTAACCAGAAGGCTGGTGGTTCAAACCCACCAGCCACTCCTCAGAAGGAAGATTGGGCAATCTACTTCCGTAGAGATACTGTCTCAGAAACCCAATGAGGGTCTCTATGAGTTGGAACTGCTTTGACAACAGTGAGTTTGGTTTTGGGTATATATATATCTTCATTTTCACTGGTCTTGCTTCTTTAGAGAACCAAGCCTAAGACAGGGGCATAGAGCTGTCTCTCCCAACTCAGCTTCCACACGTTGGCAGCATGGCAGCAAGGTTTAGACACAACCCCTACCCCTTCTCTTATTAAAACAACAAGCCCAGGAAAAAAATACATGCATATACTAACATTCTGTGGACAACCAATCAGCCTAACAAGATCGTCCTACCACGTCACCCACAGCCAAGAAGCTTCACCATACACATAGTTTCTAAGCAGTTTTTTGGCGCCCCAATCTTAAATGTGAGCAGACAGCCAAAGATCACCAACATATGATGAAGACTGTTAATTGATTATAAATGCTAATTGCTAATTGATTATAAATGTTAATTGATTAAAACAGAGTTAATTGATTATAAATGCTAATTATAATACGTCCAAACATGTTGAGAGAAGTTTTCACTTCCTTTGGGAAGTTCATAGCAACCCTACAGGACAGAGTGGAAGTGCCAACAATAAACCAGACAGCACACACCCAGCTCTCTCTGACCAAGTGGTTGTTACCCTACAATCTCTCTCCCCAGTGAGGCTGTTGAGCTGGGATTTCACAGTCCCATTCTTGTATCTGTTGCCTGGCGTGCTCCTGAGGACACATGTGGTCAGTAAGATGCCTGGCCTAAGCAATCCTTGTTCCAGCTCCTGAGGCCTCTCCTGTTGTTCTTCTCAAGTGTCTGCTGAATAAAGCGTCTGCCTGCAGCACCTGGCAAAGACCTCCCTGGGGAGTTCCAGCCTAGCTGGGGAAGCCAAGGCCATCAAGGACCTGGAAAAGAGTTACAAAGTAACAGCACATCTGCAAGAGAAGAAGGAGAGCCCTCAGCGTAAGACCTTGAAAAGTGGTGTGGTGGACTAAAGATGGCTGCAAAATCTTTACTGGTCCTGCCAGTGACAGCAGGGTCTCCTCTCTCCTCTGGCTCCCACAGGACTGTCAGCCAGAATGCTTACTCTGAGACCACCATACTGGAGTACTCTGGTTGGCAGCCCCAGCTTAGCCCCCTTGGTAGCACCCATCCAGGCCTTTGGACCACTCCCTCTGGGAGAAATAAACTTAGGGTGGCAGACGGTGAGTGAAGCCATCTGAGATGCTCTGGACCAGCCCTTTCCCTAGCTGAGTTCCACGGAGTGACTTTAATCCACATCAAAGGAGAGAAAGAATTGTCCAGCTAAGCCCTGTCCAAATTGCTGGCTTACAAAATTGTGAGATATAATAAGATGGTTTTGCTTTAAGCCTCTGGCATTTGGGGTAGCTTGTTACACAGCAGGAGACAACTGGGACAGATCACTTAGGGTTAGAAAAAAAAAACTTCATGGTAGAAGAGTGCAGATGTGGTTTGTGTTGACATTACTAGGGCATGGGGAATTTGCATGGGAGAAGACAGAGAGCAAATGTTTTTGATTTTGAGGGGAGAAAAAAATAGGGTAAGGAAGAAGGGGAGGTGATGTGGAGGAAATGAGTCCTTAGGTTGATGAAAGGGGGATACAGAGGACACAGTTCATAGAGGAGTCTGGAAGGCTGGGGAGAGGGGGTGGTGCAATGGGGCATCCCTCAATGAAGGGGTGGAGGGCTAGGGGGACCGAGGGGAAAGAGCACTCTAGAAGGAGGACAGGAAGTAGGCAGAAAGGGCCACCAAGACTCCCAAGCCCTAGACAAATTTTCCCTTCTGCCTAAATAGGAAAGAAAAGAGAGGTACCATCAAGGAAACTCCCCAGAAGCAAGAGCACAACTGTGGGAGCCTAGGCTCCTCCCTTCAGAATCCTTCTGCCCTCCACAGGTCTCTGAAGAGCAAAGGAAGTGCAGGCAAGTTTCCTGTTTCTAGGAAAACCAAGACCCAAGGTGATTCAGAAACTGCGCAAGGCCACACTACCCATCTGAGGGTGGAGCTGGGTTGCCAGAGTTCTGGGATTCCCACCCTTGTTCTTTCCACCACACTGCACTTGAGTAACCACCTTGGAGGAAGTGAGGGCAGCAAAGGTGAGGTGAGGTGAGGTAAAGTGGTTCACAACCCTGCTCAAGGTTTTCAGGCAGGACCGTGATCATTCAGAAGTCAGGGAGGAAACTTAACCCACTTGTCACTATTCACACATGCACACACACAAGTGTCAGGCTGAAAGGGGTTATGAGTCACACACATGTTTTTCTCTAGGGAAATGAAGAACCCTTCAGAAACCAAGGCCTTCAGACTTCACAAACAACCCTCTGCCCACCATTTATAACCAAGGCTGGTATCTGAGACCCCAGGAAGGAAGAAAGGCCTGGGGATTTCTGGCACTGATGACACTCCTACTGTCAACCTTCACACCTGGAACATTTGTCAGGTGGGGCAGTTGCAGGTCACTCTGTCAATGTGGTAAAAGAAGCCAGGAACCATGGAGCAGGTTCTCTTGCCCCATTGCCCCAGCCGTGGAGTGCAGGAACCTCAGGCAGAGGGGCATGTGCATACTGGTGCACACACACCAGCCCACAAGCCTTCTGCCTCTCCGAAATTTGTGGAGCTTTTCACTTGTCTTTGAACCCCAGTGACTCAGAGTTTATAGGGTTTCCAGATCATACTCCCTGTAGCTCAGATGACATAGCTGAGTAATCAGAAGGCCTGCAACGGTCAGAGACTGACTGGTTTCCCGACTCCCAGACCTCTCTCTGGAGGACAGCAGAGACCCTCGTCATAAAGGTCTTCTTTCATCAGAGTTCCAAGCCTGGCCAAGGCCTGGCCAAGGCTTGGCCAGTACTTCCAACCTAGCACCCAGAGCCAGCACCTCAGTTCCCCCTATGGCCCTGACAACCCTTCCTGGTCTCCATCTTGGCAAGCTGTCCTGCCCCCGCCCGTTAGAATTCTGGGAAAGGCAAAGAGAGGAATGGAACAATGGCCTAAAATTAGAACCCACAACAGAAGCATGGAACTCTGAGTAATGCATTGTTTTTTCCCTGCTGCTCTGGGTGGTTCTGGCCCAGAACGAGTGCTGACAACAGGATTAGAGCAAGCCAGGCCTCCGGCTCGAGGGGCTGCAGAAGAGGCAGCCCCATGGAGCCTGGGGTACTGGATGCCAGAACCAGTCGGAAGACAGAGGGCTAGTCTTGCCCCATTGTCAGCCCTGGTGAGCATGGAGACAGGAGGCATACATCAGGCCACCTTTGTCCCACTTCACCTCTCACCTGCTGTCCTAGCCTTCCTTCAGCTCCTACAGGATATCTAGTCACCCCAGGAACCTCCATGGGGTTGGGGTTGCAACTGAATCAGCTGCTGAGCTGGACAGGTGCTGCTATCCTCCTTACTTCTCAGAAAAAAAAAAAAAAGATTCAAAGATGTAGTTTCCAGTTTGCAGTCTCAGAGACTTGCTCCCCCCAGGGTGGGTTTATTTCCTTTTCCCATCAGGTTGGGGCTTCTCCAAGGTAGGGATCCCCAGCATGGTGCTTCACCCCCAGAGACCTCTTGTCCATCTTCTTGCCACCCACAGACTCCTTTAATAATGGGAAATCAATATTTGGAGGTTCCCTCCTGCCTGTGCCCACCTCCGTCCTCCCTGCCCATGATCCCCATTGCAGTTAATGCTCTATCTGTCCAGGCAGGCCCACCCACAGAGGCCTCACATGGAAGCTGATTCTCCATGCTGCATTTTGCACTGGGCATGATGAGAGGGATGAAGACAGAAGAGACTGACCACTGCCTATCAGCTCCCCCAGTATGCCACAGGGCTTCTCCAAAGTCCTCAAGAGCCAGAAACAAGCTGGTTTAAGAGCCATCCTCATTTCCAGAGAGTCTGATTCTAGGAGGCTGAGGAGCCCTGCAACCTGCCTTTTTAAGAAGTTCCCCACCGCTGGTGCAAGTGGTATGAGGAGAACAAACTTAGAGAAATGGGGCCTGAGGCTTGCACACACTCAGCCAGAACCCTGAGCAGAGAGTGCGCCAGTGCACCCCAGAGATGGCCACCATTCGAGGGAGACTGGGAAACTCAGTGGTCGAGGGGGAAGTGACCCGGAAGGTAGAAATTAGTTAAAATAGAAAGACTGTGAAGAGGCTTGACTGTCCGTCCTGTCAAGGAACCTGGTCTTCACCTACTGGGGATGGAAAGTGTTGTGGAAGCAGGTCAGAGCTGTGTGGGAAAGGGTTCTGGCAGAGTGTGGACAGGCCTGCAGACGACAAGGAGAAAAGACCACAGGGGCACATGCTCAGGTCCACACACCCCCCAAGGGCAGGAGCATAAGTGATCTGATGTGGCACTCTGATCACTGAGCACTGGCTGGCCCTTATACCAACCCAGTTTTCATAGGGTCAACTCTGATTCATGGCGCCCCCAGGTGTGTCAGCACAGAACTGTGCCCCACAGGGTTTCCAATGGCTGATTTTTCAGAAGGCCGTCCTCAGACTTTTCTTTGGAAGAGCCTCTGGGCAGACTGAGCCCTTAACCTTTGGGTTAGTAGTTGAACATTAACACTTTGTAGCACCAGAGGATGCCATCTAGCCTTCAAAAAAAAGACAAACCCTCCCTGTCATTGAGTTCAATTTCAATTCATAGCAACCCTATAGGACAGAGTAGAACTGCCCCCATAGGGTTTTTAAGGCTGTAAATCTTTATAGAAGCAGACTGCCTCATCTTTCTCCTGCAGAGTGGCTGGTGGGTGGAAACCATTCACCCTTTGGTTAGCAGCCAAATGCCTTAATCACTGTACCACCAGAGCTCCTTAGGGCCCAATAACTATTTATGGATTTCATGAATCCCTGACTGAGGAGGCTCCTGCAGTTGTCTGAAGCGAGGGGAGACAGGCTTGAGCTAGGATGAGCCAAGGAAGAAGGAGAGGCAGGGCCAAGGGCACATATGGTGAAGGTGGAAAACAGACCCTGGGAGCCTCAGACTGGGATAGAATGGGTCTGTGGAACAGGTAGAGAGGTAAAGAGGTGACAGATGTGCTGGTCCGAGAGGATGAGAGAAAGGTGGTTCTGAGACCAGATATGGAGAATTTAAGAGCCTGCATCAAGTCAGAAAAACGTAAGAACATTTCCTTTCTTAGTTGAACTCTGTCTCTGAGGTGGGAGCAGGAGTCTAAAGCCTTACCTTAAGGCTGGCAACACATGCCTGCAGTCTCCTTCACCAGGTTCCTAGAACAGAGTGTCCAAGCCCTGATCCAATGCCCACCCACTCACAGGCTCACATGCCCTGGATGAATGAAGAACGTGTCTGCCTTACCAGATTCCCCAAAGGGCTAGGGACACATTGTCTCTCCTCACAGTGGGTTGGCACTGTAAGAGAAGCCACTGGCATATGAAAGAATTTCCCACAACTGAGAGGCCCCATCCGGTGGCTGCATCCATGAGAGAGAGGTGCAGGCATCCACCGCAGTCACGGCCAGGCCCAAGGCAAAGTCAGGTCTAGGGGCTGGGGATGGGAGTGTCTGTTTAGATAGAAAAAAAATTGCCAGAAAACTCAGAGCTTTAGTTCCAGTTCAATCCAGCTCCTTGGTTCATTCTCTTCATAAGGCACTGTCTTTGTTTATAAAGACCATTTGTATTTGTTTCCATTTGGGATTCGGCAGATGAGTGTAGTGTTTTCCAGGGTCAACTTCACGGATCAGCTCAACTCAAAGGCACACACATTCCACCCTCTCACTATGGCAGAGGGAATCAGGGATGGAGTGTCTCCTGTCTGTCTGCTCTTCAGCAGCCTGGATAGACAGAGGCGGGAGGTGGGGGTGATAGAGGAGAGGGGCTGCTAGAGGCAATGTGTGCTAAAATAGTAGAGCTGACCATTAGTGCAAACTGCCGATGTGCCCAGCACATGGATTATTGTTGTTGTTGAGTGCTTTTGAATACATTCTGAATACAACCAGTGGCTGTGTGGGTTTAAACCGACAAACATTTTTATTATTATTATTATTATTGTGATTTGAGTGAAAGTTTACAGAGCAAATTCATTTTCCATACAGCAGTTCATACACATTTTGTATCACGACATTGACTGCAATTCCCCACAATGTAATAGCTCTCTTCTCACTTCCTCCTTGTAGTTACCGCTTCTCTGTGTCCTTCCCTCCAGGCACTCCTGCCCACTGGCTGTCTGCCTGTGCAAACATTGCCCCTCAGTTCTCCCACGACTGATCACTCCAAGAAGTGTACCTAACTGATGTAAATATTCACCCCACGTGCCTGCCTCTTGTTTGGCTAGAAGCCACAGGAGAGGGTTCAATTCCAGACCTAAAGGGTGGCTAGGGGCCATAGTCTCAGGGTCTCACGAGGCTCTATCAGTCCAGCAAACCTGACTTTTTTTTTTTTTTTGAGTTTTGTTCCACATTGTTCTCCCACTCTGTCCAGGATCTCCTGTACTGATCCTCCTTTGAGTGGCTGACAGTAGTAGCCGGGCACCATTACTTCTTCAGGTCTCATGGTCATAAAGACTGAGGATCGCATGGTCTACTAGTCCCTTGGACTAATTGTTTCCATGTGTCTTTGGTTTTCTTCATTCTTCTTTTCTCTGGATGAGGAGAGACCCAATGTTGCATCTAGATGATCTCTTTCAAGCTTTTAAGACCCCAGTAATTACTCACCAAAGCATGATTTAAAACAATGTTTTTGTGTAGTATGTTATGCCAGTTGAGCTTGATATCTCCTGCAACCATGGTCCTGAGCCCACAGGTCTAACTACCCACTCCCTCGGGTAGCTGGCTATGGCCAAGAAGTCACCATAACTTTGCCCTTGTCAGCTCTACTATACACCTGGACATTCTTACAGCACATACAAATACACTTATAGAAACATCATCTGCCAACCCTATACATGATCATGGGCACACTACCCCCTGCCTAAACATACCTGATTGTTCAGCCTGTCCACCCATCTATCCACCTGAATCATCCAATCCACCCATAGATCAATGCTTGCCATCACTGACAACACAGTACTATACACGCAAAAGGGCTCATCTTTGTTGTCTGTACGCCCCATGTACCTCTCTATGTCTTCCTCTTCCTCAATGCCACCGTATTGATCACTCAGTTTTTGAACCAATAAACATTTTATTAGCAGCCATGTGCTTAATTGTTGGGTCACCAATAATCTGGATAATTGCATTTAAATCCTTACAATACATTTAAATCCTTACAATACCACCCATGCAATTTGTTGGCACACAACAACAAACAAAAACAAATACCTCTCATGCGTAGGTAAGATTATTATTGCCACTTTCCAAATTGGAAACTGAAGTTGAAAGAGGTTGAAAACATGCCATTGTTCTGCTTGCACACGGCAGAGCTAGGATTTGCACCAAGGAAGCCAAGGAGTCTGACTCCAGGGCCGAACCTGACCCTCAGGTAGTACCAGTTCTGCACATGGTTCTACTGCCCACCAGAGGGACAGAGAAGAAGCTGTACCTTAATCCCAAGGGCCTTGTCTCCTCTTGAAAGAGGTTGTGGCATGAGGAGACAGGAGGCGTGTACAGTGCCAGATCTGGGTGATCTGCAGCCCACCTGGAGGAGGTTTGCCTGGGGTTCCTTCTCCCAAAAGCCTCTCCCAGCAGAGGCCGAGAGGCTGGAGCAGCCTGGGCTCTGGGGAGACATCTTCTTCCTGTTCCACCAGGCCATGGCATATACACAGGCCTGCAGCTCAGCAAGTCTGGGGCTACAAAGACAGGGGCTCCAGTCTTGGACCAGAAAATCATCTTCAAGGACAGAGTAAATCTGCTCCATAGGGTTTTCATGGCTGTGACCTTTGGAAAGCAGATCACTAGCCCTTTCTTGGAGGCATCTCTGGGTGGATTCAAACAGCAAACCTTTCGTTAAAAGTCAAGTGCTTAGCCACCTGTGCCATCCAGGGACCTGCTTAAAAACATTTACTAGCTGGCCTCAGGATAAAGGCCAGGATCTTTGGCAGCGCTGTACAGCATCTTCCACTGTGATCACAACTTCAGTTCCTGCTGTTTCCCAACCTCCAGACGGTTCTAATGTCCTGCCGTTCCCTCAAACAGAAATTTCCTTTCCCCATTCCAGTCCTAAATCTTGTTGATAGTGATCGTCAAGACACAAGCTTCTCTGTGAAACTTCCTTGGCCTCCCCCTCTCCTTGTCAGACTAAGTACCTACCAGCTGTCTGACCAGAGGCACTTGATCAGTGTTTGATAAAGGCAGGCAAAGGAGAGAGGAAGGAGGGAGGGAACGAGGGAAGGAGGACTGACAGGTGAATTAGGGAAGAAAAGGATAGGCAGAAAATGAACAGAAGACGCCAAGAAGGAGAGTGACACAGGTGAGGTGCTGCTGGGTAGAAATAGCCCTGCCTGTGGTAGGTCAAGGAGAAGACATTAGTTTGGAGAGTTTGGAAAGGAAGTACAGCTTTCTCAAGGCTCAGAGGATTCAGTGGTAAGAGTTACCCTCTTTCTCAAATCCTGAGATCCTTGGATCCTCAGCAGACCCTAACCATGACCCCACGCCCCTGCTGAACTAGTTTCCTGGCCAGGCGCAGAGAAGGTTCTGGCAGACAGGGCTCACATCCCCTAGGGGATTTTGACACTAGTGCCCTGGGTGGCCTTCTTCCCTGGTGGGCAGGCTGAACTCCTGCGAACCACTGTGCCCCCATTGGCTCATTTGCACAGGTCCCAGGAGAAACAGGCCCAGGAGCCCCTCCAGCCAATTCCCTGGGCCTGCACTTAGCCCCAACTCTGCAAATCCCACTGCATGTCCTGCTTAACAAGCGACAGAAATGGACCTGAGCAGCCTGTCTCTGCTACTTTTCCTGAAGGTCAACCCTGGTCCCACCCAGACTTTCAGGGATACAGCTCCAGGCCTTACCACTACAGAAACCACAGACCTGAGAGGGAAAGGCGGAGCATGACAGAGCCAAGAACAGACACGAGTCCCCCAAGGAAGAGACCACATGGCCTGCCCCTTCACCTCCTCCTCCAACAAGAGTGGTCCAGAAGGACATTTTGTCCCAGACCATCCATGAGGGTTGAACCAGAGACCATATTCTCATTTTTACTGGATTCGAGTATTTTAACATTTTTCTCTTAGTGGCAACTCCCTCACCCCATGGGCTATTTTGCTGTAGCTAATGAGCCACACCAAGTATTTTTCAAAAGAGTTGTCATGCTGCAAGTTGCTGCAATCTGGGTGGAGGGAGCATTTCCTATTTGTCCATTTTGAGTGTCATCACATTTGATTCAGCCCATCTCTCCAGCCTGATGAAATCTTTTGACCTCCATCCCTGACACCTATTTGCATCCCTCTCAGCCCTGACTCATGCTCTCATTTGATAAGCTTGTCATCTATGTCCTCACCTCCTTAGCCACCAGAATCATTAAACAGGCCAAGACCTTCTACTGAAAACTCCCTCCACCTGACCTCAATCTTTTCCTCAATCAACATCCTTTGGGTGTGGTCATTCACCCCTGGAGAGCGGGCTCCTTCACCTGGGTAGGAACAAAGGCTGGCTCAGGGTAACCTCAGAAGAGGGGGAAATGAACAAAACAGAACCTGCTCTTGCAGGGGATCAGCCAGGCCTGGCAGGGACCAGGATAATACCCAGATCCCCAGAAAACCTCAACATTGCTTCAGAGTGGTCTTCTTCATCTCGGAAGCAAGAGACTCTCCTGTCTCTTCTCTGCCAGTTTCTCCTTTTTACCACCTCCCCTGTGAGTTATCTCACTTTCAAAATTCTCCAAGAAAGAAGATCTGATGGGGCCAGCTAGTCACCATCCAATAAGGAGCATCCATATTGGGCTCAATCCTATCACCAGGGAGTTCACAGGTACCTCATCTCACTTGGGTTTAGCAAAAAAATGGTTTCCTTGGACTTAAGTGCTGATTCATGGGCCAATCAGTTGTGGGCAGAGAAGAGCATAGTCCTGGACCATAGCACCCAGCAATTTACTTGCAAGGAGCTGCCTAAAGCTCTTGTCCTCAGGACGGGGCAATAGGATGGCAGGCACTGTAGTACTTCCAACCTCTAGTTTGTGCAAACAGGAGTTTAGGCTTACAGACTGTGGGAGAGCTAGGGTCTGGGACTGCATGTAACTCTGGAGTAACCATTTTCTTGAGACACACCTGGCTGTCTTTAGTGGTAGAAAGTGCCATTGGGCCAGTAGAAAGCCCACAGACCGGCCAGAGAAAGGAATGCAGCCATGGGGGATTGCTGGGGTCCAGCCAGCAAGGCTGCAGAGGCACAGCCCAGCTGCAGCACAGGGCTCACTGGGAAGGCAGCAGGTGAAGGCCAAGGACAGGTGAGAATAAGACACTGTCCCAACATTTGGAAGGCCTGGAGCTCCAGAAAGGCCCAAGGTAAGGAAGCAAGGAGCAAGCTGGACACCATGTTAGACTGGGCTCAAGGTAATCCTGGCTTCTAAATCTGGGTCAGAGCAAGGCTGAAAACAAGAGATAACTGCTGCCACATCCAACTACAGACCTGGCTCCTTACATTCCCATAACCTTGGTAGAGATTATTCCTGAATCATCCTCCAGTTAGCTAGCTGGACATCTACCTGGTCTCAGCTCTAGGGAGAAGAAAGTGGCAGAGTCAGAGAAGGGCCAGTCACTCCTGTTCACCAGTCTCCATAGGCTCCAGAGGGGTGATTAGGGCGACTGTCAAATGTCTGGCTGAATTGGACACATCCTGCTCCCCTCCTTCCCACCTCCTAATGTGTAACCCATTAAAAAGAGACATGAAGGAATTTCATAGGCTATCCACGGATGGTGCAAATGATTGAACACTCAGCTGCTAACTGAAAGGCTGGAAGTTTAAGTCCACTCAGAGGTGCCTCGGAGAAAAGGCCTGGTGATCTACTCCCAAAAGATTACAGCCATTAAAATTAGGGCTTCCAACCAGTTCATTCTAGTTCAATCTCCTGCTGAGAATTTGCATTTCCACCCCAGATACACAGAAGAATCTACATTTTAACAAGATTCTTATGCATACATAAGAATCACCTGGGGATCTTGTTAAACTGTAGATTCTGATTGAACCTGTTGGAAGTGCTATTGAATGTCTGTGGAGCAGTTCTGCTCTCCTGCGGAGCAGTTCTACTCTGACACACATGGGGTCACTGTGAATTAGAATCAACTCAACAGCAACTGATTTGGTTTGGTTTTGGTTTCTGAGCAGAACCAAGTTGGTTCCTGGTAGTGACCACTTTCCTTTCAACAGATTCCCAAAATGTGTTCATACCCATCTAATCAAGCAAGGAGTCCACTTGGCCTTGACACTTTCTGCCATAATCCACCTTCTCTCCAGTTTTTAAATTTAGGATGAAATTTGCCTAGGTTTCCTGTTTCTGGTAGTTACGTTTGTGTCAACTTGGCTGGGCCTGGTTGAGTGGCTGGGCAGCTTGGTGTAGTATTCCCCATGATGAGGCTGGTAATCAACTCCATGGTAGAATCTACTGTGAGCAGCTGAGTAGCTGCCTTAGGGATGTATTTTGCTTCCTGTATATAAGGAGAAGCCTTGGGGAATGGTCTTTAGCTTATGGCACGCTTGAACCTTATATGTAGCTGTGTTGCTGTTCCACAGCCTGCCATGCTCTGCCAACCTTGGGCCTTCCAATGGACTTGAATCAATGGCCTGCCATGTGGTTTGGTAACATCAGGACTGTGCCTTTTTGCTTGTCAGTCTCAGCAGCTAACAGCTGTCTGAAAGAAGAAAATCCTCTAGCTTCAGTGGGCTGGGAGCAGGAGGCAGAGCTGAAGCCCAGGGTTGAGGGGCTTTCACCCAGCCCCTAGAGCCTGCACTTGAACTCAGACTTAAAGCCTCCAAACTGTTAAAGAGTAAACTCTTGTTTGTTCAGCCATCCCATTTGTGGTATATTCCTGTCAGAGCGGCACTAGATAACCAGAACACCGTTCCTCTTCTAGTTTCCATGATGACTTGAAATTGTGCAACTGCATAATTGTCTCTCTGCTTTCATGTCATGACCTGCAATTTCCCAATGGGATATCAGAACACTGATTGATTACCCTTGGGCGATGGTTGGATATTGTCTGAGTAACCAGGTTCAAAAGGGTAGTGATAGAACTGAACATCTGCACTTGTTCTGGATCATTCACCTAAAAGGAGGGAAAATGTGTCCCAGGGGCAACAGGAGGAGCCTGGCTTACACCAGGGGGAGGAGGGCTCCTGGGGGGTGGCTAGCAAATGAGCCAGTTTCTCATTGTTTTGTAAGATCAAGTCCAAACTCCTCTGCCTAGTATGAGGAAATGACTTCACTGCAGGCAACAGTTTTTCAATGAATTACTACTGTGCATTTTAAAACATGAGTGTAAAACAATAGCGATAAGAGTCTAGAAATTGATTCATTTGAAAGGCATGAGGTAGACCTTGGGGCACTGGTGAAAGCCGGTGATTGCAGCTGGAAAGGGCTTGCTCATCATCTGGCCTTAGTCATCTCTTTCCTCTAAATGTGCTGAAATTAGAGGTGACCCTCTGGCTGGAAGGGGCAACGGTAGTTCAGTGGTAGAATTGTCACCTTCTATGGTGGAGGTGGCATAGTGATTAAAGCATATGGCTTCTAACCAAAAGGTCAGCAGTTCAAACCCACCAGCTACTCCGTGGGAGGAAGATGAAGCAGTCTGCTTCTGTAACGATTTACAGCCTTGGAAATCCCATGGGGCAGTTCTACTCTGTCCTACTGGATTGCTATGACTCAGAATCAACTGGGTGGCAGTGGGTTTGGTAGGAGACACAGGTTCAGTTCCTGACCCATGCACCTCATGCACAGCTGTGAGGATAAAAATTTTTGCTTTGTTAGGCCTGACTCCATACTTGTTAGAACAAAACTCCATATTTTTAGTTAAGATGCCATTTCTTTAAAAACTGGCTTCAACCTTGGGGTACAATTAACTTGTTCTCTCTCTCTAAGTTACAGTTATCAGTTTCTACTATATCCTGTGATTTAAGACAGAACCATCCATGTCAGTAAAGGCTCCTGGGCTAGACTTTAGGACAAGCCACCTGGGCTTTGCCAAACACCAATGGAACCTCTTAAGGATTACCTGACTGCTGGGGACTCACAGGAAACATTTCTTTCTTAATTACTCAGTGTCCCACTGGAAAATTGTTAATTATTCCTGCATATATGCTCTTTTTCCTTTAGAATCCCTAACTATAAGCACTAAACAGAGCAGCCATTTTTTTTTTTTTTTTTTTTTTTTTGGAGTCGCTGAGACCCCCCCCATCTGTCTCTGTTTGGTGCACCACCTAATTAAACTCTCTTCTTCTCCTTGAACTCTGGCATGGAGTATGGGCTGCACCGCTCCAGGGCCGGACTCAGGCATTTGTCAGGTAACTCAGGTACCACCTGTCTGTCAGTGTTGCTACGACGCTGCACAGAGATTCCAGAGATGGACTAGGAAGAAAGGCCTGGTGATCGACTTTCAAGAATCAGCAAATGAAACCCTAAGGATCACAATGGTCTAATCTACAACCAGTCATGGGATGGTGCAGGACACAACAGAGTTGTTCCATTGTGTATGATGTCACCGTAAAAAGAGGACTGACTTAATGGCAGCTAACAACAACTAAGGCTGGAAGGAGGAGACTTACAGGTCCTAGGTGGACCATGAACTTGGAAAGAGGAAGAGGTCATAAACATCTCAGTCTTTCCCGGGCCTTCAGCTTCTCCCTTCACTAACTCTTTCCCTCAGCACGAAAGTTCCACATATCTTAACAAACAAAACAAAAATAACTTCACCATTAGGGAAATGGTTAAATAAATTGTAAAATATCCATATGATATAATTTTATACAACTATTAAACTTAAAATGAGAATTTTAAGTAGTGTGTATTGCTTTTATAATAAGAAAAATTTTGTTCAGCGTTACTGAACAAAAGCCCAAAATATATATTTAAAAGTATTGAGTTTTTAGAAGTCTATAGTAACACTCACTTTTTTCGTTCAGTGGAAATCCTTTGTTAATCAAATTCTCTAGTTCCCTGTCTATTAACTTCTTGGCTTATTTGGTTTTTAAATTTAATAAAAGCAACCTTCAATTACGTAAAACTCAGAAAAGGAGGGTGAGAATGGTTGTACAACTCGAAGAATATAATCAATGTTGCTGAATTGTACATGTGGAAACGGTTGAATTGGTATATGCTTTGCTGTACACATTCTCTACAACAACAAAATAAATAAAATTTAAAGAATTTTAAAAAATAGATACAAGTGACTTTCAGATTTTTCTGAATCTTTTGTCTCTCCAGTTTTCCCTTCCTCCTGCCACAATCTCTTTTGCTCCCTCCCTAGCCACGCTTCTTCATAGAGGGGTCAGGCACACAGCCTCCATCTCCTCCCCTCCTATCCTCTCTCGACAGCTTTGCAATCTGACTTCCACCTCTATTGCTCCAGGAAATCTGTTCTCCAAGGTCACCAGCAGCCTCCCAGTGCTAAATTCAATAGACGCTTTTTTAGGCCTTATCATAGATGATTTTGTGGTAGTGTTTGATACATGACAACTCCCTGCTTCTCCCAAATTTCTCTCTCTTTAACTCCCACATTGTCTCTCTGATTTTCCTTTCCTCCTTCAGGGTCTCCCCTCCTTAGCTTGTCCTTGTGGTAGTTGTTGTTGTTAACTGCTGTCAAGTCTGCCCCAACTTATGGCAACCTCATGCACAGACCATTGTGATTCATAGGTTTTTCACTGGCTGATTTTTGGAAGTAGATCACAAGCATTCCTTCCTAGTCCATCAGTCTGGAAACTCTGGTGAAGCCCACTCAGCATAATAGCGACACACCAGCCTCAGTGACAGATGGGTATCCTTGTGTATGAGGTACATTAGTGAGGAACTGAACATGGGTCTCTCACATGGAAGGTGAGAATTCTACCACTGAACCACTACTGCCCCCAGCTTGTCCTTAGATGTTGGCATTCCCCAAGGTTCTCTCCTGAGTGCCCTTTTCTTTTCCCTCCTCATTCAAATCCCCCACCATGGATTCAATTCCATTGATAACACCATGACTTTCCTGAGCTCCAGATCCAACCCTACATGCACCTCAAAACCAACAAGTTTACAACCAAAACTATTATCTTCTTTTGCGTATGTGAGCCCCACCGTGCCTGCTCCTCCTCCCTATTGCTCATCTCTGTTGGTGGTTCCATTACCCAAGCAGCCATTCTGGCAAGAAATATGAGAGCTACTCTTGACTCTTCCTTTTCCTTTACCTCCCTCATTCAACCCATCTTCAAATCCTGTAACTCCATCCTCCTTGATAACTCACAAATTTACTTCCTTCTCTCCACGTCCTTATTAGTCCTGGGCATCATCAAACCTCACCCAGGACACTGTCTTAGTCTCCTAACTGGTCTTCTGGTTGACACCCTCATCCCCACCCTCACTTCAATTTGTTTTCCACACAAGAAGTTTTTATGAAATGCAAATCTGATTATGCTATTCCCCTTTTTAAAATACTCGAAGGGGTCCTTTTCTCCCCTGGGAGGAGATCCCCACCCCAAGCCCTGCCTGCAGCTCATTCTGATGCTACCCACCTCTCCAGCCCCTGCCTTACACCAGCTCTCACTCCCTAGGCAATCCACCCCAAGCCTCCTTTACAAGCTCTTCAAACAAGCAAAGGTACTCCAAGCCTCCAGGTGATATTCTGAAATCCTACAGTTGTGTAACCTGGGTTGGCCAAGACCTCAGCAACCTCTGGGAACAATGGGTCACCCTCTTGAGAATAATCCAGATTCCTCTTGTCCGTGTCATACAAGAAGTTGGCATCTTTTTATGAACCACCAAGAATGAGCCCTACTTCTGCCTCAGAGCTTTCTTTCTTTTTCCTTTTTTTTTTAAAAAAATTGTAATTTGGGTGAAAGTTTACAGAGCAATTTTATTTTCCATACAGCAGCTCATACACATTTTATTTGATGACATTGATTGCAATCCCCACAATGTTACAGCTCTCTTCCCACTTCCTCCTGTGGTTACCTTTTCCCTGTGTCCTCCTTTCCCATTCCTGCCCTTTGAGCTATCTCCTTGTGCAAATGCTGCCCTTCTGATCTCCCATGATTGATTGTTCTAAGGAGTGTACCTACCTGGTATAATTGTTCACCTTGTAGGCTTGTCTATTGTTTGGATGGAAGTGAACACACAGGAGTGACTTCAATTTCAGGCCTGAAGGGTGGTTGATTGTTCTAAGAAGTATAATTGTTCACCTAGTAGGCCTATCTATTGTTTGGCTGGAAACCACACGGGTGAGTTCATTTTCAGGCCCAAAAGGTGACTAGGGACCATAGTCTCAGTGCTTTCACTGGTCTCTATCAGACCAGTAAAACTGGTCTTTTTTTATGATTTTGAGTTTTGTTCCACATTGCTCTTCCACTCTTTCCAGGATGACTCCTTTCTGAGTGGTTGACAGTGGTTGCTGGACATCATCTCATTCTTCTGGTCTCAAGGTCAAGTAGGCTGAGGTTCTCATGGTCCACTAGTCCCTTGGACTAATTGTTTCTGTGTGTCTTTTATTTTCTTCACTCTGCTTTGGGTGTAGAAAGACCAGTTGTTGCAAGTTAGATGACCACTCACAAGCTCTTAAAACCCCAGTCACTACTCACCAAAGTAAGATGTAGAACAACGTTTTTGTGTAGTATGTTATGCCAATTGAGCTTGATGTCCCCCAGGACCATGGTCCTGAGCCCACAGGCCCAGCGACTCACTCCCTCAAGGTGTTTGGCTGTGGCTAAGAAGCTATCAATTTTATATTACTTAGATCCAAATCAACACCCGAGGAAGCAGCAGTCAAGAAATCAGACTTCATGTTGCACTGGGCAAGCCTACTGCAAAAGAAAAAGACCTCTTTAAAGTATTAAAAAGAAACAATGTCACTTTGAAGACCTTAGGGTGTGGTTGGTGGTTCAAACTCACCAGCCAATCCATAGAAGGACGATGGGGCAATCTACTTTAGTAAAGATTTACTGCCTCGGAAACCCAAAAGGGGTCTCCGTGAGTCGGAATCCACTCGGTGGCAGTGAGTTTGGTGTTTTTTTTTTGTTTTGTTTTGTTTTGTTTTGTTTTGGTTTAACACAAGCCATGGTATTTTTAATCACCTCATATGTATATGAAAGCTGGACAATGAATAAGGAAAACAGAAGAAGGGTTGATGTCTTTGAATTGTGATATTGGCAAAGAATACTGAAAATACCATCAACCGCCAGAAAAATGAACAAATCTGTCCTGGAAGAAATGCAGCCAGAATGCTCTTTGGAAGCGAGAATGGTCAGATTTTGTCTCACTTACTTTGGTCACATTGTCAGAAGGGACCATTCCCTGGAGAAAGATATCATGCTTAGTTAAGTGGAGGGTCAACAAAAAAAGGGAAGACCTTCAACAAGATGGATTGACACAGTGGCTGCAACGATGGGCTCAAGTATAGCTAGGGTTGTGAGGATGGTGCAGGACCGGGCAGTGTTTCGTTCTGCTGTACACAGGGTCACTATGAATCAGAGCAGACTCGATGGCATCTAACAACAACAACAAGCTATCCTAACTTTGCCCCCTGTTAGCTTTATTACACATATGGGCATTCTTACAACACATTTAAGTATGTATGTAGAAATATTATCTGCATACCTATATATGATCATGGATGTATTCCATTTTGCATACATGTACTTGATCATTTACCTGTCTACCTATGTATCTACCCATAGATGAATGCTTGTTATTACTGACAATGCAGTATTGTGTATATAAATGTGTTTACCTTTGTTGTCTATATCTCTTGTGCACCTATCTGTCCATGTCTTCCTTTCCTTAGTGTTGTTGTGCTAGTCACTTGCTTTTGGTACATTGCCCTTGCCTTCACCCAAATCAATACATGTCTCTTACCCAGCTAGCAAATTTCCCTTCCCTCCCCTCCCATCCCTGGTTCGCAAAAAAGAAAGTTTCCTTCCATGTGTAAACCTTTCTTTTGACTCTTTACAATAGTGGATTCATATAATATTTGTCTTTCTGTGATTAACTTATTTCACTCAGCATAATGTCCTCCAAATTCATCCACATTAAGAGGTGTTTCACAGATTCATTATTTTTAGTGCTGCATAATATTCCATTGTGTGTATATACCACAGTTTGGTTATCCATTCCTCCACTGATGACACTTAAGTTATTTCTATGTCTTTGCTACTGTGAATAGTGCTGCAATGAACATGAGTGTGCATATATCTATTTGTGCCCTGGCTCTCCATTCTTTAGGATATGTACCTAGTAGTGGGATTGCTAGATCACATATTTCTCTTTCCAACTTTTTAAGGAAGTCTCATACCATTTTCCACAGTGGTTGTACCATTTTACAGTCCCATCACCAGTGTATAAGAGTTGTGATCCTTCCACATCCTTGCCACCATTTATTATTTACTGTCTTGTTGAACTTTGCTATTATTACTGGGGAGAGATTATATCTCGTTGTTTTTGTATCTCTCTAATGGGTAATAACTGCAAGCATTTCTTCATGTTTCTTGGCCACCTGAATATCTTGTTTGGTGAATTGTTTGTTCATGTCTTCTACCCATTTTTTAATTGGCTTGTTTTTCTTTATGATGTTGAGGTATTGAAGCTTTCTATACATTTTAGAGATAAGCACCTCGATGGATATATGATTGCCAAATATTTTTTTCCCCAATCTGTAGGTTCTTTTTCTACTTTTTGAAAAAGTCTTTTGATTTGCATAATAATTTAATTTTTAGAAGGTCCTGGTCATCTAGTTTATCTTCTGCTATTTGTGCATTTTTAGTCATGATTGATAGTCTATTTATGCCATATACTAGGGCCCCTCAGTTTTCCCCAGTAATAGATAGTATTTCACTGCTATTCATAAGGTTTTCACTGGCCAATTCTTTGAGACCTGGATGACCCCTTCCTTCTTCCGAGTCCGTCTTAGTCTAGAAGCTCCACTGAAACCTGCCCACCATGGGTGACCCTGCTGGTATTTGAAATACTGGTGGCATAGGCTTCAGCCTCACAGCCACATGCAAGCCACCATGGTACAACAAACTGACAGACAAGTGGTGGTGTTTCATTCTGTTGTACATAGGGTCACTATGAGTCAGAGCCAACTCAACAACAACACCTAACAACAACAACAACAAAGTTTGCCCCTGTTTTTCCTTTAATAAACGTTATAGTTTTAGGTTTTACATTTAAGTCTTTGATCCATCTTGTGTTTGTTTTTGTGTATGGTGTGAGGTATGGATCTTGTTTCATGTTTCTGCAAATAGATATCCAGTTTTGCCAGCACTAAGAATTTGGCAACTTGCAATCTCTATTCCAAGTATTTCTGAAAGTCCCCAAGAGTGCCTTACCTATGTCTACACACCTTGTGCTCTGCTGGGCACTTGTCAAGGATTCGTGTTTCCTTCCCAGTATCCAGTCCACCCCTTCTCCATTGTGTAGCTCTCAGTTTGAATTGTCCTGGCCCCAGCTCAACTCCAAGAAAGAAGGGTGGGGAGGGTGGGTCCTGATTGGTCTAAGGCAGGATTTCTCAGTCATTACACTGTTGACATTTGGGGCCAGATAATTCTTAGTGCATGTATGTCTGTGTGCGTATGTGTTTTGGGGGCAGAGGTGGTACATCCTGTGCATTATGGGATATTTAGCAGTATCACTGACCTTTATCACTAGATGCCAGTTACACTCCACCCCTGTTGGACAAAATGGCTTCAGACATTGCCAAATGTCCTTTGTGTGGCAAAATTTTCCTGGTTCAGAACCACTGGTCTAAACCAATTACATGATCACAGTTATTGG
The DNA here is from genome assembly GCF_000298275.1 of Orycteropus afer afer. Taxonomy (NCBI): domain Eukaryota; kingdom Metazoa; phylum Chordata; class Mammalia; order Tubulidentata; family Orycteropodidae; genus Orycteropus; species Orycteropus afer. Next base: position 12,054,500 of record NW_006921652.1, read on the forward strand.
TTACACTTCAACATATGGCCTAAATTGTTTCAATTACAATGGTGTTCAAGAATTGTATTCAGTGGTTTTGCTTTCTCACTCTGCTTGATATGTAAATGTAGGAATTGGAGACACTCATCTTACAAACACCAGAGGAGTCAGTTTTAGGATGAAGCTGAAACCATGGAAACAAAACAGAGAGATGAAAAGAAATCAAGTGCTGAGTGACATGCTTAAACCTCTAGATCAAACTGCCTTAAGCTCATGCTTTGCTGGACATTTCCATATACTGAGCCTATGCATTCCCTTTATTGTTTCTATTATTTTTAATCCTGTTACTTTCAACTGCAGTCACCATTGTTACATACTTCTCTTCAGGCCAAACTCATAATCTAACATAAGACCCTGCGCAACCACTGGTTGCTTCTGCTATTTCCCACTGGGCTCTCCTCTCTCCCCTGAGCATCCCACCCACATTAGCCACTTCCCACTGGGCACTGCTGCTAATATCCTGGAATGTCAAGGTGCAAAGCCATCAAGGAGTCTGAGATAAAGTGGGATAGAAATATCTATCTCCTTGTGTTATACTCAGAGAGAGGATCTCAAAGCACATTGCTCTGCCTACAATATCATTCAGAGTTTTTGTGGAACTGATATGTTGTTTTTACTTGCATTGAAGCTTTCTCTCCCCAAGGACAAAATATGAGTTCCTGTAACATGGTCAAGGACATATTCAAGTTGGAGACACTAGCCTATAATAGATTCAGCCTCTCCACCACTCAGTTTATTGTGCTGTGGTGGTTTGCATGTTGCTGTGTTGCTGGAAGCTATACCAGTATTTCAATGCCAACAGGGTCACTAGTGATGGACAGGTTTCAGCAAAACTGTCAAATTAAGATAGACCAGGAAGAAAGGCCCTGGTGAGCTACTTCAAAAACATTAGCCAGTGAAAACCCTATGGATCATAACAGAACATTTTTTGACTTGCTTGCTTTGGACACATCATCAGGAAGAATCAATCACTGGACACCATGTTTAGTGAAGTAGAAGACTAGCAAGGACAAGAGAGATCCTTGGTGCAATGGACTGGCATTGTAGCTGCAGTGATGGACTCAAACATGCTGGTGATCATGAGGATAACGTAGACTTGTGTACCAGTTTTCACTGTTGCACATAGGTCACCATGGGTCAAACTCAATTCATTGGCAGCTATCTAGCTAGCTACCTAGCCTCTCCAAGGAAAATCATGGCACACGTGTATCTCTGTCATCTTAGAACATACATTTTTTTTTCCCCCAGAATGCCCCTCAGTCTCTCACTCAACTAGATTTCTAATTTATTAAACCAATATTGGATTGACACAGTGACTGCCACAATGGTCTCAAGCATAGCAAGGATTGTGAGGATGGCACAGGACTGGGCATTTTTTCGTTTTGTTGTGCACAGGGTCACTGTGAGTCAAAACTGACTCAACAGCACCTAGCAACATAACAGCAACACTGGTCTATCAATCAGCTTGTGCTAGTTCAGGCTAAAAAACAATCCCAAAACTTCCAAGGCTCATCAGTGTTTTCACATTGTCAGTCTTATGTTTACAATATAAATATAATGGATCTATATGTAAATTCATTCAAGGTTCATCACCAGCCCTTTATTATAATGGTTTCTCCATTCCAGACTTCTTTATTTAGATTCATCTCTTGATTAACCGGATTCCATCAGCAGGTAGTTTTTCAGGAAATACATATGGGTGCAACAGTCCCTGAATATTCAAATGACTATTACCTTTAGATTTGAGTGACAATTTGGCTAAGGGAAAACTTGTTGGATCATACTTCTTTCAGAACTCTGAAGACAATGCTCTGCTCTCTTTAGTGTTGAATATTACTGAGGATAAGCCTGAGGTCAACTTGGTATTGTTTTCTCCCTTGTGAGTGACTTACTTTTCCTTCCTGGATGGCCTTATGAGTCTGTCTTTAGTTTTAATGTTTAATTACTTAACTAGGATGTCTCCTTCCTGGAACATAATGTGCCCTTTCAAGCTGTACACTTCAGGCTTCTTTTATAAAACAATTTTCTTCTATTATACTTTTGAATTTTTTTCTACTCCATTATGTCTACTTCTTCTGGAGGAAAAAAAAATGCCTATATGTAGGGTTTCCTTTGTCTGTCTTGAATATCTATTTTTTTTTTCTTTGTTCTTTTCCATTTCATTTTACTCAAGCTATTCATCATACATCTCACTTTTCTTTCAAAAAATCTATCCCACTCTACGTAGGTAGACAGTCAAGAAGATCAGGTATGCATAGGTGAACAGAAAAAAAAAATCTGTCCCACTCTTGTGATTGCCAGTAAGGCTTTTATTTTCAACACATTTGCTATTATCTTACATTTCTAATTTTTGAGGTTTCTCAGCTCACTTTTTAATCTTTATCCATTTTTTTCATGTTGCTTCTTTAATCTCACATATCTCTTCTCTGGCGTCTGTTTTTCTCCTTAAGAGTTCATGTTTTCATTACTTCCTATGAGAACATACCAAAGCAAATAAACAAACAAACACACTGCCATCTAGTCGATTTCAACAAATGGTGACCCTACAGGACAGAGTAGAACTTCCCCATATGGTCTCCAAGGCTTCTTACAGAAGCAGAATGCCTTATCCTTATCCTTCTCCCATGGAGTGGCTGATGGATTCAAACTGTAGATCCTTTGATTAGCAACTAGATACTTTAACCACTAATACCACCAGAGCGTCTTTTGAGAGCATCCAAACCAAAAAAAAAAAAAAACCCACTCACTGCCATCAAGTCACTTCTTACTCACAGCGACCCCCATTGGGTTTCTGAGGCTTTAAATCTTTAGGGAAGTAGATTGCCCCACTTTTCTTCCATGGAGCAGCTGGTGGGTTGGAACCATTGACCTTCTGGTTAGCAGCCTAAAGCCTTATCCACCTGGCCACCAGAGCTCTTTTTTAAGATAATAGAGAGAGTATTTTTCTGAACTGTTTCTCTACTTCCTGAAGTAATTATTCTGACATGCATGCTTCATCAATTGTTTACTTGTTGTGTCCCTGTTCCCTTTCTCTGTTGTAATAGTTTTATTGATGGTTCTGTTCTGCTTATTACTCATCTGTCACTGGGATAAATTTTATTTAGGCCACCATTTTTCTGATGAATTATGTTGAAGAGGTGTCAGGGAGTAAGGCAGGGCACCTGACTGCATTAATTAATACACATTTTTAGTACCACTTTTCACCAAAAGCACTGTATTCTCTACCTCAAACCAAAAACCAAACTCACTGCCATCAAGTGGATTCTGACTCATAGTGACTTCCATTGGGTTTCCAAGGCTGTAAATCTTTACAGAAGCAGACTGCTTCATCTTTCTTCTGCAGAGCAGCTGGTGGGTTTGAACCACTGACCTTTTTTGGTTAGCAGCCAAATGCCAGCAGAGCTCTTATTCTCTATCTAGGACACTATTCTCTCAGCTTCTGGTAATCTTCTCCCATCTTGAGGGTAAGCAGGAAATTGTTTTGCAGTTTCTTTTTCTTTGAATGTCCTTCCAATTATTTTTCTACCTTTTTCTTCATTTTTATCAGCTTTTTAATAAAAGTTATAATTTATATACATTAAAATTCACCCATTTCAAGTATGAGTGTTGATCCTTGTATACTGTGATATAATTGCTGTGTTAGTTAAGTTTGTGTGTCAACTTGGCTGGGCCTGGTTGAGTGGCTGGGCAGCTAGCTGGTGGTAGTTATTCCCCGTGATGAGACTGGCAATGAACTCCATGGTGGGATCTACCACAAGCAGCTGAGTAGCTGCTTTAGGGATGTGGTCTGATTCCCATACATAAACAGCAGCTTTGGAAATGGCCTCTAGCTTATGGCATGCTTGAACCCTCCATGTAGCTGTGTCATTGTTCAGCAGCCTGCCATACTCTGCTGATCTTGGGACTTTCAATGGACTTAAATCAATGGCCTGCCATGTGGTTTGGTAACATCGGGACTGTGTCATTTTGTTTATTGACCTTGGCCTTGTCAGTCTCAGCAGCCAGTAGCTGCCTGAGTGAAGAGGTACCTTTAGCTTCAATGGGCTGGAAGCAAGAGGCAGAGCTGAAGCCCAAGGTTGAGGGGCTTTCACACAGCCCCTAGAGCCTGGCACTTGGAACTCGGACTTTTAGCCTCCAAAAATTATAAGACAATAAACTCGTGTTTGGTAAAGTCATCCCATTTGTGGTATATTTCCGTTAGAGCACCACTAAATAACCCAAACAATCACTATTATCATTATCCAGATAGAGAGGGCTTCCATAAGCCTAAAAGGTTTCCTTGTGTCTCATCTATCAATCCCTCCCCTAGTACCCCAGCCTCAGATAATCACTGATCTACTTTCTGTCACTATACTTTTACATTTTCTAGAATTTCATGTCAATAAAATCATATTATAAATAGTCTTTTATACCTTACTTCTTTTACATAGCATGTTACATGTCAATTACATGTATTAATATTTCATTCTTTTTTATTGCTGAGTAGTATTCCATGGAAATTCTGTCATTTCTTTATATATCTTCCAGTTGATAGACATTTGGGTTGTTTCCAGTGTGGGCCAGTTATCAATAAAGCTGCTAAGAATATTTACATACAAGTCTTTGGGTAGACAGATGCTTTCATTTCTCTTGGGTACTGAGGAGAAGAGAGGTGGGGAAGGAGGTAAGGGGAAGGAAAGAGAAGGGAGAAGATAGGAAAGATCCAAGGAAGGAGCCTAGGGCCTCTCAACATTCTGTTTATGATAGTTTCAACATAAAGAAGTTTCTAAATTTGCATATAGTTAAATCTATGGGTTTTGTCTTTAATGCTATATTTTAAAAGTCTTTTTTCACTCAAAGCTTATATAAGTATTCATCTATGGTTCTTTTATAATTTAATTTTTTATATTTAATTATGTCCAGATTTTTATTTCTCAATACCATTTCCCAATCAAAGGACAAGAGTTCCTTGGAGAAATGGCTGATTCCAAGGCTGGGGCAGGGAAAGTAAAAAATGAGCCTGGAACATCTTGTTATGCCAGAAAATAAAGACATGTGCAAAAAATAATGAGAACATGTCAAAAGGGCACAAGACTCAGACAAGTAGATTTCCACATGCAAAAGAATGAAGTTGCACCCTACCTGGCATCATAAATGTTCATTAACATTAACTCAAATTGGATCAAGGACCTAAACGTGACAGCTAAAGCCATAAAACTCTTAGAAGAAAACATACGGGTAATGCTTCAGGGCCTAGTGTTTAACAGTGAATTCTTGGATCTGACACCAAAAGCACTAGCAACAAAAGGTAATATAGATAAATAACCCACTGCCGTGGAGTCAATTACAACTCTTAGTGACCCCCATTGGGTTTCCAAGGCTGTAAATCTTTTTTTTTTTTCAATTTTTATTGTGATTTGGGTGAAAGTTTACAGAGCAGATTCACCTTCCATACAACAGCTCACACACAGTTTCATGACATCCACCACAACCTCCCACAATGAAACAGCTTTCCTCCCTCTCCCTCCCCACAGTCACTTCCTTCCTGCATCCCTCCCCCACCAGGAACCTCTACCCCACTATCTGTTGCCCTGTGCATACACAGCCCCTCTATTCTCCCATGATTAATCTCTCCAAGGAGTGTATCTACCTAATGTAAATGTTCAGCTCATATACCTGTCTTTTGGTTGGCTAGAAGCCACAGGAGTGGGCCCAACTCCAGATCGAAGGGCAGTCGGGGTCACAGTCCCAGTGGTTCCATCAGGCCCCAACAGGCCAGCAAACCTAGTCTTTTTATTATTATTATTATTAATGATTTTGAGTTTTGTTCCACATTGTTCTCCCACTCTACCCAGGAGCTCCACACAGATCCCCTTCTGAGTGGTTGACAGCAGCAGCTGGGCACCATCTAGTCCTTCTGACCTCATTGTTGTATAGTCTGAGGATCACATGGTATACCACTCACTTGTACTAATTGTTTCCATGCATCTTTGTTGTTGCTGTTGTTGTTTTTTTCTCATTCTTCTTTGCTCTGGACAAGGAGAGACCCATTGTTGCATCTAGATGGTCACTTGCAAGCTTTTAAGATCCCAGTCACTACTCACAAAAGTAGGATGTGGAACAATGTTTTTGTGCAGTTTGTTATGCCAGTTGAGTTTGATGTCCCCTGCAACCATGGTCCTGAGCCCACAGGTCCAACTACTTGCTCCTTCTGGGTAGCTGGCTGTGGCCAACAAGTGACTACAGCTTTGTCCCTTGTCAGCTCTACTATATACCTGGGAATTCTTACAGAACATACAAATACACTTGTAGAAACATTGTCTGAACCCTACACATGGTCATGGACACACTCCCCCCTTCATGGACATACCTAATAGTTCAGCTTGTCCACCCATCTAGCCATATTTGCCTTCCCTGACAATGCAGTACTGTATATGCAAAAGGGTTCATCTTTGTTGTCTGTACCTCCCATGCACTCCTCTATGTCTTCCTCTTCCTCAGTACCACTGTGTTGATCATTCACATTTGGTACATTGCCCTTCTCTTCACCCAAATCAATACTAGTCTCTATCTATCTAACAGTGATCCCTCCCTTCCCCTCCGACCCTTGGTAACCAACAAAGAAAACTTCCTTCTGTATATAAACCTTTCCTTGACTTTTTACAATAGCAGACTAATACAATATTTGTCCTTCTGTGATTGGCTTATTTCACTCAGCATGATGTCCTCCAAGTTCATCCACATTTTACAGTGTTTTGCTGATTCCACATTATTCTTTAGGGTTGCATAGTACTCCATTGTGTGTATGTACCCTAGTTTGGCATCTAGGTGGTTTCCATCTTTTGGCTATTGTAAATAGTGCTGTGATGAACATGGTGTGCATATATCTGTTCTTGTCCTGGCTCTCATTTCTTTTAGGATATATACCTAGTAATGGAATTGCTGGGTCAAATGGTATTTCTAATTCCAACTTTTTAAGGAATCACCATACTTATTTCCACAGTGGTTGTATCATTTTATAATCCCACCAGCAGTGTATGAGAGTCCCAATCTCTCCACATCCCTGCCAGCATTTGTTATTTTCTGTCTTGTTGAACTTCGCTGCTAATGCTGAGGCAAGATGGTGTCTCATTATTGTTTTGACTTGCATCTCTCTAATGGCTAATGATCATGAGCATTTCTTCATATGTTTGTTGGCCCCCTGAATATCCTCTTTGGTGAAGTCTATTCATGTCTTCTGCCCATTTTCTAATTGGATTATTTGTCTTTTTGTTGTTGAGATGTTGGAGTTTTCTATAAATTCTAGAGATAAGTACCTTGTCAGATATGTCTCCAAGACTGTTAATCTTTACAGAAGAAGATTGTCTCATCTTCCTCCTGAGGAGTGGCTGGTGGATTTGAACTATTGACCTTCTGGTTAGCAGCCAAATGCCTTACCCACTGAGCCACTAGAGCTCCTTAATATAGACAAACTGAACATCATAAAAATTAAAAACTTTTGTGCATGAGAGGTCTTACCTGACAAAGTGAAAAGACAAGCTATGGACTGGGAGAAAAATTTGGGGAGTAATATATCAGATAAGGTTTAATATTAAGTATATATAAAGAACTCCTACAACTTAACAACAAAATGCAAACAATCCACTTCACTCACACACACACACACAGACACACCCCAGAATGGCTGTGATCAAAACCACAAAAAATAATAGGTGCACTGCATGTTTGTAGCACTGTTCAAAATAGCCAAAATGTAGAAACAACCTTAAATGGCCATAAACAGATGAATGGATAAATAAAATGTGGTATATGCATACAGTGCAATGTTATTCAGTCATAAAGAGAAATGTAGTCCTGGAACTTACTGCAACATGGATGAACCTTGACAACACTATTCTGGATGAAATAAATCAGTCACAAAAGAATAAATACCGTATGAACCGGCTTATATGCTATAAGAAGCTCTGGTAGCATAGTGGGTAAAGCATTTGACTGCTAACCAGAAAGTCAGTGGTTCAAACCCACCAGCTGCTCTGGAGGAAGAAGATGAAGCAATTTACTTCTGTAAAGATTTACAGCCTTGGAAACTCAACAGGGGTCGATATGAATCAGAATTGACTTCATGGCATTGGGTTTGGTTTGGGTTTTGTATAATATAAGCAACCAAAGCTTAGTGATTGTCAGAGGTGGGAGGGAAGGAAAAGGTGAGAGTCTTTGGTTAGGAGACATGGAGTTTCTGTTAATGGTAGTGGAATAATTTGGAAACAGATAGTAGTAATAGTTGCAGAACATGATGAACGTAATCAATGTCACTGAATTGTATAGACAGTCCCTGGATTTTGAATGTGTGACTGACTGACAACTCCTGCTTGCTCTTTAATGTTATGTAATTTGCCCTCACTTTGAAATGATTGAACCAACCCCTACTGCAATATATTCTTCATCACAATCACTTTCACTTGCTGAGCATGAAGCTTTTAAGTCACTGAAAAGGCTTTGAGCCTTTTCTTGCTTTAAAGTAAAGTTTTTGTAAGAACGATATACATCTTTCAGACTTAACCTGCAAATTCTTAAACACACAGTTAAGAATGGATCTCATTTGCATACCCAGGGGACTTCTGTGAACAATGTTGCATTGGGAAATGTTTTAGTATATGTATTTTCACCACAAAAAAAAAAAAAAAGAAGAAGAAGAAGGACAAGGGCTCAGATCCCACTGGCCAAATTAGAACAATTTGAACATCAAAATGAGTAATAAAAGTAATACATGATGATCCACTGAATAACATAAGAATCCATGCATATATACTGATGGGTAAGAAAGGAAGGAAGGGAGGGAAGGAGACAGGAAAGGAATGAGGGTGGGGGGTGGTGCGGGTAGAAGGGAAAGTTCTTCCTGACAGAAGGAAAGTTAGCATTAGAAACTCTGTCACCTTACAACAGTCCTAGTAATACTTGGTTTAGGCAAAAGTGATAATAGGACAGCCACACAGGCTCAAAGTATTCACCCATACATTTTGTATTAATCACAGAGGGAACTGAAGTAACTTCACAGTGGAGAAATCTGTGAAACACTTCTTAGCCAAGTGATTGATCAAAGCCGGCACCACCAGGAGGAACAATTCTGCATCATGTGCCTCCTGAAGTGACGCACTAGAAGGAAACGGTCTGTCTCATACAGTGCAGGCAGTTCCCAGGTTACAAACAGCCTATTCATGGGCAACTCCTGCTTTCCCTTTAATATTATGTAAATTTGCCCTCATTTTGAAACAAAGGAACCAACCCCTAACAAGACAAACCCTACTGATATGATGCTCCCAAAGACCAGTTGGTGAGTTTAAGCCACTAACCTGTCGGTTGTTGTTGTCATGCGCCATTGAGTGGGACCTGACTCATAGTGACCCCTCCTTGGGTTTCTGAGGCAGTATCACTAGGGAAGTAGATTGCCCAACCTTCCTTCCGAGGAGTGGCTGGTGGGT